>NC_045437.1:54720031-54823183 GCF_002776525.5 Piliocolobus tephrosceles | reverse complement strand
CCCCAAAACCTATGAAAATAAGTAAAGTAAAATAACAAAATAAAGAGGACAATAAGGAATATGAAAATAGCATTATTAAATAAGCCAAAGAATGAAAATAAGCAGAAGAGTAAAATATAGTTAAAATGCATAGATAACAGTTTTAAAGAACATGTTCCTGACAAGTAGACTCAGAGAGCAGTCTTTGTGTTTGGAGTTGAGAATATAATGTCTTATTTAGAAGGAGGAGATTACAGATACTGAACTTCAACTATTTTTCTTAACAGTTAAGATTAATCTCAAGAATACAAATAGGATATAGGCTGGGTGTGGTGGCTCACGCCTGTAATCCCAGCACTTTGGGAGGCCAAGACAGGTGGATCACTTCAGCCCAGGAGTTCAAGACCAACCTGGCCAACATGGTGAAACCCTGTCTCTACTAAAAATACAAAGAATAGCCGGGCACCATGCCACATGCCTGTAATCTCAACTACTTGGGAGGCTGAGGCAGGAGAATCAGTTGAACCCAGGAAGCAGAGGCTCAGTGTGCAGAGATCACGCCACTGCACTCCAGCCTGGGCGACAGAGCAGGACTCGGTGTCAAAATAATAATAATACAAATAGAATATAATAATAACAGTGAACACTCATAGTATGTTTTATATTATAAGCATTGTTTTAAATGCCTGGTTTGAGAAAAATGTTCTCAAGGCTTTAGCAAAAACTACAGAACCTGTAAAGAAAGAGCAGAAGGGATGGGGGAGGGTACAGAAGTATGGCCATGGCTAACATTTTTTGGTAATTAATTACTATGTGCCAGGTATCATACTAAATGTATTAAGTGAATTACCTCATTTACTCCTCACAGCAGTTTCACAAATAAGGAAATTGTGAGTTACAGGAATTCTGCTAACAGACCTTCTACTATTAATACTAACCTCTGAACTACCTAACTACAGTAAATCCTCATTTATTTTGCTTAAAGCCACCATTTCCAAGAACTACTGGTGATGTTTTAGGTGGATGCAAAGGTAATTGCAGTTTAGTAGCAAAAACCGCAATTACTTTACACCAACATAATATCAGTGACTTTAAGCGAAATAACACCACCAATTTTACCGTAGGCTAATTGATATGAATAAAGAGTTCAATTTTTACATCCTATTTCTGATCACAAAAACATCACCAAACTTCTAAAGACCAAAACACCTCTAATATTAAATACTGAAATAAATGTGAGCTATACATGTATTAACAAAAGATGAATAAAAACAAGATAATTACTGGAGCCTGTCCTGGCAGCTCAGGGTACAAGGCAGAAACCAGGCCTGGATGGGACACGATCCCTTCATAGGGCACACTCACACACACCAGCACTCACCCCAACTGGGACCATTTAGACACACCAGTGTACCTAACATGCACGTCTTTGGGATGTAAGAGGAAACTGGATTACCCAGAGAAAACGCACACAAACACAGGGACAACATGCAAACTCCACACAGACAGCAGCCCCAGCTGGAAATCAGTTTTTTCTCATCATCGTTATAATACGACAATGTTGAATGAAATGACATTATTAAGAACCTGCTGTGCCTTTTTCCTAACAATTCCATTTGGGAAGAGAGAGAGGCTCATCATGTTTTCCCATAGCAAGGCTAATCCCATAATTACTCTCAGATTTGCTTTGCTTTCCTCCTGACACCGCTTAGACTTTGACTCTCTCTTTGAGGTCCAGGAAGACACAAAATATACAATAGAGAATGTTCCTTGCACAGTATGAGAATGAAGTATGACGCCTTCTGCCTTCACTTTTCATCATGCGTGGATGCTCATATTAAAACTCTCTAACCTTGTGACAACCAGCTAATTTGCTGTGGTAGGAATGGGGTAGATAGAGAATCTACATAATTCTGGGACTGGTACACCTAACACATATCTACTGTTGATTAAGCCAAAATACAGGTATACTTAATAGGTTTAGGTATATTAGGTTTAGGTATATTTTAACACTTAGCACTATGTCACAATACTAAAAAGAAAAGTAGGCTTCTGGGTTTTCATGTATATTTTTAGTTTCTTGACTTTGAAAGGTAGCATTTCTGTTACTTTGAGTATGTCACAAACAGATTATATGCTTCTCAAATATTTTCGTTCATTTTAACAAAATATAAAAGCTATCTTCAGGAAACCAATCTCACACTAAATTAAGAAAAAAAAGTTTTCTTGTGTTTTGCAGACTTTGAATAATGAGATGAGTACAGATGAAGACAATGAATATGCAGAAGAAAAGGATAGCTACATCTGTGCAGTGTGTCTGGACGTTTATTTCAACCCTTATATGTGTTACCCTTGCCACCACATCTTCTGTGAGCCCTGCTTACGGACTCTGGCCAAAGACAATCCTTCCAGCACTCCATGCCCGTTGTGTCGGACAATTATTTCTAGAGTCTTTTTCCAGACAGGTAACTATTCTCTTTCATTAACATGATTGATTATTCTACCTCTTTGTTATAGTTCTAAAGGTACTTTATAAATTATTAAAAAGTTACTGATAAATCACATATACCATAATTTGTTATTCTCCAGTTTATAAAACAGTACTTACCCAACTTATAAAACTGTTAGAATCATAGATGAGAATAGATCCTCATCTCGAATTCCCTACTCTGCACTCAGATCCTTTCTAAAACACTGTAACTAGTTGTTCGGCCTTGGACATTTCTAGTGTTAAGGAAGTTCCATTTGAAGCAGTGCTGTTGATTATTTATTCCTCGTATCTGCCTTCCACTACCCCTTATTCTTTGGCTCTTGTTATTTTCTTTGGAGTCACAGAGAAAAAATCCATAAATATCTAAGTACAATTATTACATCTTTCTCCCAAACGCAAAATTTTCTCAACCTTCTTAATGTTCTTAAGGTTAAGGTCCTTCTCTTTGGACAGGAAAAAAGTCAAATTGGAGCAATGATTTGTTGACCTAATTTTCATGTAAAGATGTAATACAAAATTTAAAACATTAATGAAGAGAAAATGAATGTGGAACATAGAGAATGACTAAGGGTAGAATGATAGAATACACTACTGTGTGCTAAATGTTAGGTGGGAAATTTTCTATCTTCACATTCTCCTCTCAGCCGTAAAGGAGCCAAATGAGGACCCGAGTATGTACTACATTAATAGTAAAACTGAAGAGAATAAATACATGGTGCATCTTTCTTCCCTCAAGGAAATCCAAGGACCCACCTGTGTGGGAGAATCAGATTATTAAAGTAAGCTTTGACTGTCCTACCCAACCAGCTGCATGAAGGCTTGCAAACCTTTATAGGCTCAGTAATCAAACAAAGAAGAGAAACTAAAGCTGTGCCTCTCTGTTCTACCTAGTGCATGTAGACTGCAGCACAAAATTACTGCACTGAGCTTAGGCAGATCTAGAGCCAAAAGGGCTTGCCAAGCACAGCGACTCTACCCCAGTCAAGAAATGTGGTCAGGACACCAGGCTGTCATCAGTCTCACCAGACAGTTCATTTACTCCTGTCATAGGGAAGACCATAAAGGGTACAGAAAGGAAAGGATGCACTTCCATGAGAGGGTCAAACCTTACTGGAAGTTATTCTCTGGCCTCTGGCTGGAATGTTGAGGTGTGGGAGAAAAGGGTTATTTTCTAATACCAGATCTCTTGCTGGGTCTTTTGGAGTGACAAAAAAGAGAAGCACCAGTGACACCATTTGGTCAATGTTATCTCTGGCCAGCTTTACAAGCAAACATTTACTAAAAACTTGTTTTGATAGGAAGCATCTAGGCAATATACAATGTTCAGGCAGATGTTGTCCCTGCCTTCCATGATCTCACTTAACACTGGTAAGGGTTATAAAATTTATTTTCTTCAGGTCCTAAAACAGTAATGACTCAAGTTTTTCTTGGTTCATTTATTAAAACAAAAATTTCTTATCTTCCTTTATTTTTAAAATCAGTTATTCTAAAATAAATCACATTGGGAATACTTATAGTCTTTTCCAATGTGGACTATATTTGGTTGTGTGCTGTCATTTAGAGGCTGATAGTAGGAATTTTCTACTTACTTGTTTATACTCTACCTCAAAAGGATTTGAGGTGATTTTTAAAATACATTTAATGAAATAGCAGGATAAGGGAATTATGAATTGAAATAGATTATAAAGATCAGGTGAGGGTAAGTAGGCAGATACATAAGCATATGATCCTACGTAGTATTTTATTTTTATGGCAAAAACCACAATTACTTTTGCACCAACCTAATACTACAATTAGATGAAGTATTTGCTTTTAAATTTGCTTTTTCTGATTGTCTAAAGCAAAATAAAAGTCAATATACAAAGGATTCTCAGGATCCATGAAAAAAAAAAAAAGCATGCCAATTCCTCAGGATAAGCAAAGGTTTTTCTGGCAATTGTCTTTAAACAAATTTTTTATGTTATTTCTCCTCTAGGGCATATTGGGAGAGAGACTAGGCAATGTCCTCAAAAACATCGTCAGAGCAAATGCACTGCCAGGTTTTCTGGTGTTTTATCTTATGGTATTTTTTGGTAAAAAATGAGGCAATATCATAGTATAAATTAGGGAAAGTAACATTGTTAGTAACCAAAGAATGTGGTTTAGTTTTCTTATAAAAATAACTTAAAATTATGTAGATAATACAGTTTCATTATAGGAAAATCAGAAAATATAAATAAAATTGTAAGCTCAAAATTAGCTGTATTTCTATCATTTAAAACTGATATCCTTCCAGAATATATTAGAATCAGATTATATTGTACATATGGTCTTTAAGCTATTGTGTTTGTTTAACTTAAAGTTCTTGTGATTGTATTATGGCCCTGCTTAGCCAGCCTACTCTTTTGGGAAATTTAGTTTATTTATTTATATTTATTTACTGATATATGTGGATAAATATTTGAACACATTACAGAGTACTTCCTTGAGATGAATTTCCAGAAGTAGAAATGGTAGTTAAAGCCTGCATATTTTAAGGGTACATATACATTGCAAAATTATACTGAAATTATTGTAAGCAGAAGTGTGTGAGGGCTTGTTGTCTCTAGAGTCCTGACTATCCTAATTTTCCTTCTTAAATTTGTGACCGGATTTTTTATATTTGGTGTCAGCTTTTGTCATATATGGTAATAAATTTTCCTTATTTGTCATTTGTACTTTAATTTTGTTTATGGTATTTTTTGAATGTGCAGGACTTCTCCATTTGTATGTAGAAGTGACCTTTGCCATGTAGTGATCTTTGCCTTTATTATTTATAATTTCAAAGTTAGTTTTAGGCCTTTCCTACTACAGAATTAATTAAACATTCTCTTTCACTCTATTTGTTTAAGGTTTCAGTTTGTCCTCATGTCCCCACATATAACTCCTGTCCATTTATTCTGGTGCATGGTTTGGTAAATAATAAAGTACATTTTTTTGATTCCTTAGGCATGTGTCCTGGCAACATTCATTGAACAATCTACTGTTACTATGATGACTGAATTGTATTTCTTTAAAAAGCAATTACAGTGTTTCTAAAATGCTCTTTAGCAGCTATTCTTTTCATCTTTATCTTGTCCTATACTTTTACTCCACTTTTATAATTATTCTAGCATTTGTGTTTTAATTGCTCACAAGTGAATTAAACTTAATTTGGGGATAATTGACATTTTAATTGACATTTTTATAATATTGAGTCATTGTTGTCATGGTATACCACCTCTCAATAAAGTTCCAAAATTTCTTTCCTAAAGACTCTGCACATTTGTTAGTTTTGTACCTATATATTTTTGTTCTTGCCATTGTAAATGAGATTTTTTCCCCTCATTTAGTGTTTGCTTTTTTTGATATTTTAGGAAACTTAGTTTCCCAGTCTTAGGCTTTTCTGTTACCAGTCAGCTTACCCTGGGAGTTATTTATTAAATGAATTAATTAGTATGTCAGCTACCTCAGTTGTCACCATTCAAATTGTGTATAAACCAGGGACTGTTATTATCATGGGGCCTTTTTAAAGATTAAAGTGGTAAAGCTGTCATTTTCTAAAGGTATGTGTGGAATAAGGGATTAGTTGTAACAGTTCTATTATAGTAGCTCAATGAATAGAAATATAATGAAGTTACTCCCACATTTACACCATTCAGTGTGCTTTAGAAAATTAATGACTTTAAAACTGAACTATAACAAACTAATTTCTTGTTTAAATTACTTTACACTGTTAGCTGTTGAGAAGTTGATGTGGGATAGGACATGTACAGAAAAGGGTAGAAACATTAATATCTATGTTTTTAATGGAAGTCAAGGTATACTGTTGAAAGTTGATAAAAAAAAATTCATAGTGTTCACTGTTGGTTGCTAATTAGTATGCATAACCTCTTCCTTTCTTCTCTACATAACCCTGAGTATTCAACTCTTCCAACACAGATCAGGTGGCTCTTGGTAGCAGACCCCATCCTCTGCTCCTGGGTAATCTATCCCCTTTGCCAATAATTGGTTCACAGATAGGCATGTGGTCCAGTTTGGGTCAATGAGATGAGAAGATTTGTCTTTCCTTTTAAGACACGAAATGAAGAAACCATTTTCTCTCCCTTTGGACATAAACAAGAAAGTATATAACAGGGATAGTTACAAGTAGCTGTCTTATGAGACTTAGTATGAAGTCTTATGTTTGGATTGTAGAACTTCGGACAGACATGAACATGGGGTCTTGAAGACACTGTTGGACCAGTGATTCAGCCAAGTTTGAAGCCCATGCTTTAATACATGAAATATTAAATTTGTTAATTAACTAAGTCAGTTTGAGTAAACTTTCATTAGTTTCAACCAAGAGCAACGTAACAGATAAAAGCATATCAATTATTTGATAGGTGAGAAGGGAGGAAGGTAGTTTAAAAAAACTTATATCCCCTTAGAACGACATTAATAATGAAGTTTATAAATGAAGAAATAATGCTGGATTGGTGCCATAAGAAGCTCAGTGGACACTTCCCCAGCAAAATCAGCATTTAACTGGTGAAAATAATTTTTTAAAAAACAGATTAGAAGTAATCCTAAAGACATACAGCAAATGAAGCATTTATTCAAAAATATCTACTAAAATCTACTGCTATTATAAGTGAGAATGAGAGCCTGTAGCATTTGAGACAGGACCAGCTTTCAAACCCATCACTGCTAGCTCAATGTGACAAAAGCTTTAATTCAAGTGGGTACAACTAGGAAGATTGGGCTCCCTCCGTCCATTCTCCCACTCCCTAGTCTAGTGCTATAGTTTCACCACAGGGGAAGTAGACCACTGATATCACTTATCCTCTCAGCTTCATGTTGCAGAAGCTGTATTCCAGGCAGGCACAGCCAAGAGCACTGGAGCTCCCTTTCCCACCTATCCTCCACTTGTAAGGTGGAAGTTCTACTCTAGGCACATGAGTCTTAGTATCCTGAGCCCTGAGCTCCCTCACCCCGGTTTGCTAATAGGGCAGAGGTTCCAAGCCAGGAGAGCCAAGCCAAACCAAAGAAGATCAGGAGCTACCATTCCTGCCCAGTGCCTTACTCATAGAGCAAGAGTGTTACACTGGGAGAAACAGACCACTGTCCCTGTGCCCAGCTCTAGTGCAGTGATGCAGAGGTTCTGCCAAAGGGAGGAGACAGACACTAAGAACAGAAAGCTCTGAAGCTCTATTTAAAGGAATTGATTTTAATTAGAACAGGATGTAGGGAAATTCTTGCCTACGAATTGTGTGTTGTTGAAAACAATGGAGTTTTTGATGGTAAGCAATTTAGGGGAGACTGGTAGCTCTAGTAGCAAAAAGCAAAATAATAAATAAACTAGAAGATAATCACAGAAAGAGACAGCTAAGAAGAGCCTTCCTAAGGTGCAGTAAACCTCAGACTGGCAGGACAGGGCTCCTGCCAAAGAGATGGACTTTAAATGAATCAGACTATAGAGCAAGTTATGCCCCAGGGAATTGTTAGAAACAGTAGAGCAATCACCAAGCAATTAGTAGAATCTAACAGCTGAGTGTGATACTAATAAAGACAGTCCAGACAGAAGCTTAAAGGAGAGATTATGGAAAGAGACAGTCAAAGAACCTCACTAAAGCTATGTACAGTCATCCTTGGTGATCAGGGACTGATCACACATTCCTCAGTCTGTATTCTGGAGTATCATCAGAGGCTACACACAGTAGGAGAAACACACTTCCCTAAACTAATTCATCCAAGTTACCAAACATAAAAGAAAATAATTAAAACCTCCAGGAGGAGAGTCCAGAAAGAAGCCCATACATCTATGGTTAATTGATTTTTGACAAGAATTATAAGAATTAGCCTTTGTGTCATTTCAAAAAAATGGCACTGGGACAACTGGATACTCACATGTAAAAGAATGAATTTAGACCCCTACCTTGTGCCATGTATATGTTAACTCAATATAGAAAAAAGAGCTAAGTGTGAGAGTGGAAAATATAAAACTCTTAGAAGAAAACATACATATAGTTTTTTGTGAACTAGGATTAAGTAGCGGCTCCTTAGATAAAAGACCTGATGTATGAACAGCCAAAGAAAAAATAGAGTTCAAAGTTGAAAACTTCCTTGCTTTAAAGAATTTATCAGGAAAGTAAAAAGACAACCACAGAATGAAAGAATATATTTGTAAATCATGTGTATGATAAGGATCTAGTATCTAGATTATATAAAGAACTCTTATAACTTAATAAAAAGACAAATAACCCAATTGAAAAATGGGCAAAAGAATTGAATAGACAGTTCTCCAAAGATGATTTAAAAATGGCCAATAAGCATGTGAAAAGATGTTCAACATCATTAGTCACTAGTGAAATGCAGATTAAAAGTATAATGAGATATCACTTCACACCCAGCAGCATGGCTACAGTCAGATAAAAACAAGTGTTGGTGGGGATGTGGAGAAATCGGTACTTCTGTATATTGCTGGCTGGAATTATAAAATGTTCAGTCACTTCAGAAAACAATAAATTTCAACATGGCAGATTCCAAGTACGCTTGTGGGTTGGGAAAGTTCTGGAGTGTCCCAAATTAACTGGAGTTTTTGTTGTTGTTTGTGGAAATAAGAAGCCTCCCAGTGTATGTAGAGCTGAGGAAGACCTTAGGATAGGTGGGACACGTCACATTCATTGACTGATAACCTCACATCTTTTCATACTTGGAGCTACCACATTTTAGATGTGGGCCTGTTCCAGGAGGTGCCGTGTGCTTCCCAAAAGAATCTGCAGGGCAAGGAAGGGGAAAAGGCATAATTTCGAAATGTTTTGTGGAATGCGGTTATCCAGATGAGGGGATCCTGCCCACAAAGACATCGTTGTCTTGGGTTGAGAGGATCCATTATCTTTTCTTGTTGACTTTCTGACTGCAGTGTTCAAACCAAGCATGCCATTTCTCCCATTGTGTACTGACTCTGGAGGGCATTCCTATCCTCCTGCAGGCATTGCTACTAACAGACCCAGTTTCAGCTGTTCAGATCCCAGTCCATAGTCACATAGAAGATAGGAGTGTTTCATGGGTTGCAAAGGGAGCCACGGTCATTGCAACCTGCCTCCCCATAGTGAAATTTCTCACTGCTGTCACCCCCACCCCATTCACAATACACCCATGCCTCAGCAAGGATGATTCCCTTTATTGTTACATTATTTTCCTCCCTTAACCTCCCTCTCCCTTTAGACCATACACCACCCCCCAACACCAGTACTCATGGGCCTTAACATAGTGGAACCAGGTGCTGATGAGCAGATGTATGGGTGAACTCCACTGGAAAAAGGAAAAGGAAATAGCTAATTCTCTACCTTGTCTATGGAAGTCCCAGACTAGGTATGGAAATTACATTTAAACTAACTAGGATTTTAAGTGATGGAACAGAAAAATACCAGGGATATTATGACTGTCATAGTAATTGGAGCATGCTCCTAGCATCTAGACAGCAGGGTGGGGATGACATATCCTGCAGCACTTGGCCAGTCCCACACAATGAAGAATATCCTGAGTTCTGTATGATGTTCTGATGTCCTGCTGGACATTATCCAAGATATACAACTCATTTGCAAGAATATCACGTGTCTCTTCTTATCCACTATGACAATTTATCATTTGTCTTGGTCTATTGTCCTTATTCCCATTAAGGCCATTTCACACTTTCTCTTATTTTATACCAGTAAGTCTGGTCTGTTAATTCTAATGCTAATAGTGGTTTTATTCTTGCCTCCGTATATACCTCTACTCTTCTTTTTTCTGTTCATCTTGTACTTTTAGTCTCTGTTTCTAAAAGCCATACTTGTCACGATACATTCTAGTGTAGTCATTCTTAAACTTACAGAATTGAATATTTTTAAAATAAAAAGGAATAGCAAAATAAGCATGGTAGTTAGAGCAGTGTTTCTCAAACATTTCTATACCTCTTTTACAATTTTCACTAAATCCACATACCCTGTGATTTTTTTAAAATCTAAAGGTTTTCTTTATATCAACAGTTTTTTCCTTAAGTACTTATTTTAACTTCATCCTTAGCAATATATTTGTGAATTTATGGATTTGATATTTAGTTTATACTTTTTTTCTAATACCTTAAGTAGGTAACTGAAAATTTTTAATATGTTAATTCAATTCAACCCAAAATTATCTCACACATTACTCATGCTTTGCAAACCAATTTTTGAAACACACTGACTTATATACATGCAGGTGTCTCTAGGAAAAAAAAAAAAAAAAAAACCTGAAGACAGAAACACTTAAAACAATCCCTGGAGTTTAGGGATAAAGATAGAGGAGTAGAACAGATCATTGTATCATTTTTGTTTTTTTAAGCTGTACTGTACCACTTGATTTTTTTAAAAAACCATCAGAATGAGTTACTTTTACCCTTTTAAAAAAGTAAATAAACCAAACTGCAGCATTAAATGATGGTGGGCATAGAGGGTGAAGTCCTATGTCTTTTCACACAGAGCACAGAGAGAATCATGACTTGTTTGAAGCCAAGGATGGATTCAGTGATTACCTTTTGTGGAGCCACCAATATATCTGTATTCATAGCTTTCAAAAGACTTTTCCTAAACCCTTAAGCATAAATTTATATACAAATAATTATAAGCATCATAAAAGTATAAAATAGCATTTTGTATCATAGTAAAAGCTCAATAAAGTTATAGTTTAATTGGGATTACTTTAATAGATTTCCTTATTTCTGTAACAGTGGGCAAACCAGTTATTCTCGGACACAGAAACAATTACTGAAATGATTTTTCAGTGCTCCAGAGCCATTAATGGACATCAGTAAGCACAAGGTAAACATAACTTCCTGGGGCAAAAAGCTTGGATAAATGTTCTAACGTAAGAAAGTTTTCTAATACGACAGATTTCTCCTAGGGGAAAGGGTTTAAAAATGATTGCAACAGCTTTTTATTCTAGTAAAAAAAAATTGTACTGAATTATGAATACCAAATATTGTACTACCAAAAACTAAATGGAATTAAAATGGACAAATTTTAACTAAGTCTTACTTAATAGAAACTCCTAAACATAAACATTTGCTAAGCATATGTTGCTTACTATAATGACTTACATATTGTAAAATCTATAACTCCATTTTGACAAAGTATCAGGTAAAGAAATTTTGTTTTTTTGTTTAATTTTGTCTATTTTATATGCTTGTGTCATCAGGCTGCATATTCATCTGGAGATTGGGACTTCTCAGACTAGATTATAACCTTTTAACAGTTCACTAGGAAAAGATGAAAATCAGATTCAAATTTACTTTGTTTCATCCATGTTTCGGTGAATTTATTGAACCATCCTTGCATTTGTTACATAAATTCCACTTGGTCATGGTGTATCATCTTCTTGATGCGTTGTTGAAATCCGTTTGCTAGTACTTTGTTGAGGATTTTTGCATCTATTTTCATTAGGGTTGTTGGCCTTAAAACTTTTTCTGTTATTGTCTGGTCTGGTCTTTATTTTTTTTCCTTCTAATTTGGGATTTAGTTTGTTCTTGCTTTTCTAGTTTCTTGAGGTACATCATTAGGTCATTTATTTGAAATCTTTCTAGTGCTGTGATGTATGCATTTATTGCTATGAACTTGCCTCTTAATACTGCTTTTGCTGTGTCCTGTAGCTTTTGGCATATTATGTTTCTATTTTTCACTTGTTCACATACTTTTAAAATTTAAATTTCTTTCTTTATACGTTTGTCTTTCAGGAGCATATTGTTCAATGTCCACATATTTGTATAGTTTCTAATGTTCCTCTTTTTGATGTCCAGTTTTATTCCATTGTGACAAAATAAGCTACTTGACATAACTTCAAGTTTCAAAATTTTGTTATACTTCTTTTGTTCTAACACATAGTCAACCCTAGAGAATGGTCCATGTGCTGATGAAAAGAATGTGTAATCTACTGCTGATGGGTGACGTGTTCTATAAATGTCTGCTAAGTCCATTGGGTCTGTGGTGCAGCTTCAATCCAATGTTTGTTAATTTTCTGTCTAGATCTGTGCAGTGCTGGGAATGAGTTATTAAAGTCTCCAACTGTTATTGTATTGAGATCTATCTCTCTCTTTAGATCTAATAATACTTGCTTTTATCTGGGTGTTCCAGTGTTTGGGTACATTTTTATAATATTTATAATTATTATATTCTCATGCTGAACTGATTCCTTTATTGTAATATCTCTGCTTTTCAGCTTTTAACTTGAAGTCTGTTTTGTCTGATATATCTATTTCTGCTTACATTTGGTTTGTGTGGAATTTTTTTTTTATTTATTTACTCTCAGTCTATCTGTATCTACATGTGAGGTTAGTTTCTTGTATGCAGCATAGAGTTAGTTATTGGGGTTTTGTTTTATTTGGGTCCATTCAGCAAGTCTGTATCTTTTAAATGGGGATTTAATCCATATACATTCAAATTTATTACTGATAGGTGAAAACTTACTCCTGTCATTTTATTGACTTTTTTCTGGTTGTTTTGTATATCCTTTGTTCTATATTTCCTCTCCCATTGTTTATTTTTGTGGTTGGGTTTTTTTGTAGTGAAAAGCTTTCTCTTCTCTTTCTTCTTTGTATTGATTCTACCAGTGAGTTTTATAGTTTCACATATTTTCATGATAGTTATTGTCTTTTCAATCCCAGATACTAGACTTTCTTGAGCATTCCTTGTGAGACCAGTCTAGTGGTGATGAATTTTCTTAGTTTTTATTTGTCTGTGAATGATCTTATTTCTGCCTGGACCTGGATGTCCATCTGTTTCCCAAGACCTGGGAAGTTTATTCTGTTATTTTATAAGTTTTCCTAATCTTTTTTCTCCTTCTGGAATGCCTATAACACAAATATTTGCTCAGTTAATGTCCCATAAATCCTGTAGGCTTTCTTCATTCCTTTTTCTATCTTTTCGTCTCCCTCTGTTATCACAAAAAAAACTGTTTTCAAGTTCTGAAATTATTTATTCTGCTTGGTCTAGTCTCTTATTGAAGCTCTTTATTTTATTTTTATTTCATTCATTGAGTTCTTCATCTCTAGGATTTCTATTTAGTTCTTTAAAAATATTTATCTCTGTTGAATTTCTCATTCAAATCATCAGTTGTTTTCCTGATTTCATTGAATTTTTTTATCTGTATTCTCTTTTATCTCACTGAGTTTAAGATTGTTATTTCGATTTATTTTTCTGGCATTTCATATATTTCCTTATGATTTGATTTCTTACTGGAGAATTATAATTTTCCTTTGGAGGTGACATGTTTCTTTACTTTTTCATGGTTGATGTTTCTCTACATCAGTTCTAATCATCTGGTGGAAAATTAGCCTCTTTCAGTTTTTTGGAATAGGTTTTATATGGAAAGACTTACTTGTATAAATGGTCTTGGGGTGTCAGTTTGATGGGGTACATTGGCTTTGGTTCTAGGTGGATACAGTTGTCTTCATATAGTTTCTTCAACTGTAATCCACACTAGTTGTGTTTGTGAGTTACTCACTGGCCTATTTGTGGTGATGGTGTTGCAGCTTTGCCAGGGGTGGACTCACTGGGCTGTTTCTCAGGACTAGGTCATGTGTGTACACACAATGAGTCAGCCAATTTGGAGTCTGGCTTACTAGAGTTTGTGTCACAGTGCTGTTACTCTGGCTGGGAGCATGGGCATGGAGTTCACAGCCAGCCTGGGAATGTGCCTACCAGGAGGAGCTCATGGGGCTGTTTCTAATGCCTGGGAGGCAGGCGTACAGTGACTCAGCTATCCTAGAGACATGTCTGCCAGGGACTTCCCATCATACTATTTCTCAGGCCTACAACATGGGCACAAGGTGGCTCAGATGACCTGGGGTGTACACACTGGGGGCGACCCACAGGATGTTTCTCAGGCCCAGGACACAGCTGTATGGCTGTTCAACTGGCCTACAGGTGATTCTGAGGGGTGGGGAGTGGCCCATGGGGCTGTTTTGTAGACCTGGAATGCAAGCCCGGGGTTGTTTAATATGCCTGGGTGCATGCTCACCAGAGGCTCCCTACATGGCTATTTCTTGATCCTGAGACATGGGTGCATAGCTGCTCAGCCAGCCTTTGGGCATGTCTGCCAGGGATGTAGGTATGAGGCTGCATAGTTAGCTCAGGGGCATGCCTCCCCAGCGCAGCCTGCAGGCCTGTTTCTTAGGCCCATATTAGGGGTACAGGACCATTGGGGGCATGCCAGGGCTATGCTTCAGGTAACGGGTGCTATATGGCTGCTTCTCAGGTCCTGAGCATGGTTGCATAGCCCTTCTGCTGGCCCAGAGGTGTATCTGCTGCTTGGAGGCTCAGGAGGTCTCTTCTGCTTCGGGGAAGACATGCAGTAGTTTGGCCAGCTCAAGGGCATGTTGCCCTGGGTGGAACTGGCAGACTCTTTCTCCAGCTGAAAATGTGACAACAGGGGTTGATTTGCCTACTATGCTTATTCAGTCACAGCCAATTCATGCCGCTGGAATTGTGGCTTTCAGCCACCTGTGTAGGCTTTGTATAATGAAGATGGGGCCCCAGTGCTGGAGAGATAGATGCCGAGGCTACTGGCCCCCAGAGTAGTATACTCCAGAGGCAGCTCTCATCTCAAGATGATACCATGCTGCAGCAGCTTGGCTCACAGGGGGTTGGTAGGAGTGGAGCATGCACCCTTTGTTCTCCTAATCTTGGGCAATACAGCTGTATAAATTACTGGAAGCTTTCCAAATTGGGATAAGGGCTTGCAAGGACTATGAAATTCTCCTAGTATAAGGACTGATAGGTGTTTGTCAGGGAGACAAGGGTCAGGGAATGATCTTTGGCTCCCTTTTCCCGACACAGAAGTCCATCTGGACCCCAAACAGATCTGATCTTAGTTGGGGAGATGGGAGTGCAGAAGTCAGGTGCCTCCACACTGCCCTCCTGGACTTCCAGTGACCACAGGTGCATCTCTACTCCCATGCTACACTCCAGCACTCGGCCTTCGACACTCAAGTCAAATCATAGCTGTTTATTTGTTCCCTTAGTCCTTTCCCATGAGGAGGTGGGAGATGAATGCCAGGTGTCTGTAGTCAGCTAGCTTGCTGGTATCACTCCTCCAAATTTGCTTCCAGAAGATACATACACATTCGTCAGCATGGGGTGAGATATTCCTGGTTGGCGTCTCCTTTCCCAGCATATGAAGTATGCTGTTTTGGCCCCAGATCCCACAGGGTGTGCTGTTACTAGTAAACCTGGCAGCTTCCACTTGGTGAGCACCTGCTATGTCTCAAGAACTGGCTCTGAGACTTAAACTGTTCTAATTTCTGTGATTCAAACTGATAATTTTCTGTTGAATATAAGCTTTAACAGTAAACCCAAACTTTTCACTGACTTGTGTTGTTCACCTTATAAATAAGTATTTTGGGTGCCTCACATGAATACAAAATGAGTTTCACCAGGAGGGTCCCTTGCAAGTGAAGCTTTCTTACCCTCCTTGTAAAGGTACAAAGCAAGCATTGTCCCTGAAGCCCCAAAGATGGTTTTAAGACAGTTTGTGAATTTTTATTGATATACAGCAAGGTGGATCAAATGCCAAATATATTAACCCCTCTTCATTCTTAAGAATAGCAGATGTACTTAGCACAGCATCCTCACTGAACCATACTCTTGCGTACTGTTCAACAATACAAAGAAAACTATTTTAGTTATATACCACTGGAAAAAAATAGTAAAACCAATGTATTAAAGGATAAGAGTGAAATGAGGTTTAAAGTTCTAAAGATCACCTCACAAGATATTACTAAACCAAAAGCTATGTTAAGTATTGAGGATTTAGCATCAGCTGGTAAACATTATTTTGGTAGAGGTCTCCCTTTTAACACAGATCATTTGCTGGGACTCTGATTCCTAGTCTTGTCTATTCCTTGCAAATGTGTCCTTTATTGTACATTAAGTTCCTGGAGCCAAAGAATGCCTATAAATAAGCATATACAGCATATATTGAAACTTGGGATAGTCAGATCTCCTCTCAAGGGCAGGACCCATCCTAAACATAGGTATATAATGCAAAACTCTTGAAGTAGTCTATTATTATTATAACACATTATAAATTTGTCAGATCATTTTTTTGCAGTTTGTATCTCCAGGAAAAAAAATAATATATCCAACAACAAAGAACAAAGAAGGGAATTGTGAGGAGAAGAAGCCTTCAGAATTATGAGATAATTTTAAATGGGTAAACAAGGCCGTCAGCAATCTGAATGAGATGGCTAGACATACATCTCCTAGTCTTTTACATTTGAACATAATACTATTAGGTCCACTTAAGTGACTGTGCCTTATATAATAATGTTCTTATCTTCCCCTCCTGAATAAGACTAGGGCACCCTGAATAAACTTATCAAAACACTTGTAACTTTATAATTATCTTTTTACTAGATAGGATTTAATAATACTTTACCTATCATACAGCTTTAACTCCTGCGTTTAGCAGAATACCTAAAACTATTCTTAACGTATTTACTTAATTATAATGAATTGTTTACATAAAAAGTTACCAAGATTTAAGCATAATGCTGAAATCAAAGTTGCACCACCATATTGATGAAGTCTGTGGTTTAAAGTTATCCTAATATGTGTGGTCGTTCTTTTTTAAATTGTGATATAATACCGTGAAACCCCATGGTAATAAATCCTGTAATAATGTGAACTCTGATCTTATGTAGTTGGTGATTGCCTCCTGCCCTCAGGCAAATTAAGACTAGAATTCTTTTATTCTAACAGTCACTGATAGTGTCACACAAAAATGCTGCTGTTTCCACTGCCACTACAACCACATTTAACTAAATGTATAATTGAAATACACTTTAGATCTTTCCAGGATATTGTTTTTTTGTCTTTTTTTTAGCATATTCAAAAATATTAAATACTGATTAAATACAATAAATTATATGTTTAAATAAGCATCGACAGCCTAATAGGTAGCATTGGCTGAGGAGGAGATAAAGGTAGTTTTCATCACCTTTTACTCCAAGCTGTACATCTTAGTCTGCCTTCAGATTTTTCTTAATGTTTCTTCCAGGTAATTTTAGGAAGTGTAGTATTGAATATTGTATTTGTTGCCAAATTCTACATTTCCAAATTCAAATGTCACTGGAATGGGGCAACACAGAGCTACAGAAAGAACAATATCCTTGGATAAGGTTAGTAAAGTTGTATAATGGAATGAGATAAACCTTAACATATTTAAATAAATTCAAATAATTTAATTACAGAAAAGGACCATTTCATCTAGTTGTTATCAAATCTATCTGTGCATCAGAATCACCCAAGCAGCTTGTTAGAAAGCATAGACTCTCAGGTCAAATACACAGCAATTGTGCTTGCACATGTTTGGGTGAGGTGCTAGAATCTGTCATTTTAACAAGCACTCTAGGTGATTTTGATATCCAGCCAAACATTCTGGAATCGCTGATCTAGTACAATGCCCTACAGACAGCAATTACATTTAATTCATCTCTGTATTCCTAGCTAGATCAGCAAAGTGCCATGCATATAGCAGGTGCAAGATAAATGTTTGCAGGAGATACAGCAGGAAGTTGGTACAAAGAGGAGTTCTGCGACTTGTGGAAGGTCCTCCAGTTAAGAAGCTTTGGAAACTACTTCTTATTTGGCCCAGCAATGGAGGGACAAGGGCTTCTGGATCCTCTTTTAACCATCTTTCTGAACTAGTATAGTATATTACATCACCCAAAATTGGTCTCATAAGGTTATAGTAAGCGCATGCAGGTGTATATGTTCAACGGTATGTTGCAGGTACGATTCCCATCTCATCTTGCAAATTTCAATATAGCAGCTTCTCTAATAGGTGTTATAAAAATATTTCTAACCCTTGCCTGCTTCAGTGCTTTAATATGCGAGTTTAAGTAACTTAAAAGTACATTGTGTAGTTAAGTTCCTTGAAGACGGGAAACAAAATGTCATGGACAATATTATTACTTTCACTTCTGTCATCTACCCCCTAGAAAGTTTGTGGCCAGTTATCAAAACTGTGGGTATTAGATGACTCTTACAATGTCCTTTTGATCTGTTGTACTAGAATTCAATTACATTTCCAAATAAGTTCTCAGTATAAGAGAGGGTAATGCAATGGGATTCTCCAGTTATTGCTCAACATTTTAGAATATGGCTACCAATTTTTTGGAAGGAGGAGGAAGAAGGAGAGGAAAAGGAAGGGAAGGGAAGGAATAATAAGAATCCGTAAGTTGCAAACTCTTCACCTTCGTTTGTATTATCTGCCATATGACACACCACATGGGTCTCATTTCCAAGGGCATTTAGAAAGTTGTGAGTCAATTTTCCCAAGAGTTAATACAATACCACTTATTTGGGGGGATTTTTAACCTCTCAGAAAATACCCTGAATCTTAGTTATCAGTTAAGTCCTAAGAAAAAGACCATATTACCGTAAATGAATATGTTATTTGATAACTTCTTTCATTTTCTTCATCAATATGAATGACACTGACAAGCCCCTTTAACCAAGTGATAGTGCCGTAATCATCTTACACTAAAGGGCTGTAAATGGGCAGTGGGAAAAGTGGACTTTAATAAAACAGCTATGCATTGCTGCAGAAACCGTTGAGAGAATATCTAACTTGAAATGATTTAACTTTCAAACATATGAAGGATTTTTAAATGCACTACAGTCATATCAACCCCCAGCATACATGATGAGCATGAAAATACCTTTTCTCTAACTTGTATGCTGGTTCGTGGGTGTGCGATTGGAAGGGAGTTAGAGTTGCAGGGTTAATAGATAACTTCAGTTGCCTAGAGTAGTGTATTTTTCACATTTTCCCTTTTGTTGTTAATTGTAAACTTTGTGAATCAGTTTTCCCTTTAAATTTCTTAGGTAAAAATCAACCCAAGGCAGTGATTAAGAAAAACTGAGAAAATTTAATCAAATCACTTGAGCCAAAGCTCAAGGCAGTGAAGTAGGATGGAAACTGAGGAAATGCTACAGGTGATCATTGCGGGATGAAAGTAAGAGGGGATGGTTGACGGAAAACCTAGTTTACTTCTCAGGTTAGTAACTAGCTCTGCACCAGCCAAAGAGGTTGTTCTCCATTAAATAGTCCAACTCAGATCATGCCTTGCTTTCTATGGCTCAGATATAAAGAGTTTCTACCATTTAAAGTGAATACCATCATATGTGTTCTCCAGTTTGTCTGTGTGTACTTCAAATGACTATTTCCTTTTTAACTCATTAGTAACCTTCTGAATGGTTATTTTCACATTTTTTAAATTACCTCAAATATATAGCAATAGACTCAGGTGGTAAACCCATCACATATAGATTGAAATAGATTATGAAGTTTAAAGTTCTATAAGTGTTTTTCTTTTTCACTGTCACTCCTGAGCCCAGATTACACTCTAGCTATTCTATTGCTACACTCATAACACGTTATTCCCCTTTTTTGTCTACCTGTGTATTTCTTTTGGACCACCAGTCCTCATCCTTTTTGGCATCAGGGACCCGTTTTGTGGAAGACAGCTTTTCCAATGATTGAGCGGAGAATGGTTTCAGGATGAAACTTTTCCACCTCAGATTATTGTGCATTTTTTAGATTTTTTTTTTTTTTTTTGAGACGTAGTCTCACTTCTTCACCCAGGCTGGAGTGCAATGGTGCCATCTCAGCTCACTGCAACCTCCACTTCCCAGGTTCCAGCAATTCTCCTGCCTCAGCCTTCCAAGTAGCTGGGACTACAGGTGCCCGCCACCACGCCCAGCTAATTTTTGTATTTTTAGTAGAGATGGGGTTCCACCATGTTGGCCAGGCTGGTCTTGAACTCCTGACCTCAAGTGATCTACCTGCCTCAGCATCCCAAAGTGCTGGGATTACAGGTGCATTTGTTAGATTCTTATAAGGAGTGCAACCTATATTCCTTGCATGTGCAGTTCACAATAGGGTTCACTTCCTGTGAGAATCTAATGCTGCCACTGATCTGACAGAAGGCAGAGCTCAGGCAGCAATGCTCACTTGCCCATGGCTCACCTTCTGCTGTGTGGCCCAGTTCCTAACAGGCCATGGACTGCTACCCATTTGTGGCCCAGGGATTAGGGACCACTGTTTTAGACTACAGTTGTTTTAAGGTCAGGGACGATGTCTTATTTATCATTATATACTCCATAGTACTTGACACAGGAGCTACTCAGTAGATTTATGTTCTATGTGTAGGCATGTCAGAGTTGCACCAAATGTGAACTTGGGGAAATTGTATTTGCTTGAGTAAAAAAAAAAAAAAAAAAAAAAAAAAGTTGAATCTACTTTTGTCTTCTACTTTGACTTAAAGAGGTCTGAATTATATCAAATAGTATCAAACTACTACAGTATTCACTTGTCATTTTCTTGCCATTTTACTCAAATTAGTTTCAAAATCCTATTTTCTTTTGCTTTATTCTAGAACTGAACAATGCCACAAAAACATTCTTTACTAAAGAATATTTGAAAATAAAACAAAGCTTTCAGAAATCCAACTCTGCAAAATGGCCCCTACCAAGCTGCAGAAAAGCATTTCATCTTTTTGGAGGTAAGGAAATCTAATGCCAAAAGAAATGTCTAGTAATTTTGTCTAAGGTCTCTTCTTAAAAGTAACTTCCTCCTGTCTCAGAAATATCAGAGGAAATGTATTTCTGTATTAATCAATTTTAAATAAGGATTTTGCTAAGTATCTCCTTGCTGAAAACTACAGATGTACAAAGGAAGAAAATGAAGACGATACAATAAAAGCAAATTCGAAGACTCATGACTAAAATTTTGCCATGCTTTCACTGTTTAGTACATAGATAATGAAAATATGTCTCAAAAGCATCAGATTTGACAAAAGTCATATTTATGGCAGCTGTGGCCCATCTGGAGCAGCTGCTACTATGAAGCCAGCTGCAGTCGGGGAGGCGCAGCCAGGGCTGCACACTCCACAGAGCAGGTGGGAGCCCTGCCCCCTTCCAGTTGACGGGGTGGGAGCCCTGCCCACCCAGGCAAAGTTGCAGCCACCCGGCCATGGCTGCGGACCTGGACATCCCCGTACTCTTGGGGACTGGGGAAGCCTCCTTGCCCCTAAAGGCTCAGAAGCGCCTACTCCTGCTGCTGGGCCTCTCCATGCTCCCGGCACCCACTCCAATTTCAGAGCAAAGTTGAGGCCAAGCCCAGGCATTGTCACAACCCAGCCAGGTGTTCACACTCTCGGGGCAGTGCTAACATGCCAGCCCTCTGCTGCCTTGGCCCACTCCAAACTTTGGGTGCGACAAGCACGGGAGGAAGGCTGAGGGGAGCTGAGGGCAGCTCAGCACAACCTGCAGGCACCCCTTGGCAAGAATAGCTTGGGCACTGTGGGCACCATGGATGGCAGGTTGATGGTGGCAGGAGGTAGACAGGCTCCTGGGCAGAAAGGGGACAGGTCCCTGGTAAAGCCCCACCTTCAAACCTGTAGACTGGGGGCTGGGCTGTCAATTCTATGGACCAGAGTGAGAACTTATGGTGCTTTTTCCAGGACTGCCCATGGTCACCCATGAACCAGTCAGTACACACTTCCTCCCCTCTTTAGCCCATGAAACCCTAGACTCAGCCAGACTCAGGCAGACAGTGAGACAGCCTACCTGCCAATACGAGCTGCCTGCAGCTAGGAGCTGCCCACTCTGAGTCTCCTCTCCACTGAGGGCTGTAGAGACGGCAGGACAATCTGCCTGCGGATAGGAGCTACCCACTGTGAGTCTCCTGAGATCTGTTCTGCCACTCAATGAAGCTCCTCTCCCCCTTGCTTACCCTCCAGTTGTCTGCGTACCTCATTCCTCCTGAATGTGGGACAAGAACTCAGGACCTGCTGAGTGGCAGGACTAAAAGAACTGTAACACAATAAGGGCTGAAACACACCCCCTGCCCCCTGCTCACCACGTTGAGGGTGACAAGAAGAGCTGCAGCCCTTTGGGGAGCCCACATGTAGAGAATCCCTGAGCCAGGGCTGTGACACCCTCCTTGGGGTTCTGCAGTTCCTGGAGTTTCCAAGCTTCCAGGCACCACTGTGTTTCCCTAGTCCAGACTCGGGTGCCCACAGCAGAAGCCACATGAAGTATATCGCATCCAGCCGCAGCCTCACATAGAGCCAGCACCTGGAGCTCCCTGCCCCGCCACAGCAGCCAGCATGCCTGGCTGTGCACAGTGGCTGGACCTCGCGCTCACTCAACCACACACCGCTCGCCATTCTGCACCTGGCTTGCACTTGGCAGATGTGGGATCTGAGCCGGTAGTAAGAGCCAAGCACAGCCTGCCAGACCAAGTGGGCAGAACTAGCCCAGCAAACACAAGCAATACTCAGGCAGAAGATGCCACCAGCTACAGAGGTTTCTGGCTGGCGAGGTGTCACCCTAGGGATCCTGTGACAATATTTAACAAAGGCACTAGTATTGTGTATAAAGATTCCTAATAATGCATTCATTAGCAGAAGCTAAGTTTATTTAGTTTTAATATTTTATAGTTGTCCCACAAGTTTCGAACAAATAGAAAGTAACAGAGCCTTGGTGTCAGGGTGTCTTAGAGATGTGCAGTGGTTGAGGAATACCACTTTCTAGCTTTAGGTCTAAGTATCAACATGACTTCAGAGGTGTCATAGGATCTATTTTTTGATCCGTAACATAGGAATAATTATGTCTTCCCCACCTAACTAATATAGTAGTAAAGATAAATGGGCTAATGTGAAAGTACTTTCTAAATTATAACTAAATGGACTATAAAAATATAAGGAATAAAGGTAATACAGTATCTAATACCTTTTTCTGCTTTGGGAATTTGTTACTGTATGAACATACAATAGGGACATAAATATAATTTCATCTTTTATGAAACCATAGTTTATCAGAGCATGAACTACTGTGCAGTTTTCATTATTTAACAACTATGACATTATGGGACCTGGTAGAAAAGTCCAGATATGAGGAACTGTGATCTTCAGGAAACAGGAAGAACTTCTGCATAAGACCAACAAGATCAGTACAGCAATAACCTACACCAAAAGGAGATGGAAGCAGAGCCCCTATGATTGTGGCAAAATAAAAATTGGTGCATGAAATTGGTACTCTCAAAGAAAGTAACATAAGAATATAACTTTACACAGTGATTCGAATGAAGAAAAAAGTTTAAGGACATTATATAAGGACATACTACTTTATAAAGTGGTAACTGTAAAAATTTAATATCTAGAGATTTGGTATAGATAGATTTTATTGTTTATTTTTTATTCACTTATTTTTTTTTGAGACAAAGTCTGACTCTGTCGCCCAGGCTGGAGTGTAGTAGCGCGATCTCGGCTCACTACAACCTCTGCCTCCTGGATTCAAGCAGTTCTCTTGCCTCAGCCTCCCAAGTAACTGGGATTACAGGCGTGTGCCACCATGCCAAGCTAATTTTTGTATTTTTAGTATAAAAGGAGTTTCATCATGTTGGCCAGGCTGGTCTTGAATAATGAATGACCTCAGGTGATCCACCCGCCTTGGCCTCCCAAAGGATTACAGGTGTGAGCCACTGTTCCCGGCCATAGATAGGTTTTAAATAGGTCACATTTAGCCCCCAAAATATGAAATCAAATATAAGAAAACTAGTCTTAAAGGATTCATGCCAAAGAAAAGAAAGTTTATCATTTTAAGCGTGTTCTTTAAAACAGTCCCTTGTATTCTACCTTCTACGCTACACCCAAAGTTCTAATAGAATGGAGTACCTTCTGGATAACTCCACACTTTCCATTGTCTTCTTGTATTCTGAGGTAGTACAGAAGCTATAATTTAAGCAGTTGCTTCTTTGTGATTTCATCTTGTCTTCCCCATAGGAGTTCCAAAGAACTTAATTTTTTAAATGTGTGTTCATGGAGAAGGTTCAAAATAGCATTATTACACCACCCAAGATAAGAAATACATATATTCTACCAGGAGCTCAGCTGAGCTGGGCAAGAGCTGAGTTATCAGGTGTCTGGAGTAGCCGATTAAAGTATCAAGACAAAAATGAAAGAGTTAAGCCTTTAATCATTTACTGTAATAGTATAAGCAAGAATCTAAAACCAGAGGAAATGCTGACTCCTCCTGTTCAATTATCTCATGCAATAGTGCACAGTGGTCCAGGGCCACATAGAGCAGGGCAGAAGTAAGGATTCACTCACTATGGAGAGTGTCCCAAACAAAAGGCTCCAGCAGTTTTTCAGACCCTGAGATCAGGAGGCGTGGCAAAGAGGAAAGGCTAGGAGTGGGAAACCACTGGGCACTGAGTCAGAGTGGAGAAAAGTGTTTCCCCCGCTCCAACCTCCGTAAGAAAACCTTTGTAGAGGAACAGAAGGAACTCTGCCCAAGCCCTCAGATAGCTATAACTAGTAACAAAGTGCTGGGAATACAAATATAAGTATGTGAAAGTGTATATGCAGCCAGGGGAGCCTGAACTTGACTGCAGCTCCCTTCAGAGATTGTAATGCTCTGGTTGTACAACAAATCTGACTTTTTCCCAGGAATCCTGCCAGATAAAGCCTTTGTAATGGTCTGTTGAGGCCTGAAAAAAATCACACACAGGATTTTAATCAGGAACTGGACTCCTCAATTACCAGTATTATTGAAGTACCTTCTGTAGTTCTACTTGGTTTACCCTGATTCCCCTGAATTTTGTATTATTTCTTTGTATAAGTATACATATGTATATTTAATCATATTATTTAATTTTGCTTGTCTTTTAACTTTTATAATGGTAGCAATGTATATATTCTGCTTTGCTTTGTCATTCAATATGAAATTCATCCATTTCAGTAACTGTGGCCACATTCTTTTTACTTCTACACTGTAGTTAATTATATGAAAATACCCCAACCCAACTTATCTGTTCTCTTGTTGATGAACAATTGAGTGGTCCAATTTTTATTATAAAGAATGTTGCTATAAACACTCTTGTGATGTCTCCTGGAGCGTAAGAGTTACTCTAGAATAAATGCCAGGTAGAAACTGGCTGGGTCATAGGAAAAGCATGTCTTTAACTTCATAACCTAACCAAAACCATTTTCCTAAATGGTTGTGATGATTTATCACCAGCTTTGTCTACCACATTTGATATTTTCAGTCTTTTAAATTTTACTAATTTGATAGGTATAAAATGATATCTCATTGGGGTTTTAATTTCCATTACTGTGATTATTGATGGGGGTTGAACATAGCTTTGTAGGTGTACTGATCTTTACGATTTTCTGTTGGTTGTATTTTTTGTTGTTGTTGTTTGAAAGTGTTAAAATATTTTCTAGTGACTTTTTTTCTGTTAATTATATGAATGGCAGCTATTGTCTCCCAGTTTGTGGGTTCTTTTTACTTTGATATATTTTAATGAATTGTAGTTCTTCAATTTCTTCACCATCTTTCTGGTGTGTACTTGCTTAAGAATTTCTTCTCTTTCCCCAAGGTCATAAGATATTTTCCTATGTATTTTTCAAATAGTTTTAAAGATCTTTGAAACTGATTTGTGCTGATTTTTTTTTATTGATTTACTTTCTTTGTTGTAGTTAGAGACCCAGTTTCTTTGGATTTTTTTTCTACCACTATTTGTTGAAAATAATGTATCATTTCCTCACTGATTTACAGTACTAATATGTCATACTTTAATTTCCACATGTGGGTCTGTTTTGATGTCTTTGAGTCCATTGGTATAATTTTTTATTCCTATAACAATACCATACTGTTTCAGTTACTAAAAACTTAATAAGTTTTGATATCCCTTCTTCCAATTTGTTTTGCTGCAAGAGTGTCTTGGCCATTTTTTGGCCCTTTGCCCTTCCATACAAATTTTTAAATCATCTTGTCAAGTTGCATGAAAAACTATCTTCTACTTGGGAAATGGGGTCCTAGTAAATGTATAAATCAATTTGGGGAGTATTGATTACAGTAAAAATTCTTCTATCAATGTGGTTTATCTCTTCATTTGTTTAGATCTCCTTTGATGTCCTATAGTAAAGTTTTATAATGTTTTTATAAATATCTTGCACATCTTTTGGCTAGATTTATTCCCATGTACTTGCTATGTTGTCCTCTTCTCTCCTTTTTTGAAACTTCAGTGCAGAAAAATTGTCCCAGTCACACTTAATTTATGGCATACCATCATCACTGTTCCACATACTCATTTGTTTTCTTTTTATCCCCATATCCTTCTTTCTACTTCACTCTCATCCCATAGCCAACTATTACATTGGGTTTACTTAATGTGTGTTATTTTGTGTGCTTATAGAATGTATATTGTTTCTGCGCATATATTTTTAATTTATGAAAATGATTTTATACATTGCATTGTTTCTTTCACCTAGCACTAGCCTTTAGATCCATCCAAGTGGCTATGTGTACCTCTAATCTGTGATTTCTAATTAATGCTCTACTAAGGTGTGCATTTGCCATATTTTATCTATTCACTATCTAGAATACTTCCAACTCTCTGTCACAATAGATAACACTCTAATGAATATCCTAGTGTGGACTGTAAATATCTCTTTGGTATATAGACTCCAAAGCAGAATATCTGGGTCATAGTATATGAGTATGCTTGACTAAATATTGCCAACAGTTCTCCCATATGACTAGCCTAGACACCTACTACCAGTGTGTAAGGTTGGGAAAAATTAGCACTATGGAAAATGTTGGTGGGGAATGAGAATTAGAAACTCATTTTAATTTGCATTCATCTGGTAATAGTTTAATGTCATTTTAAATACTTCTTAGCCTTTCAGATGCCTCTTTTGTAATTAATTTGCTCATTTTGCTAAGGGGGTTTCTACCCTTATTAGTTTTATAAAATTTCTTTTATATTCTAGATATTAATCTTTTATCTACTTTAGACATTACAAATTTCTTCTGCCATTTTTATCATCTACATATTGTTTGTCCATGGTATCTTTCATTGTAAGGAATTCTTAACTTTGATATAATTAAATGTTTTTCACTTTGTGTCTTAAATTTTTATTTAGGTTCTTTCCTATTCCCAGACGACAAAGGTTTTCACTTTGATTTTCTTTTCTTTTTGAGACAAGGTCTTACCCTGTTACCCAGGCTGGAGTGCAGTGGTATGATCACAGCTCACTGCAGCCTCAACCTTCCAGTTCAAGCAATTCTCCCACCTCAGACTCCCAAGTAGCTGGAACTACAGGAGCACGCCACCATGCCTGGTTCATTTCGTATTTTTTTGTAGACACAGGGTCTCACTATGTTGCCTAGGCTGGTCTTGAACTCCTAGCTCAAGCAATCCTCCTCCCTCGGCCTCCCAAAGTCCTAGGATTACAGGCATGAGCCACCATGCCTGGCCTCGCTTAGAGTTTTTAAATATTTATTTTATAGTTTTACTTTTTAGGTCTTTATCTAGAATCCTCCCATTATGTTTTGTTACAAAGTGTTCAACATCTGTCTTTTTTCATGTAATAGCTTACTTTTCTGAATATTATACAATCTTGCTGAGATTTTTATATGGTTTCTTATTGTTGTCTAGAAATATATTGATATTGGTATGTTGATATCATATTTAACAACCTTATGAAATTACTTTATTAAGTCTAATTATAAGGTTTTTGTGGCTTTCAGTGAAGACAATATTATCTTAAATAAGGACCATTTTATATCTTTCGATTTAATGCATATACTTTTTTCTCTTTGTACTTGCCAGACTTTCTGAGCTAAGACTTCTATTTGATTTTGAATGGAAAAAGTGATCATAGCATCCCTGATCTTAAAAGGAATACTTTTAATATTTACAAATAAGTATAATTGTTGCTCTGCATTTTTGGTAGGTACCCTTCATCAGGTTTTAAGAATGTTCTCATCTGTTCCTAATTTCTAATACCTGTAGTTTTTCTTGAGTGGAGTTTAATTTTGTGAATGGTTTTTCAGCATTTCCTGAAATGATCATATGGCTTTACTTCCTCAATTTGTTAATGCACTGAATCATATTAATAGATTGTAATTGATGTTCTAATGTTAGGACATTAGAACACTGCTAGATTTGGTTTGCTAATATTTTGTTTCAGAATTTTACTTATTTATGAGTAAAACTGTATTTATTTTTTATACTGTGTTTTGTCAGTTTCTTCCTAAGTCAGTTTATATATCTTTTTGCTGATAATTTTTTTGTTTCAAATTTGTTGGCTTTTGTTTATAATATTTTAATATTTTAATCTCTCTTGTATGTCTAGTTATGCTCTTTGAGTTCTGATTACTCATATTTTTCTGTGATATTGCTGAGTATTAGTCAATTTTATTATTCCATTTAAATTACCAAATTTGAGAATTGACTATTGTATCTTTGTTTTTATACATTCATTTCTGTTCTTTTCTAAATCCTTTCTGTTACTGTCTTTGGATTTGTTTTGTTATTTTTATACCATATTAAGGTGACTTTCTAAGTCAATTTGCATCCTTTTTACTTCCTTTAAATTACTAAAGGCTATAAATTTCCCTTTCATGACTTGTAGAATTTTTTATTCTTTATTTCTAATTTTTTTTAATATACCACACAATCACATACTGGTTGAATCATCTTGATTAAAAATAACAATTGTACAAAATCAGGGTTGTATTGGAAAATTAGCATCTATGATTTCAAGTTATACCACACTATTTCGTATGAGACGCCATCTACACAACATTAATAGGTTCCCTAAGAAATTTACTTCTCGGCTTAGCTTTTCATGGTTGGTAGGTGGAAGTAAGGTGTAAAGGGGGATCTTATGGGGAAAAAAATGGACATTCCCATAAAAGCCTTTGGCTCCACAAAATTAGTGGGATTTTTTTCACACACACACAAAATTGCAAAGACAAACATTTATAGATTTTCCGACCAAAGAGGCTTGTATAAAATCTTGAACTCAGGTATAAAACTAGCTAATACTTGTCCTTTTCGCCCTATGAAGTGTCTTAGATAATTAACAAGTAAGCAGACATGTTTTAAATTTTTTTCTTCTTACAAATACATATTTCATGTATTAATACATAAAATGGGTAATACGAAAAGGAATGGAAATAATCTAGATAAATGTGAGCTGGCACTTATTAATCTCTCATCAGATGCTAGTTGCACTGATGACTCTTTCAATTGTAAATCCTCTCCCTGAAATACCTACCATTTCCAGGCATTTAATCCTGAGTTTATTTGAACAGTAGCCAACTGATATGGTTTCCATCTATGCTATGTTAGTTTATTCCCTGAGAAACCAATCATTCATATATATAATTACATGTATATGTATGCCCACATACATACACAAAGCAAAGTAGCAAAGAGGTTTCACTGAAATATTTTTGCAAAGAGTTCTACATTGTTAAATTTATTTTCTAAACATACTCAAGTCAAAGAAATTTTTAACAAAAATTAAAAATTCCATGTCTTAATTTTACTCACTGTAAGAAAAACATGCAGCTGAAATGCCAGTGTCTGATATATATTTATGACAATCCATCCATTTTTCATGACCGCCTGGGGAATTATTTTATTTGGTCATTAGTTTGTCTGAAGGTGTTAGATTGGTGCTGCAAGTTTAAATATGCTCAGTATAAATCAAAGAACTCCACATGGAAAAGAATGATTATCTCTAATAGAAAACAAAACAGTACATGCTCACACAGCATGAGTGTGAATATAACCCAGAAATCTACCTTCTCAGAAAGTTGGAGGTAAGTCAGAGAAAATTTAAAATATGCTGTAGACCTGGGACTGCCTGGGAGCAGAACGGTACATTAACCTTTACATTTCCTCTGAAACCACAACAGTTTTGTTCACAAGATAATTTTTTGAAAAGGCCTGCAAATTCTGAACTTCTTTTTAGTTTGGCAGAATCAGGTTCTATTTTTGTTATACAGTTTACTTATGAGTTTAGAATTTCAGAAGCCTTTTGCTTCTATATTAAGTTTATGACCCAAATCACTTATAATGCAAATTGTACATTTTGTTCAAGTATCACCACTTCATAACTTATTTTAAAAATTATGAGCAGTGTTTCATTCTCTCCTCCCTCCCTCTTCCTTTACCTCCTTCCCTCTCCCTTTACTTTCCTCTTTCCCTCCAACTCTTCCTTTTCACATACACTCACAATTTTTGTTCTTTTCATTATTTCACATATATAGAACTTGCTTGTTAATTCTATATGAAATTGGATGTTGGTGGGATATGATGCCTTCATTTAAAAATACTTGCATTTATAAAAGTACACATGTATGCTTGTGCGTTAAAAATTCAACCAGTAACCACAAAACTTCTAAAGTTAGCACAATAAATAAATTCTCCTAGTGTGAAAGGGTGGTGGCCACATAGTCCTGATCTTGGCCCAGAGCTCACAATTTTAATAATGTGTCCCAAAATAGTGCTTTACCTAACTACCCTGCAGAATAAATGACACCAAGTGAAAGTGTTCAAAGATATAATAAGATGACTGATACTAGATTTTTTAAACCTTTTAGAAGGGGCAGAAAGGAAGTGAAGGAGCTCAGCATCACTTTTAACTCAAAATGGACTGTTGATATCAATAAATGGTGTCATTTAATTTTTTAAAATATTTCAGAAATGTTCAGGTGTTCTAAAGTTTGATCACTGTGTGACTACCTTGTTGGGGCCATGGGCAATATATGTACTCATTGTGAATCATTCTGGGAAATTGTGGTCAGTCTGATATAGAATATGAAGATTGAGGATGTAGGCCTTAAGTGAGATGATGGAAAACCTACTCCATTTCTGCGAGACCTCATGGTAGGTGTAGGTTTATCCTATTCTACAATCATGAAGCGTAGGGTACTCTTGGGGATGATGGTGGATACTCACTCCTGGGATACAGAGGTGAGCAAGTAGTACAAAGGTATCCTCAGGATTAATCCAAGTCTGTGCAATAGCTACAGGTTATTCTTGATGTTGTGTCATACCTTTTATCCCAAGTGATCAAAAATGTTATGAAAAGTTATAGCAGATCTCATCTATACAACATTTGAGACACAGTAGCAAAAGGGAGCTCAGGGCTGTCCATTTCTGCTTCAACACTAAAAGAGTAGAAATCTCATTTGATCAGCAGCTACAAAGATGGAAATGGCAGATCAGAAGGCCAGATTAGAGGGATGAATGTGACCCGATTCTGAGTACAACAATGAGAAAACAACCACAGAACCCTGAGAAAGAGCAGGGACATATACAAGTCAAGTATATTATTTCTGGCAACAACTGGAGTGGGAATTTCTGCTTCTGAGTACGATATAGTAAGTGGTGGCAAGCTATCACTCTCAGTGGCAATAAGGGGGGGAAATTATAAATTATAAAAATCGTATTTAAAAATAAATTTGAGAGAGATGGAATTGAAGACTAGGTGAATTAAAACTCCAATATGGTCAGAGCCCCCTAGGAAAGCTAATATTGCCAGCTCTTTGCTTTCCTGGGAGTATTCTCCGAGTCTGAGGATTAATCTAGCCATGGGCAGAGGACTTTATGAGGCGGAATAGAAATCAGCAGAAGTTTTTATAACCATAGAGACATGTCAGTCTCTATGGTTATCAAAGAGGAGTCCAAACATATAGCCAATTTTCTACATGAGACATTTGCTAAGAGCTTTGGGAGTAAAAAAGGCTAAAAAAGTTGGCTAAAAAAAAGAATGAAATTTCTTGTAGTCTCAGAGTTTAGGAATCAGGTTATCCTACAGGGAGGGTATATACTATAACAGATACATAGTAAGAATCCTCCTTAAGATATATCTCATGTTTTAAATCTATATAGGATGGATGGCTAAAGAGCAACATCCACAACCTCTGAAAGGCACAGCTTTCAGATTAGAAGAGCTAGGGACCTTATAAACTGTTAAACAAAAAATGCAGAGAACCATGCTCTAGTAGGGAGTCCAGACCTGAAAAACAACACTCTAAACACTAAAAATTTTCTGCAGTCCCATTGTGAACTCCATAGTGCTTTGGAATAAAGTCCCATTAAAGGAATAAGGCAGCAGTAAACACAGTATAGGTCATGTGTCCTTAAGACATTTGAAATTAGATTGAGTATAATGAAAGTGCAACCTAACTTCAAACCCAATCCTGCTTATTTATTAGATTGAGGGGATGAGCCTCTCACTCTACCTGCCTGACAAAAGAATGGTCCAGTCCTCTCTGAAGGGAAATATTAACTTCAATCTCCATGGATCTTTCATTCAACAAAAAAAAAGAGTTAGGAAAATGTGACCAATAATCAAAAAAGAAAGTACAAAATAGAAACACATCTCCTCATTAATCTAGATGTTGGAGTTAGCAGACTTCAAAATATCCATTAGGAAAAAAATATTAATGAAAATAGATTAAAAGAATAGATAAAAAGGTAAAAACAGCCAATAGAAAATAGAAACTATAAAAAAAGAATAAAATAGTCTGGGAGTACAAAGTGCAATAGCTGAATTAAGAATGCATTATATGGATTTAACAGCAGACTGTGTGAGATATAATCTGTTGAATATGTGTAACTGGAGACCCTCAAGGGGCAAGAAGGGAATAGAAAAATATATCTGAAGAGCCAATTGTCAAGAATTTTCCAAAACTGAAGACAGACATCAGTACATATTGATAAATCTCAGCATAGCCTAATTAGGCTAAATAGAAAGAAAACCATATCTAGAGACATCATACAGAGCAAACTGCTGAAACCCAAATATAAAGAAAAAAAAATCTTAAAAACATCTAGAAAAAAAAAAGTTACCTTCCAAGAAGCAAGGATAACTGACTTAAACAGAAACACCACAGGACCAGACAGTGGAATAATATCTTTGATGTGCTCATGGAACATTAAAGATGCTATTTAATGATTACTGCTAACCAATAATTCTTTATCCAGCAAAAATATCCTTCAAAAATGAAGGTAAAATAAAAACTTTTCAGGTATCCAGTAGTCCTACCCTACAAGAAAAACTAAAGGTAGCTCCTTAGGGCAAAAGAAAAGAATCCTAGCTGGAAGCACAGAACTTCAGCAAGGAAGAACACCAGAAAGGATAATTATGTGGGTAAATATGAATAAATGTTACTTGTTTATAACAGTAATATCTGGTGAGTTTAAACACAGAAAATGAAATATATGACAGTTACTGCAAAAATGGTGAAAGTGGTAAATGGAGTTAAAATGTTTAAAGTTCTTACATTGTGACAAAAATACTAATTTAGAGTATACAGTCATAAATAAAAGTTACATAGTTACTCACTGGAGTAAACTACTCTAGGAAAATGAATAAATGTATAAAAAGCTAATAAGGACACTACCCTCTCTGGACTTCCTCCCAAAAACCCATAATCCCAGTTGACTCATGGGGAATGTATAATAACTCTAACAGTAATGTATTAATATTGGCTAACTAGTTGTTAACTACTATATTAATGTAATAAGGGAACTTGAATGTGAAGTATACAGGAACTTTCTACTGTCTTTGTAACTTTTCTGTAAATATAAAATTATTCTAAAATAAAACATTTATCAAAAACAAACAGCTAATACAGAATGGAATAATATAAAATATTTGGTTGATCCATAAGAAAGCAATAAAAGAAATACAAAAGAATAAAGATCAGATACAACAAATAAAAAATGTAAACATTAAAAATTCATACTAAAATAGATTGGCAGATGGGTTAAGAAAAGCAAGACCAATTATATGTTGTTTATAAGAGACGACATTTAAATATAAAGGCACCGAAAGGTTGGAAGTATATAAAATTATATATGTGTAAACAGTAATCAAAGCAGCTATGGCTAGGTTAATATAAAAAATTAGACTTTTAAGTGAACAGGAATTACTGGAGAAAAGGAACATTTCATGGTAATAAAAGAGGCAATTCCATAGGAAAACATAAAACCATAAATTTGTATGCAACTTAAAGTTTCAAAATATATAAAACAAAAGTTGACAAAATTAAAACAAGAAATAGATATATATCCACTATCACACTTGGAGATTTCAACATATCTATCTCAGGAACTGCTAGAAAAAAGAAGAAAAACATACTTACACAATGATGGTGTACAGAACCCTTCACCTGTGAAGAATAGTGGCTATTCTGAAAGGTTGGGGCTTGTGTTATTAGTAGTGGTCTGCGTGTTCAGAGTCAGTGCTTTGGAGTGGAATTGCCTATTCTTTTCCCTTTCACTTCTTCTTCCTGTACTGTAGCACAGTGGTTGCCCTTCACTTTCTGAACCCAGGAAAGGCCTCTTTTAGTCAATTCACTGTTCTCATTCTCTTCTGCTTGTAACAGGTTAAATAATAGTAACCTGTCATACATTTCTGAGTTCTACTTCATCTATGCAGCTGAGTTGTTTGAATAAATGAACTGAGACTTCCAGTCTGTAGGCTTAGTTCTGCGTCTTTATGTATATGGATCCCAAAATGTAAAGTAGAGAAGAGAACAAGAAGCCCCTCCTTCTTCAAGCCAGTTTACCAATAAGCCTTGCATTTGGGGGATTACAAGGGATTGCCTATATTAATAAAATCAGTGTTTTGTTTCTCATTTGGCTAGTGATCCATTCATCAGAATCTAGATAATGCAATTTGCAATGTATAACTTATAAACTTAACTTATAGCCCCCTAAAGGGCTTGTAGCCCACCTCATCATAGAGAATTATCCACCTGAGTTTATGCACTCCAGCACTCTTCTAATTTAGAAAAGCAATGAGAGCTTTGAAATCAGGGATCACATACTGTCCAACTCCAGCAAGCACCTTTGGCATAGTTGTATATGAAGGATGCCCTCTGGATTTCTGCACTGCACAGAAGTGTCCATATATGGCACTCTATGTCTTATCCTCTTTCCTGATAAATGGTTTCTACTTAGTTTTGGCTTCTTGATCCTCAGGAGTGCCTCTCCACTGGGAAAGATAACTATCCATAGGGGTATTTCTTGGTCTCTGGGCATAACTTTATCAGGAAATACCATAATAACCCCAACATTGATATAAGAGAAAAATAATGGAGTAAATAAATAAATAAATAAACCCAGTAAATAAAGTATATTTAAAATGTATTAATTAAAGATGGAATAAAGAGATGCAGACTATAGTCTAAGCAATTTCTTAGTGAAATTTTCCACAATGTTCATATCTAAATGATTTGAAAGCTAGGATTTATCTTTAAGGCTGGGTCACTTCCAATCAACCACACTCATAGCACCTGTTATGACAGATGCAAGAAGGAACACATTACAAACAGTTTGCTATTCTTCATGTAAGTTAAGGATTGGATAATTATCTAATATAACTCACATTACTGACCAAAACCCTACTACAAAATAATGGCCTGAGCCGTTATTTTGAATACATGTAAATCTTACAAATTTATTTTAGAACCAAAAAAATCCTTAAATTCGGAAGGAATTTTTGTTCTGATTTTTTTATGTGTGTGAAGTATAATTATATTGGCAGTTAAAATATTTTTCAAAATGACATAAAATAACCAGCTTCTAGGAAATTACAGTTGGCAATCATCTTTTTTTTTAGAGTAAGTAAAATGTGAATTTCTCAGATTAATTTCAAATCAATCAAATGAGCATTTAGTTTGATAATACTAATAAGGAGGTAAAGAACTTCCAAGAGAGACAACTGTCAGCATTCATAATCTTAATCTAAAATTTCAGGAATTTTGCTTCCGAAAATAGACCAACTACAAAATAAGACCATTATTATGAAACATAACTTTTCATCTTATCTTGGAAAATTCCAAGGTCTTCAACTCACATTGGCAGATGGAAAAAAAAAAAATGCATGAGGTGAGGGAAGACAAGAGCTAAGGTTTGGTTTGGTTTTTTGAAACAAAACAATTCTGGCTACTAGTTTCTTTTTTTTTTTCTAAAAGTTTTGCTCTTGTCACCCAGGCTGTACTGCAGTAGCACAATCTTGGTTCACTGCAACCTCCACTTGCCAGGTTCAAGTGATTCTCCTGCCTCAGGCTCCCGAGTAGCTGGGATTACAGGTGCCCACCACCATGCCCAGCTAATTTTTGTATTTCTGGTAGAACGGGGTTTCATCATGTTGGCCAGGCTGGTCTCAAACTCCTGACCTCAAGTGATCCGCCCGCCTCGGCCTCCCAAAGTGCTAGGATTACAAGCATGAGCCACAGTTCCTGGCCTAGTTTCTGTTCTTTCATACTTATGACCTTGACTAAGTCCCAGTGCCCAGACTATATCCCGGACCAGTTAATTCAGCATCTCTGGAGATGGGTCTCAAACATCAGTATTATTTAAAGCTCCCCAGATGATACCTATGTGCATCCAAAAAGTCAAGGTTACAATTACACTGCTCTAAAAGATGACAGGACTTGGGAACATAAGAATAGAATTGTGAACTCAGAATGCAAAGGTACCTTGAAAGATTCTTTTGTTTATTCTCTGACTTGTCTATTTTCTGCATATCTGAACTATGACCAAGAAAGAATCAGAAGAAATGAAATGTTACAAATAAAAGAGATGAACAGTGTTTGCCTTATACTGAAATAAAGTTAACTCTGGCATAGTATAATGATCCTTTAATAGTGCATGGCTATTGTCCATTTGTTTCGTATAGCAGATGCAGATTTGGTTGGAAACTACAGTGCAAATTTAAGAAATCTAAGTAATTGTACAAACTGAAGTTTAACCAATACGCTGAGAACAACAGCACCCTGGGGAAATGACCATGGGATTTGTGAGACCACAAAGTGTTTATCAAGGCATTAAATTTATTCGCTTTTGTCTATAAAAAATTACCTTCAAAAAAATCTATAAAAAAAAGAGGAGTGGTTTAAAATGGATATCAAGGTAGTCCCAGAAGAGGAAAAGAAATTCCAAAAATTAAGGTAACAACTATCTGGAGAAGAGGGAAGGGGCAGTTCTAACTTCTTTCTTTTGGGGACTTGAGGAGTATGTTAATGATCTGAAGATAGGCTTAAAAGTGTCAGACCTTTTTTGCCAGCTGGTGGAGCTACTACCATGATTTACCATCCAATAACTGTAGCTGCATCTTTCATTGTTGCAGTGCACATGAAGTAGGACATATTTATTATGACTTAAAACAGGTGACTATTAAATGAGATGTATACTCATAAATTTCAGCAGCTATTAGAACATTCATTAAAATAGGATAATATGAAATGTTTTAATATTTACAGATTTATAATTTGCAGTTGAAACCTTGCAAACCACTGAACAGTTTAAACGTTGAAATCTTTGCCTTTACCAGTATCAGGACTGTGTTATTAACAAAAGCAGCTTCAGATGTTATTCACTCAAAAATAAGGTGTTGCAGAAAAACTCCATAACTGTGCTGGCAATGAAGTTTTTTTGTTGGCAAAATCTTACTCTACATACATGTTTTAACTTTGCTAAGATTATATTGTAATAATTCAAGATGTTGTTGAGAAATAATAGATACTACTATTTTGTGAACAAGACCATTATTTTGTTAATAATAAAGGTGCTACTGCATTATAATATCACTTAAAATATATAATGCATTTCTGATGCATTGAAATATTGTATAGGTAGCTGGATATAATGCAAGGTTATATATAAATTATAGATTTTATAATGTAAATCTAAAAATATTTCATTTTGTTCTATTAATTTTTTCTTCAATACTACACATAAATATCCTTTTTTTCTAATAGCAAAGAGAGAAAACAATAATACCTGCCACAGGTACTGTGTATTCTTTTGTTACTTTTTTCTGGCCTGAGAAGATGAAAAGCCATAGGGTAATTTCTAAAAATATTCCAAAGATAATTTAAGAGAGAGAATTTCAATGACTTGAAGAAACTCTGAGTTCACTGTGAAACTTACACTTTCAAGTTATTTTCTTCTGCGTTCCTTAGAGTCCTAAAAATTCACACATAAAGGATACATTAATATTCACTTTTAAAAGAGATTATACAAACAACTGGTGGCCATATAGGAGGTTTTTCAAGGTGAATCTGATAATACGACTTCCTTTCAAATGAGCACTGATTTTGTTGGAAACACAAGCAGCAGAGCTTTGAGGAGATAAGACATAGCTGAAGCAATAGTGATTTTTTTAACCCTCAAGAGAAAATCTCTCAATCAGATAAAAATTTTTTTCTAAATTGAATTGTCATTACATTAATGGAGTCTGGTATTTCTGAACAATATTTCCTGTTTGGATGATATTTAAAATATTAAGTACTAGTAACAAAATCTGTATGTAAGTCTAAAATTGTAAAATAGATTTTTTATTCTCTAAATGGCTATTTATAAAACTGATTACCACGTGATATAACTTACTATTTACTATGTCAAGTAATTTGTATTTGTAGATTTAGAAACTATAGCATTGTTTTGATATGAATATTGCTACTTAAATACCTTGTCTGAGACATGATCCAACAAGAGAGGTTCATCCAATAAGCTTGAGTTAAGATTTTAACTACCTGTGAGTCATTTTCTCCTTAATTCCTTGTTTTATTTCAAAAAGGTTGCTAAATAAGTAACCTCTAAAGTATTTCCTAAAAGGACACCTGTTAGTCAGTTCTAACCCAACACTGCTTGCTATAAAACTAAATCAACACTGCTGAACATTTAGCATATCTAACCAGAAGTAAGTCCCCCCCTTTATTATATCAAAAAATGTCCCCTTGTATTTCCAAATGTCTGTCACCACCATTCCTTGAGAACAACTGAGGCTACAAATAGACATAAACATTAATTAGGGTTGCTTATTCTTTTAATGACAAAGAAACGATTTTAAAGTAAGATATATTTCTGTATTTAGAGAGAATGGATTAAATGATTTTTTAAAATAGCTGTCTTCTCAAAAAGCAATTGTTTGGAATTTTTAATATAAAATGACAGTCTACTGAAAGAAGCTTTTTGAATTGTCTTAATGTTTGATATACCTGAAATTCATGGTACTATCATAGATACATAAACAGAAACTGGCTGAAGACTCAGCTCCATCACATATGTAACCCATGGCAAATCAACTAAACTCAAAGCTAGAGCCTTCCTTTTTTATTTTTAATCTGTAAAATGGGGTCACATATCTATCCTACATGACTGTTAGTTATGATCTAATACAGTCTGTTCCACAACCTAAATGAGACTCTTTGATGTATTTCCTGACAAAATATAATTTTGTAATATGTTACACGTTAGGTTAAATTTAAAAGTTAAAATCTCTAGTCTATATTTGCTGTTAAAACTTTACCAATGAATTTAAGTTTTTAATATATAGCTATATAATTATAAATAGACTAATTGGTAATATTTAGTTTATTCTGTATTCCACATTAACAGAAGTAAAGGAAAAACATTTTCTGTTTATTACAGAAAAACTAAGTTTTGCTTCATTCATGTGGAAAATAACCTCAATTTTGAATATAAAATGACTATTGGAAAATATAATTGAACATAAACTGAATGCTATTAAAGTAAAACGAATAAACAAAAATTAGAGATTGTGTTTACCTCAGCCTTGGAAAGCAACCATTCGGTCAAAACTAATATCACTAATGGATTGCGTAAGTGCTGTTTGCTTATCTTTTTAATATTAAAATTGCCTTCTGGTATTTATTATATTAATATATGTACTCTGGAAACAAAGTAAAAAATAAATCGTGGTTAGCCTAATTGTGTCCAATTTGAAATAGTATAACATAAACCCATAATTCATGAATATAAATATAAATATTAATGTTATATAACCTAGTGACAAGTATTATAGCCCCCAGAAACTAAGGAAAAAATTAAAATATGTAAATCCATGTTTACTTTTGGTATTTAAAGTCATAAAAGTTAAAAAGACATCATATTACCACAAAGTCAGTCTTGATAAATTTTAAAAGATTGAAACGATACAAAGTATCTTCTCTGACCACATGGAATGAAGCTAGAAATCCATATAAACAGAAAACTGAAAATTCACTAGTATGTGGAAATTAAACAGCACAATCTTAAACAACCAATAGGGTCAAAGAAGAAAGCATGAGGGAAATTAGAAAAAATGCTGATATGTATGAAAACAAAAATATGGCATACCAAAAATTTACAGGATCCAGCAACAGTAGTGCTAAAAGGGAATTTTATAGCAGTAAATGCCTCCATTAAAAAAGAAGAAAGATCTCAAGTCAACGTAATTTTATACTTTGAACTAGAAAAGTGAGCACTCTAAACCCCAAGCTAGCATAAGGAAGAAAATAATACATGATTAGAATAGGGATTAATGAAATACATAATAGAAAAATAGAATCAACAAAACAAAAATTTGGCCAGGAAAACATCAAAAACCTGGGCAAGCTTTTACCTACACTGACAAAGATAAAAGAGAGAGGATGCTTATAAATACAATAAAAAATGAGAGTGGAGACATTACTACCAATTTTACAGAAATAAGGATTATAATACTATGAGCAATTATATACCAACAACTTAGAGGACTTAAGTAAATGCATGAATTTATAAAAACATACAAATTATCTGAACTGAATCTAGAAGAAATAGAAAATCTCGACAGAACTATAACAAGTAAAAAGATTGAGTCAGTAATCACAAACTTCCCAAGAAAGAAAAGTCCAGGACCAAACAGCTTCACTGATGAATTCTGCCAAATATTGAAAGAAGCAACACCAATCCTCAAACTCTTCAAAAAAAAAAAAAAAATTGAAGAAGAAACACTTCATGATTCATTCTGTGAGGAGGACAGCACTACCTCAGTATGAAAGCCAAAGTTATCACAAGGAAAGAATTGTAGACCACTATCCCTTTGGAATATAAATGCAAAAATTCTCCACGAAATACTAACAGACTGATTCTAACAGCATATTAAAAGGTTCATGCATTATTGCCAAATGGGATTTATCTAGGAATGCAGGCATGGTTCAACATAAGAAAATCAATGTAATGTACCACATTAATAAAGGGGGGAAAGGGAATTGTTTTACTTGATACAGAAAAGCATTTGACAAAATCTAGCACCCTGTCATGATAAACACACTCAGAAGACTAGGAGTAAGACTGCTTCAACATGACATTGGCACTTAGGAAACCTCATAGCTGACACCACACATCTGTGAAAAACTGAAAGCTTTCCCCCTAAAATTAGGAACAAAATGAGGATATCCAGTTTAATCACTGCTGTTCAACATTGTGCTGGAAACTCTAGCTGGAACAATTTCATTGATTTATTTATTTATGCCATAAATAAATGGCATCCAAATTGGAAAAGAAGCAGTAAAACTATCTCTATTCAGATGTCCTAATCCTATATATAGAAAATCCCAAAGAATTCAAAAGAAAGCTATTAGAGCTAATTAATTTAGCAACATGGCAGGTTATAAGATCAGCACAGAAAAATCACTTGTGTTTCTGTACACTAGGAATGAACAATCCAGAAAGGACACTAAAAGCAATTGGTTTACAATGGCATCTAAAAGAATAAAATACCTAGGAATAATTTTAAGCATGGATGTTAAAAGTTTGCACACTGAAAACTATAAGATGTTGCTGAAGGAAATTAAAGAAGATCCAAATAAGTAGAAAGACATTCTGTGTTGATGCATTAGAAGATTTAATACTGTTAAGATATCAGTACTACCCAAGGCCATCTACAGATTTAACAGAATTCCTATCAAAATTTCAACAGCGCTTTTTGTAGAAATGAAAAGGATGATCTTCAAATTCATACAGAATTTCAAGGGTCCTGCATAACCAAACAAAAATCCTGAAAAGAAGTACAGTGTTCATAATATCAAAACTTACTACAAAGCTACAGTAATCAAAACAGTGTAGTACTGGCATACAGACATACAGATCAAGGGAATAGAAGTACAGAAATAAATTCATATATCTATGACCAATTGATTTTTGACAAGTCTACTGATGAAGTCCATTCATCTGGGAAAGAACAGTCTCTTTCATAAATAGTGCTAGGTTAGCTGGATTTACATATGCAAAAGAATGAAGTTGGACCCCTTAACTCCAAGTTGATCAATGACCTAAATATAAAAATTTAAAAACATAAATCGTGTAAAATAAAGAGCGGTAAATATTTACGAACAGTGACGTCTTAGATATGACATCAGAATCACAAGCAACAAAAGTAAATTGAACTTGATCAAAATTAAAAATTTTGAAAGGAATCACTTGAGGCCAGGAGTTCAAGACCAACCTGGGCAACATAGTAAGACCCTGTCTCTAACAACAACAACAAAAAATTGTAATTAGCTGGACATGGTGGTGCATGTCTGTAGTCCTCGCTACTTGGGAAGCTGAAGAGGGGGAACATTTTTTCAGCCCAAGAGGTTGAGGCTGAAGTGAGCTATTGCTGTGCCACTGCACTGCAGCCTGGGTGACAGAGTGAGACTATCCCTGAAAAAAAAAAAATTAAATGTGGTGCAAGGGACATATCAAGAAAGTAAAAAGACAACATGGCTACATACAGAATGGAAGAAAATGGTTGCAAATCATTTCTGATAATGGCTTAATATCGACTATACATATAAAATGTTAGCAGGAGAAACTGGAACTCTGATACACTGCTGGTGGAAATGTAAATTCCTCAAAAAGCTAATCATAGAATTACCATATGACTCTACAGTTCTGTGTATACCCAAAAGAATTGAAAACAGGGACTCAAAAAGATATTTGTATGCCAGTGTTCATTGCTGCATTATTCACAATAGCCAAAGGTAGAAACAACCTAAATTTCCATTAGCAATTGAATGGATAAAGGAAATGTGGTATACAATAGGTAAAAAGGAATAAAAGCCATAAAAAGGAATGATATTCTGATACATACTGCCATATGGATGAAGCTTGAAGACATTATACTCAGTAAAATAAGCCAAACACAAAAGGCCAAGATTGAGTGATTCCACTTACATGAGATAGCTACAACAGGCAAATTCATATAGGTAGAAAGCAGAATAGAGATTACCAGTGGCTGGGGAGAGGGACTCATGAGTTACTGCTTAATGGCTACAGTTTCTGTTTGGGATAATGAAAAAACTTGAAAATAAATAGTGGTGATGGTTGTACAACATTGTGAATGTAGTTATTGCCACTGAGTTGTACACTTAAAATTAGTTAAAATGACAAATATTATGTTATATATATCTTACCCAATAAAAACTATTTTTTAAAAAAAGTGGTATTCAATTCTTACCTGGTTATTGAACCAAAACAAAAAAAAATTGTAATGTAGCCTGATAACTTTAAAAACTATATTGAAATTTAAGCAGATGTTAAAAGTAATGTACAATAAATTTTAACTTATTCAATATAAAAGGTTAGCTTTCAGAATTAATACTCTTTACTCTAGGAGCCTAAGGATATAGGAGAAAAGATGAAATTTAAAATCTCTTTTGCATTAACTTTTTAAGTATATTAACAGTAACTCTATACCAAGTTGTGACTATAAATATATCACTCCACCTCTGCTAAGACCTACTTATATCAATCAACTTTTGACACAACAAAAGTCTTATGTAATATGAAGCAGTAAAATATTGTGCTTTAACCTTTTATCCATCCCATCATATGTGAAAGATAGGACATGTCTCATTTTTAATACTAATTTCAAGACTCTCTGAATTAGCCTCTAAAGAACCTACAAAATGTATTTCAAATATATTCATATGAATTTTCAATTCCTGCCGAAAATAAATTTGAAAGCCTTGAGTTAGGACAGTCTCAAAAATATGCTAATTATTCATTTTATTATCTAAAGTCTATCCTTTTATGCAGGTACTCATCCATCCAAAAACATTTATTGAATGCCCACTATTAGCACAACACAACCTACCAAAATACAAAAATTCGTGATTAGAGATAGTTTTTCTATCTGTGAAACAACCTTCAAAATAATAGAGTTCACTTTATGGTCTTTGATGGTGAATATAAATTTGAATCATATTCTGTAGGGAAAAAAGTCATAGCCTTGTTTTCTAGGATATGAGCGAGAAATCACTCTGACGTAAAATTACTTCTACAAAATAGAATTGAAGAAAAGACAAGAGTATCTTTGTAATTTTTGTAATCTAAACCTGATGGCAACTTGGAGATTTTTCTTCACGGGTCCTTCTTCCTCTTTGATTTCACCACAATGAATTTCTCCAAGAGCTCATTTTTTCCATGTGGGAAAACAAGTCAGATTCAACTTCCATTTTTATCACCTGTTTCTTCCACGGTTTTATTAGTTACTTCATTGTTTTCAGTAAGAATTCATAGTAAGATTAAAGTTTTCCCTGAACTGCCGAGTGCTGCACTCCACATCATCCTAAACCTTGGAACCCAACCTAAATCACAATGACAGAGCAGCCCCTGTCTGGTATATTGCTGGTTATTGTGGCAGAGGAAAAGAGACTGCTGCAAAGCAACCTAAATGGATAAATGCCTCTACCCAGAAACAACACACATAACTTTCATTGGACAACCATTTTCACTGGTCAAGTCCCATCGCCTTCATAACTTCCAGGGGACAGGGAAGTACAAACAAACCATGTAATCAGAGACTAGAATATTTCTGAAGAGCCTTAAGGGAACAATTATGAAAGTTTTAATCCAGTTTATTTGAAAACTTGGGTATAATGGATAATCTTTTATAAAAGTTATTAGAAATGGCTCGAGAATAACTAGAAGACATAAAGAGACCAACAAATATTAAATAAATTGGTAGGTATTTTTAAGTCTGCCCATAGACCTGAAAAAACTACAGGCCCAAGTGGTTGTATAGGCTAGATTTATCAAACCTTTAAGAATTCTATTTTTATGCAAACTGTTTAAGATACTAAAAGAGATTACAAGATTACCAATGTCTAGAACTGTTAATGGCTTGAGATTTTACCCTATTTGTAAGCTAACAGGTTATTTGGCCACTGTCATAGTTGGTGGCAGAAGACACAAGACTTATGTGTTAGAGACAAAGGATGGTTTGTTACTCACAGTGGTAGCCAGAGTAGCAGCATTTGTGATGGATACCTGAGCCTCATTTCCCATAGGGTATCATGATATCCATATATGCAGTGGGGTGTGTTACATAGGAGAACTCTAAGCTTACAAAACCCAAATCTTTTATAACAGGCATTAAAAATGCTGTGTTCTAAGAATACAAACAAACCTATACTCTGCTCCAAAGGGAGACACTCTATCTTCTAAGACAGTTTACTATGCAAATATCTTTCAAAACATAGTCCAGAACAAAGGCAGTTAGTACTTATGCTTGTAAGATGTGCACACACACAGAGATCCATAGAAAATTGTCACCTAATAGCTAACATGTTTTATGAAGCCAATAAAATCACGATACACAAACCAGGTAAAAGTAGCATAAAACAGAATACTATAGACCAATCTCCCTTTTAGCATATGGATTAAAATGCCATATAAAATAGTAGCAAGCTGAGTTCCTCAGTATATAAAAACCAGTATTAAGGACATGTGGAATTTATCCATGTGAAGGAATGGTATATATGAGGGAGGAAAATCAATTTAATAAATTTAATATTATTCAACAATAGAAAAATTCACAAGTTGAATTTATCACATTAACAGATTAAAGGAAAAAACCATATGAACGTCTTCAGAGATACAGAGAAATTATTTTGACTTGTGAATAATGAGTATGTGGAATATTGGCACAAGAATTCAATTCTTCAGATTCCTTGAAGCGTACAGTTTTCACTGCAGTATGCCTTTTTTCACTGGATTGTGTGGCAAAAAAGTGAAGTATGTGTCTTTATTATGTCTCTTACTTTAAAACAGCATTGTTAAAATGAACTATAGCATAGTTAAAATGAACTAAGAATACTGAGTACTCTTTAAACTGTGTCTTAATAGCAAAATAATTACCAACTTATCACAAAGAATAAGTTATGATTATGCCTGTAAAAGTGAATTCCTGGTGCAGAAGCTTCTCTTACCATTAACTCCAATCCAAATCGTTTTTTAAAATGAAGTGATTGTATATATTAAAATATATACATTGACTACTATGTTATAATAGTTCTAAGTGTATTGTCTCCTGTGCCATGCATTTTAAATGGAGACAAAAATTGGTACTTGGTGGACAAAAAAAAATCTTGGATATTAGAGTGGTTTGTGATCCTCATAAGCTCAACCCTACCAGACAAAATCTTACACTTATTTAATTTGTCCTATTAGAAACTAGAAATTTAAATTTAATAAATTTAACTTATTAATTAATTTAAATTTACATTTATTGATTAAAATAATTTTTTAACTTTTAGGTTCAGGGGTATATGTGCAAGTGTTATATAGGTAAACTCATGTCACAGGGATTTGATACACAGATTATTTCATCACTGAGGTACTAAGCCTAGGAACCAATAGTTATTTTTCTGCTCCTCTCTGTCCTCCCACCCTTCACCTTCTGATAGACCCCAGTGTCTACTGTTCCCCTCTTTGTGTCCATGTGTTCTCATCATTTAGCTCCAACTTATAAGTGAGAACATGTGATATTTGGTTTTCTGTTCCTACATTAGCTTGCTAAGGATAATGACCTCCAGCCCCATCCATCAAAGGCTATGATCTCATTCTTTTTTATGGCTGCTTAGTATTCCATAGTGTATATGTACCATATTTTCTTTATCCAGTCTACCATTGTTGGGCATTTAGGTTGATTCCATGTCTTTGCTATTGTGAATAGTGCTACAAAGAACATACATGTGCATGTGTCTTTATGATAGAATGATTTATATTCCTTTGGGTATATACCCAGTAATGGGATTGCTGGGGTTGAATGGTAGTTCTGTTTTTAGGACTTTGAGGAATCGCCACAAAGCTTTCCACAATGGTTGAACTAATTTACAATTTACACTCTCAACAGTGTATAAGCATTTCTTTTTCTCTGCAATCTCACCAGCATCTTTTATTTTTGGACTTTTCAATAGTAGCCATTCTGACTGGTGTGAGATGGTATCTCGTTGTGGTTTTGATTTGCATTTCTCTAATGATCAGTGATATTGAGCTTTTTTGCTGTTTCTTGGCCATATGTATGTCTTCTTTTCAAGAATGTCTGTTCATGTCTTTTGCCCACTTTTTAAAGGAGTTGTTTTTTTCTTGTAAATTTAAGTGCCTTATAGAGGCTGGATATTAGACCTTTGTCAGATGCATAGTTTGCAAAAATTTTCTCTCACTCTGCAGGTTGTCTGTTTATTCTGTTAATAGTTTCTTTTGCTGTGGAGAAGCTCTTTAGTTTAATTATATCCCAGTTATCAGTTTTTGCTTTTGATGCAGAATTGTTTTTGGCATCTTCATCATGAAATCTTTGCCCATTCCTATGTCCAGAAATCAATTGGACATATTGCGTATATTGTCTTCCAGGGTTTTTATGTTTTGGGGTTTTACATTTAAGTCTTTAACCCATCTTTAATTGATTTTTAATATGGTATAAGTAAGGGGTCCACTTCAGTCTTCTACATGTAGCAAGCCAGTTATCCAAGCACCATTTATTGAATAGAGAGTACTTTCCCCATTGTTTGTTCATGTCAGCTTTGTTGAAAATCAGATGGTTGTTGATGTGCAACCTTATTTTGGGGCTCTCTATTCTGTTCCATTGATCTCTGTTTTTGTACTAGTAGCATGCTGTTTTGGTTGCTATCGCCCTGTAGCATAGTTTGAAGGCAGATAGCATGATGCCTCCAGCTTTATTTTTATTGCTTAGGATTTCCTTGGCTATTCAGGCTCTTTTTTGGTTCCATATGAATTTTGAAGTAGTTTCCTCTAGTTCTGTGAAGAATGTCATTGGTAATTTGCTAGGAACAGCATTAAATCTTTAAATTGCTTTGGACAGTATGGCCATTTTAATGATATTGATTATTCCTGTCCATCACATGGAATGTTTTTCCTTTTGTCTGTATCATCTCTGATTTCTTTGAGTAGTGGTTTGTCGTTTTCCTTGTAGATATCTTTCACCTTCCTGGTTAGCTGTATTCCTGGGTATTTTATTTTTTTGTAGTAATTGTGAATGGGAATTTGTTCTTAATTTGGCTTTCTGCTCACCTGTTGTTGGTGTATAGGAATGCTAGTGAGTTTTGCATATTGAGTTTCTATCTTGAGAATTTGCTGAATTTGCTTATCAGCTTAAGAACTTTTAGACTGAGACTATGGGGCTATCTAATATATAATCATGTTGTCTGCAAATAGGGATAGTTTGACTTCCTCTCTTCCTATTTGGATGCTCTTTCTTTCTTTCTCTTGCCTGATTACTCTGTCCAGGACTTCCAATACTTGTCAAATAAGAGTGGTTACAGAGGGCATCCTTGTCTTATGATGGTTTTCAAGGGGAATGCTTCCAGCTTTTGCCAATTCAGTATGATGTTGGCTGTGGGATTGTCATAGATGGCCTTATTATTGAGGTATATTCCCTCAATACCTAGTTTGTTGAGAGTTAACGTGAAACGATGTTGAATTTTATTGAAAGCCTTTTCTGCATCTATTGAGATGGTTATTGTCTTTAGTTCTGTTTATGTGACAAATCACATTTATTGATCTACATACATTGAACCACACTTGAATCCCAGGGATAAAGCCTACTTGTTTGTGGTGAACTCACTTTTTGATGTGCTGATAAATTCAGTTTGCCAGCATTATGTTGTGGATTTTTGCATCAATGTTTGTCAAGGACATTGGCCTGAAGTTTTATTTTTTTGTTGTTTTGTCTGCAAGGCTTTGCTGTCAGGATGATGCTGGCCTCATAGAATGCATTGAAGAGGAGTATCTCCTAAATTTTTTTGGCATAGTTTCAGTAGGAATGGTACCAGCATTCTTTGTATATCTTATAGAATTTGGCTGTGAATCAGTCTGGTCCTGGAATTTTTTTGGTTGATAGGCTAATACTGATTCAATTTCAGAGCTCATTATTGGTTGCTTTAGGTATTCAATTTCTTTCTGGTTCAGTCTTGGGAGTGTGTATGTGTCCAGGAGTTTATCCATTTGTTGCAGATTTTCTAGTTTGTATGCATAGAAGTGTCCATAATATTCTCTAATGGTTACTTGTATTTCTGTGGAGTCAGTGGTATAATAATATCCCCTTTGTTGTTTCTGATTTGTGTTTACTTGGATGTTCCCTTTTCTTGTTTATTAGTGGCCTATCTGAATTTTTTCAAAAAAAAAAAAAACAGCTTTTGTTTTTGTTGATATTTGAATGGCTTTTTGTATCTGTCTCCTTCAGTTCAGCTTTGATTTTGATTATTTCTTGTCTTCTAGCTTTGAGGTTGGTTTGCTCTTGTTTCTCTAGTTATAATGTTAGGCTGTTAATTTCAGATCTTTCTAACTTTTTGATGTGGGTGTTTAGTGCTGTAAGTTTCCCTTTTAACTCTTCTCATTAGTTTCCAAGAGCTTCTTGGTTTTTGCCTTCATTTCATTATTTGCCCAAAAGTCATTCAGAAGCAGGTTAATTTCCATGTAAATGTATAGTTTTGGGACATATTCTTCTTATTAAATTCTGTTTTTATTGCATTGTGGTCCAGGGGTGTGGATGTTTTGATTTCAGTTTTAATTTTCTGGGGACTGTTTTATGTTCAATTGTGTGGGCAATTTTAGAGTATGTGCCATGTGGCAATGACAAGAATGTTGTTTGGTGGTTGCAAGTTCTGTCCATTTGGTCAAGTGTCGAGTTCAGGTCCCGAATATCTTTGTTAATTTCCTTCCTAGTGATCTAATGCTTTCAGTGGGGTGTTGATAGCTCCCACTATTAGTGTGAAGGAGTCTATATCTCTTTAAAAGTCTCTAAGAACTTGCTTTATGAATCTGGGTGCTCCTGTGTTGGGTGCATATATATTTAGGTTAAGTCTTCTTATAGAATTGAACCCTTTACCATTATGTAATGCCCCTCTTTGTCTTTTTTAATCTTTGTTGGTTTAAAGTATTTGTGAAACTAGGATTGCAACCCCTGCTTTTTAATGCTTTCCATTTGCTTGGTAGATTTTTCTCCATCCCTTTATTTTGAGCCTATAGGTGTCACTGGATGTAAGATGAGTCTCTTGAAGATGGCATACCATTGGATCTTGGTCCTTTATACAGCTTGCCATGCTGTGCCTTTTTTTTTTTTTTTTTTTTAACTGTGGTATTCAGCACATTTACATTCAAGGTTAGTATTGATATATGTGGATTTGATCCTGTTGTTAGTTGTTTATTATGCTAACCTGTTTGTATGGTTGCTTTATAGTGTCACTGGTCTGTGAACTTAGAATTTTTGCAGTGGGTGGTAACAGTCTTTCCTTTCCATATTTGATGCATCTTTCAGGAGCTCTTGTAAGGCTGATATCATGGTGACAAATTCCGTCAGCCTTTGCTTGTCTGAAAAGGATATTATTTCTCCCTTGCTTATGAAGCTTAGTTTGGCCATATATGAAATTCTTGGTTGAAATTTCTTTTAAGAATGTTGAATATAGACCTCCAATCTCTTCTGGCTTGTAAGGTTTCTGCTGAGAGGTTCACTGTCAGTCTGATGGACTACTCTTTGTAGGTGATCTTTCTCTCTAGCTGCCTTTAACATTTTTTCTTTCATTTCCACCCTGGAGAATTTTATGATTATAATGTCTTGGGGATAACCTTATTAAATATTTTGCATTCACTGGATTTGAATGTTGGCCTCCATAGCTAGGTTGGGGAAGTTCTCATGGATGATCTCCTATAATATGTTTTCCGAGTTGCTTCTCTCCCCATCTCTTTCAGTAAATGAAATACAAAATATATTCAAGCACTTCAATAATAGTTTAGATAAAGCAGAAGAAAAAATGTCAGAACTTGAAGACAGGTCTCTTGAAATAACCCAGTCAGACAAAAATAAAGAAAAAAGAATTTTAAAAGGATGAACAAAGCCTGTGTGACATATGGGACACCACAAACTGACCAAATATTCAAATTTTTGGTGTCCCAGAGATGAAGTGAACATGAAAGGGATAGGAAACATATTTAATGAAATAATGGATGAAAGCTTCACAAGGCTAGAAAATTATTTACATATCAAGATACAGGAAGCTCAGAAATCCCCAAATAGGCATACTGCAAAAAGGTTTTCTCCATGGTACATAGAGCCAAACTATCAAGAGTCAAAGATAGAATCTTTAAAACAGGAAAAGTATCTAGGCACTTACAAGGGAACCCCAATCAGAAAACATTGGATTTCTCAGTAGAAACCTTATAGACCAGAGAATAGAATGACATACTCAAAGTGCTGAAGAAAAAAAATGGCAGCCAAGGATATTATACCTGACAAAGTTTTCCTTCAGAAATGAAGGATAAATAATGCCTTTTCCAGACAAGGAAATGCTGATGGAATTCATCACCACTAGGCTGGCCCTGTAAGAAATGCTTAGGAAGCAAAAGAATGACATCATGAAAACACTTGAAAGTAAAACCCAAATGGTAGAACATACATACAAATAAGAGAAAAAATACAAAGGATACCACTACAGAAAACCACCAGACTACAAAGATAAACAATAAAATATTGCATATATGCCATAAAAATGTACAAATATTGTGTGGCATTAAAAAAAGTTTTTTAATCAGATACGATAGAAAGTCAACCAAGATCAATTAGAAATCATTTTAAAAACTATTTGAAATGTAGCTCTACAAATTAATTTAAAATATCACTTACTTCGTGTTTATCTTTTTAAATTTCATGTTTTGAACCTATATAAGTAAATATAATTTCCAAATAATACATAAAAAATAGGATAGTTCTTGATTAAAGAGTTTTGACTTTAAACGACCACACTAATACCCAGGTAAATGCAACCTTGCCATCAGAATAAGCAGCCTGACCTAGAGCATATTTAACATTACTCAATTGTTGTAACAAATGAACCAGAATTTGCCTCAAGCTAGAGCTTCACAGAACTTTTATCACCAGAATTGCTAGCAAGTACCAGAATTACATTTTTCTGCCTAGTTTATTATGCTGTCCCTGCTCCCTAACACAAATAAACACAGAAATACTTAAAGTAGATAAGTAAAAAGCAAAAGATTAATAGGTTATCAGTCCTCAGAAAATTGAATTTTGTTTTTTAAATGACTTTGAGTTTATATATTGGTCAATCAAAAAAAAACAAGTTGCTATTAAGCAGGTTTTTTCTCAAGCTCTAATTAGCATTAAATATACAAAAGAAAATTGTATTTCATGGTGTAATATTTCTCAGAAATGTCATATTCATTTAGTAATAAGTAGACTATAGTTTACTTTCAAGATTTGCTTTTTCTGTACCAACCAATCCCCATGCTTTGAATTCTATGGAAATTAAAGCTAAATTTCTTTAAAGGAGTATCATTATGTCTGTCCAGTTTATTCGATGCTAAAACAAAATAAGATATTCTTCTTAGAACCTTGCTCAAAGAATTAAACTGAATGAAATTCTCATAGTATAAGATACAAGGTTAAGTTCGTGATCAGAAGTTATAAAAACAGTTGTAAAAATAAAACATGAATAAAGTTTAAATTTAGAAAATATTCTCTTGAAAATAATTACATTTGATCCCCACAAATTTTTGAAGAAATCAGACAGCAGAGATGAGAAATTCATGACTAAAAGAGATAAATGTCTTGCCCCAATGAAGTGGCAGACCTAGGCAAATCTCCTGACTTAATATCCTGTGTTCTTTGCTACCCTGCATTTAATGCCCTGAACTAGAAGAGCCTTCTAATAGTTGCTCATCGTTGAAAAAACTATCGGGAAACAACATAAATCCACTCAGTGTACTCAAGATATGCTTTGGTTAATTGTACTTGTGTTCATGTTGCAGGTTCTTTTCTGAGCACTAGCTTGAATTTAATGGGCTTTAATATGTTCATACATCTTCTAGGTTTCCACAGACGTGCAGCTCCAGTTACAAGAAGGCAGTTCCCACATGGTGCACACAGGATGGATTACCTGCACTTTGAGGATGATAGCCGTGGATGGTGGTTTGACATGGATATGGTGATCATATATATTTATTCAGTGAACTGGGTCATTGGATTCATTGTTTTCTGCTTTCTTTGCTATTTTTTCTTTCCGTTTTAGGAATTTTCATACCTTACTACAGTTGGTATACAATCATAAATGATGTAAATAACAATTGCTTAAACATTTTTAAAATGTTTAAATGTTGAAGTTTTTTTTTAATGTTGCATTATACAAATTGTTGGTGTTTATAGAAAGCCTGAGAATAATGAATCATTTATTAATGTTTTTCATGTAACAAACTAAACTTTATTCAAGAGCTAACCTACCCACCACTTAGCAACAATGCACTATTAATTTCATAGTTGTTCTTGGGTTAGGATTTGGGGCTCTGATTTTATAATATCACTTTAATACTTATTTTGATTGTAAAAAACTGAAGTTTTCTCTCCACTTAAAATAGTAAAAATACAAAAAGAAATGATAATCTAGGTAGATATTATCTTTACTGATAAAATATTTAATTACCACTTATTCTCAGGCAAATTATATGTATTAAAGATAAACCATATTCTCTGGGAAATAATGTAGCAGGGTATGTTCAGTTTTGGTTTCTAATTATCACTACTTATATCCCTTTCTATTACCAAGAAAACTGACTATTCTTTTTGTACAGATCTAATTAGTGCAACATTTTAAATTATTATAAACAGAATAGTAAATACAAATCATGAGACTAATCCCTACGAATAGACACTTTAGAGAGCTATATTAACACTTTCCAGATGGAAGGATTAATCACCTGAAGACATAAAACATTTACCGACTTTTAGTAGTCTAAAAGAGCAATGCATGTCCAAAATGTAGTTTAGTGGTTTATTTAACGAGGAGATGGTAAAATATATTGTAAATGTGCAATAAAGAGTGACTTTTAATTTTTTTTTTTAAGTTTTTAAATGTCTGAATGAAGAATTGTTAGAAATAGGCTTATGGATTTATAGAAAGAAAGCCTGACATTTTTAATTACAGTAATCATTAATTTTTTCATTATTAAAATTTAAAAATAGGAGACCCGAATCATTAGAACGTGGGATAGAATTGGGGCAGGTAACCCAATTTGAAAAATGAAAAACTGGAGCAGAGACTTAAGCTTATTTATTCAGTTATTCTGGTGGTCTTTGTGAAACCTGGGACAAAAGTTTTTATTATGAATTACTCATCCAATATTACTACACTGTGATGTCATATATCTGGTAATTCAACAAGCATACTTTTACATAAACTAGGTGACTCTCTCATGGCACTAAAAATACTACCACTATCCAAAAACATTGGGATCAACTGGACCTTAACAGTTTCAATCTATGAAAAGCCAAAATTTAGGCTAATTGCTACTAACTATTTCAATAAAAGCACTTGACTGTTGGTATGTGATGTTCTAAGAAATCTAGAAGAATGGTACTGATTTCTATTCTAATGCTGTTCTTATTATTGTGTTTTAAATTATATCTATTACAGAAAATAATAGTATATACTAGACATCAAATCTAGAAATCAGAAAACTAAATATAATTTAGAAACACAGAGATACATTTATACTCATAAATGGATATTTATAATTACTAATTGCTCAAAGTAAACATAAGGGAAAATATCAGCCCTCTTAAAATATATAACAAGATTGAAAAATTAACACACACATGAGGAGTTGCATTATTTTAAGAACTTTAAATTGCAGCCATTACCTAGGCAACTTCTGGTTTATATGCTCTAGAAAATATATCTTGATTCATTCCTAAATTTCAATAAAAGCTTAGTTTGGTTATGTATAAACTAAATAAGTAGTATTATAGATACAGATCCCTCACAGAAACAAAGTTGATTCCCAGTATATATTTGTTAGGTCAGTGATACATGTACGTTTATAGATCTCAATCCACTAAATATTTATGATACCCTTAAATAAATATGAACCTTTAAATGAAGAAAGTATAATCTGGAAAAGCATTCAAAATGGATTGTGTATATACGTCTTGACTAATAAACTTGATCTGAAAATTATAGAATATTAAAATAAGTAAATTCATGAAATTATAAATTACTCATCTTACTTTAAAATATTCTTAAATTTTATACAAATGGAGATAAAAAACTGCTAAATATTAAGAAGTATGGCATTTCCTAGATCCACCAGCTTATGAGAAGCCAGATAAAATCTCAGATGGAAAGAAACCAGTTTCTTCTGGTACTTAGCACACAGTATCCATTCAAAATAAAATACATGGATGAGCTTTAGAGTAAAACAAAAATTATAATGCTCTTCCTTAGCATCTCTCACAGTAACAACTCATTGTCCAATAAAGAACCAAAGAAGGGAAAAGAAGAAAAATGTTAAATTTAACAAAGTATAGTATTTGCCCCAAGTAATATTATTTAATAAGCTTAATTTTATGAGTTATTATTATAATAATTTCTATTTCTACCAAGTTTAATTATGGTAAAGGTTAATTTTAAACATGTTCACACATTCTTTTTAAAAAAATGCCCTAATTGAGGTACATTTCTGAATAGTTTCAGCAGATTATTTTTTAATTTTACAAAAGCAAATTCACAAATCCAGACCCATTTTTTTATACTTAGCAGAAGATAGGGGAATATAAATTAGACAAAGTTGAAAAAGAATCAGAATTTATATTTTACAAAGCTACCAGTATGAATCCAACAAAATCAGGAATGGGAAAAACATTTTCTGGACCTGCTATATTATTAATGCCACTCTGGTATTATATGCTAAATATGAAAGCAGTGCTGCCATCAGTTTCACTTCTGCCTTGGAATCTTGCTCCTAAGTTAGTTCTGTGGCATAACAAAATTCCAGTTAATAAAATTTTCATTTAAATGTCTTTTGTATGGCTAAATACACAGATCCTTAAACATGTAATTTTTATATGGATTTCTCAAAGAATGCCTTATAGAAGAGCATTCTCTGACTGAATGCAATTACAGTTGAAGTCTTTGATTCTTCACAGAATTCTGTAGTTGAAGCCAGAGAACACTGTCATTTAGGAAAGTGTTCCTAAAGGTTTGCATGCTTTAACATGCTCAACTCTTACTTCTTGAAGTGTTTGATTGTCAGTAAATTCTCAAAGAACATTAAAGTTCTACCAATGTATACTTTTTTCCCAGAATGCATTTATTTTTCTTGTGCTTTTTCTTGAAGACAATACCTATAATAATTACTTTACACATTTCAGATTTTACTTTTTCTTGCATAGATCCTGGAAGAACCATCATCAAGAAGTATCTTTAGACCATGGTATTATCATATTACAGTAACAAGCATCTACTAAAATACGTACTTATCTTACATTCATGCTTCTATTGTAGGGTCAGAAAAACAAATACTTTACCATTCCCACTATCCTTGAAGATCTGTCATATTGTACAATAGATATACTTTGATCATTATTTTTCTTATTTCAGTACTTCTAAAAGTAGTTTTTGGACTGGTATTATAAACTTATGGGTATTTCTCTTTCTATATGTTACTATTAAGTACTGTAAAACATGATCCTTCTAAACTTCCCTTACTCTTTCACATATTAAGTCTAAGAACCTCATCTAGAGCATGTCCAGTAAATAAAGAGAATAGTTAAGTAACTGCCCACTACAGTGAATTTTTATTACTGATAACAGCCTTACAAGAGACAAATACTGTTCTTCTAGAACCTGATAAATATTTTACTTGCTTTACAAGAGTCACCTTGTCTACCAACAAAACTATTCAACGGAAAAGGGAAGTGAGGGAAGACAGCAGCTAACATTTATATAACTTCTGTATCTTTGCTGGTTACCTTAATATGTTATTTAATCTTCTCAATACTCTGTATCAGATGACATCCTCATGTTACAGATGAGGAAGAGAAGTAATGTAACCAAAATCACACAAGAAGGATTATTCTGTCATATTCTAAGACCTTTTACTCTTTTGACTATACTGTCAGTAATATCTGATAACTTGATGAAGTTCAGTATTCACTGAGGAAGTTTTGGTAACACTGCTAGAGAAGCATGAGGAATAAAAGATGGTCTGGATTAAGAATGCAGGAGTATGATACTTGTACTTTGTTTTTGACAATTTTCATTGCTTGTAACAATGAAAAATTTTAATATTTGCAGGAGACTAATATGAAATGCTACATTTTATAACTTTTATTCTGCTGGCAACTTTGATTTCTGGTAGCTGCCTAGAATGCTTTATTGAGAAGGATTCTGAGGTTACATCCAGGATCCAGGGGGAAAAAGTTTTCTGGATCCACTGGCATTGCCCCTCAAATATAAGAGAAATAGGGTCTTAAGGGAAAATTAGCCATCTCTGATATTTGCCATCCTTGGATAAGAGCACAGAAAATCATTCATGTTTTAGAAACTGGTCTTGCCATTTGTTAAGGGGAACAAAATGTAGTTTCCTGACTATAATTAATAATACTATGATATAGTCCAATTTAGCTGTGATATAATTAATAAACTACTTTCCACTCTTACACATCTCATTTTGCCTTAAAACAGAAGCTTAATAGGAACCTAATTGTGAATTACACCAATTTTTAAATCATAATGATGTAGCTATAGTGTAATTTTCTCATTTTAGAAAAATGTGAACTGTCATTCAAAAAATGAAGTAGAGTTCTGATTTGCACATTCTACAAAACTAAATGGACACTACTGGCTATTCTGATTCCAATATTGCAAGTAAATCGGGCAGACAGGAATGTAGTACAGAAGTCAACCTAGATCAGAAGTCAACAGCAATGCCTTTTAAACCTTCAAATGCCTACATTAAATCTTGGTAAAATGTATATTTTTATTCAGAAGGTGTGGGGTAGACCTGAGATTCTGTGTTGCTAATAAGCAGTCAGTGATACGTGTTTGCTGCCCCATAGACCACACCTGGGATAGCAAGAAACTAAAGGAAGCACATCTGAAGAGGTGGCCATGAATCTTGCTTTCTTATCATTAACTGTCCCCAAAAGACAAATTTCACATTGTTTTTGCATTTGAGAATTACATAATACTGGTTATCCAATATAAAGGAAGAATAATGAATTATGCTATAAATAATTTCATATAAATCTATTGAATAAGTTTTTAACATTATCTGGCACATAATAAAGTCTAGGTATCAATATATAAGTATTTTATTTAAAATCTGTGATTCAAATTTTTTTCTTTTCTTTAAACAAAAAAAATTATTTTCCCCCTTGTTTCCTGTTCTCTCTCATTACCCATTCTTTCTGTGGCTATCTCTAGCTAGACTCTATTCAAATAGAACAAATGTGAAATTATATATAGTCACTTATAAAACCACATCTGGAAATAGAAAACAGAATACACTCTGGCACTTCTGCTCACTTCTAATTTTTAGTACACATTATAACTGCAAAAATCAAGAGACCTTACCATCATCTTGGGTTATATGACTAAAATCCACTTTATCTTTCTTTCCTCATTTTCCTCACCTGTAGAACTGTGCATAACACAAACCTTCCCATAATTCTGCTGCCATAAAATTCAATTTACAAGAAAATTGTGAATGGAAACACCTATTATCCATATATTTTCATGGGGATTCTTCATAATATAAGGAGAAGGAGCTACAGTTGTTCAATGCTAAATATATGCCAGGTACTATACAATGCTTTGCACACAGTATCTCATTTCATATAACAACCCTAAAATACTTTTGTTAACACATCCATTTTATAGACAAGAAAATTGGAGCTCAAAAAGTTTAAGTAGCTTTCTTAAAGTCCTATAGCTACCAGTGGTACAGCTAGGAGTCAAATCCAGGTCTGACTAGTTCTTGAGGCTATATTCTTGTCACTACATACACCTACAAAGTTCATTTCCTGATTTAGCTTTCTTTAACAGTAACAAAGTAAAATGAAAATTCAGTAAAACAAAAATTCTACCATAGTGAAATTTCTAGGGGTCCAGTGATCTATAAAATGTCAAGATTCCCCTTCCAAGGTAAAAGATAAAGTGCTGCATCTAACCTTCCTACCACTAAAATAGAGGCACAATGCCCAAGGGATCCTCATTAGATTTTGGATATAAGATACATCTTATTGGGGGTGGCTATTCTGACCCATTTGCCAGATCATGCAAAGAGGTGGCAGTATAGAATATGGCCCAGACAAAAGAAGGCTCTTCAATACGTTCATGTTGCCATACAAACTGCTCTGTCAATTGGGTCACATAATCTAGCAGATCCAATGGTACCTAAAGTATAATTGGTAGATGAGGTTGATATTTGGAACCTTTGGCTAGCTTCACTAGGTAAATCACAGCACAGACCTTTAGGATTTTGGAGCAAAGCTACACCATCCTCTGTGGATAACTACTCTCCTTTTGAGAAAAAGCTTTTGGCCTATTACTAGTAGAGACAAACACTTGATCATGGGCCACTAAGTTACCCTGCTACCTGAAGTTCCCATCATGAACTGCGTGTCGTCTGACAAGATATAATGTTGAGTGTGCACAGCAGTACTCTGTGTTATCAAAGGGAGGCAGTATGTATGAGATCAGACTTGAGGAGACCCTTAAGGCACAAGGAAGTTACATGAGAAAGTTGCCAGTATGTCCATGGTCCCTATTCCCCCTACGTTACCTTCTCTCTTTCAATCCATACCTAAGTTGTCCTGCCTAAGACAAGTTGACTAAGGAGGAAAAAAAAAAAAAAAAACCCTCAGGTCTGGTTAACAAACGGTTCCACATTGTATGCAAGTACCACTCAAAAGTGTACTCTGCAGCCTTACTCTGGGCCTCCCTGAAAGACTGTAGTAAAGGAGAATCCTCCCAGTGGGCGGAACTTCAAGCAGTGCCCTTGCTTGGTTATTTTTACAAAGAGAACAAAACAGCCAGAGATACCAGTCTGTAATGGATTGACTTTGACAAATGGTTTGGCTGAAGGGTCAGGGATTTAGAAGGAACACACTTGAAAAATTGTTGGCAAGGAGGTTTGGGAAAGAGGAATCTGGATGGACCTCTTCTAGAATGGCACCCAAAAATATTTGTGTCAATATGAATTCTCACTAGAGAATTATGTCAGTGGAGGAGAATTTTAACAATAAAATGGGAAGAGTGACCTGTTGTGTAGACACCAGTCAGCCTCTTTCCCCAGCTACTCTAGTTATTACCAAAACACTTTGTTCAATGGGCTCGTGAACAAAGTGGCCATGGTGGCAGGGACAGAGGCTATGCATGGGTTCAGCAACATGAATCTCTACTCACCACAACAAACACTGTTGAGGACCTAGACTGCCAGCAGCAGGGACCAATAATAAGTCCCTGATATGGTATTTCCTGGGGTAACAGGCTGGGGGCAGGTTTATTATGCACTGGACTGTTTCCTCATGGAAGGGAAAGCATTTTGTTCTTCGAGGAATACACTTTTACATTGAATATGATTTTTTCTTCTCTGCATATGATTCTTCTGCTAAAATGACCAAGTATAGACCTACAGAATGCTTTGTCCACTGTCATGTATCCCACTCACTATCAATTTTAATCAAGAACTCATTTCACAACTGATGGAAGTTACTGGTCTCCTCATTTTCCCCATAATCCCAAAGCAGCTGGTCTGACAATTGTGCAATGGCCTTTGAAGACCCAGCTAAGGTAACAAGTGGTGTTACTTTGCAGGGCTGGGGCAGTGTCCTCCAGAATGCAGTATGTGGTCTAAATTAGCATGTAGTATATAGTGCTGTTTTTCCCATTACCAGGATTCACACACCCAAGAATCAAGAAGTGGAAACAGGAGAGGCCTCTTTACTACTCCTGGGGATCCACCACCAAAATTTCTTCTTCCTGTCCTCATAACTTTAAAATGTGCTGGCTTAGAGGTCCTAGTTCCAGAGGGAGGAATGCTTCTACTAGAGGAACAATGACTCCACTAAACTGAAAACTGAGACTGCCACCTGGGCGCTTCGGATTTTTTATGCCTGTGAATGAACAAACAAGGGGGTTACAGTAATTGCTGAGGTAACTGCTCCCATGATGAGGGGACTGGGTTGCTACTACACAATGGAGGTAAGGAAAAGTATGCCTAACATACTTTTATGAACATAAAAGCATATTAGAACAGAAGATCTTCTAACATGCTTCCTAATATTCACATCCTGTGATTCATATCAACAGAAAACCACAAAAAAACAATTCAGGCAGGACTGTAATGGCCCAGACCCTTCAAGAATAAGGGTTTGATCCCATCTTAGGTGACTGCTAAGGGCAAAGAATATGGAATGGATAGAAGGTGGCTGTTACAAATGCCAACTACAATTCCATGACCAGTTGAAGACTGCATTAGTTACGAGTTTGCTCTTGATGTGAATGTTTGTATAATATTAAGTATTTTTGTTTTCTTCTCTCCCTTATCCTCTTATCTAACACAAGATGTGTTAATAATAGCTAACTTTACATCATGAGATGTTTTTATGGTAGTTAATCTTGATATTTAAATTTCAAAACAGAAGAGGAACATTACCCGAGGATTTTGTATCCTCTTTTGAGGAAAAGGTTGGCATGTTTGCAGTTGTATATGGGAGAGTTATCATATACGCAGTATGTTTTAAGGAAATATGTATGGGTACCAAATTGACAAGGGGTGGTCTGTGATGGCTTTGTGATGTGTCAGCCTGGCTAGGCTAAACTCCATTCCCCAGAATTTCCTTTCCCAGTGCACAGTCAACTTGGTAAAGAGCCATAAGTCCCTTTGGGGAAATACTGAAAGAAAAGTTAACAGTATAAATTTTTGACAGTGCAGTAGGTTTCTTTCTCAAGGGGTTCTGAGTCTGTTAACTGACTCAAATTTGGAAATGAAGGAATTAACTCTATGTTTTGGAAATTCAAGCCAGACTTCTATTTACTAGACCTAGAACTCCTCTGCTTATACAGATCAAAAAAGAATTTAATAGGTTAACTGTCTGTTTCCACTCTTGGGACATCATGAGAACTTCAATCATCATGAGAACTAGAGAACTAACAGCATAATCTCTTTGAGTCAAACTATTGTGGTTACTTTTTTTTTTTTTTTTTGAGACAAAGTCTCACCCTGTCGCTCAGGCTGGAGTGCAGTGGTGTGATCTCAGCCACTGCAACCTCCGCCCCCTGAGTTCAAGTTATTCTCCTGCCTCAGCCTCCCAAAGTGCTGGGATTACAGGCGTGAGCCATTGAGCCTGGCCTCTGTTTACTATTTTAACTCTGCTATCCATTATGGTAACCCTGCCCATCTTATCTTTGGCAATTAAGTGTCACCATTTGACCCTTAACATCCCAGGATCTATTATCTCTGTTGCATTTAGGTATCCTTGTTCAATGGTAGCAGTTTACTTTATAATTTCCAACCTACGGAGAAGAGAGACTACAGAGATTTTCAAGGATGCTGATGCACCTCCACAAATTTGTTTTTCACAGCTGTGGTGAAAGGTATGTTTTTCCAGGACTAGAGAGCAATCTTACACTCCAACATTGCAATCTCAAGCCTTTAGCTATCTTCCTCTATAATATAATAAGGCATTTCAAACTCATTTAGTGTAGGCCACCATTTTGTTCCAGGCAACTAGCCAACCAACCATCTAATTAAGCCCTTCCTAACTCCTTGAGCTCAAACATTGAATCTCAGAATAGTGAGCCTACAAATTCAGCCTGATGACATATTCCTTACACCTTGATTACACACCAATATCCATTCTCACACATATCTCCTAGATTTCTATTTATATAAATGGAAAAAAAGCCATGCAGTGCTTTTGGTGTATATCACACCTCTTCATGAGTCATACATTGTACCTCATTTTTTGAGGGCTGCTTCAAGTTGAGTCTAGTTATAGAAACAAAAAGGGATGTTGGGGAGTGGGTCCTGTGGAGCATCAGGAGTACCTTGTAAGCAACTTGCTGAAGACTAAGCTCTCGTTTTTTTTTGTTTGTTCGTTTTTTTATCTTGCCCAAATTCCTGTCTAAGGAGTGTGGGGAGTCATGACCTACAAACCAGAAATTCTTATCAGACGGGTTTTATTTAACCCTGTATATTGTGATTTGCTTTCCAATCTCTGGTATAACAAGGAAGAAAATCAAAATATTTTACCCCAACACATGTTTCTCTGCCATATCTTGAAATGGTCCTGCAGAGCCATCCCTTGTGGGAAAAACCCACATTCTATCGAGAATCCCTTTTCCCCTTGTTTTCCTTCCCTCCTTTCCAGATCCAGGAGATAATCAACTAAGATCCAGGCACCCTTTGAGGTCTGATGAGAAACATTTTACAACCTGTTCTCTCTGAAGTCTGCTATCTAAGAGCTTCCTCCACACAATAAAATTTGATCTCCACAATCCTTTATCTTAACCTGAACACTTCCTTTCTACTGATCCCAGGTCTTCAAATAAACTCAACCAATTGTCAACCAGAAAATGTTTAAATTTACCTGTAGCCTAGAAGCCCCCACTTTGAGTTGTCCCCCCTTTCTGAACCAAACCAGTGTAGTTCTTAAATGTATTTGATTAATGTCTCATGCCTCCCTAAAATATATAAAACCAAGCTGTACCCCCGATCACCTTGGGCACATGTTCTCAGGACCTCCACGGACCATGGTCTCTCATATTTGGCTCAAAATAAATCTCTAAAAATGTTTTACAGAGTTTGATGCTTTTTATCAACAATTAGGGGAGGCCATTCCAGGTTATTCAGGTAAATGGGGACTATCTTCCCATATTAATCAGGGTTCTCCAGAAAAACAAAATATATACATATATTTATGATATCATATTTATATTGTTTAAATGTATTTATGATGTATTATAAATATATATTTTATAAGGAAATGGCTAACATAATTATGGAGGCTGGCAAGTCCAAAATCTGCAGAGCTGATATCCCAGTTCTAGTGCAAAGGTCAGAAGCTGCTATAGAACCAGAAAAAAGAGCCAATGTCCCAGTTAAAGTCTGAGACTGGAAGGTTGTTGTAGAACCAGGAACAGTTGATTTCCCAGTTCAAAGGCTGTGAAGCAGGAAATTATCCTTCTTATAGGAGCGTCAGCCTTTTGTTCTGTTTAGGCCTTCAACTGTGGATTGTAGCCCACCCACATTATGGAAGGCAATCTGCTTTCCTCAGTCTACTGATTTCAATGTTGATTATCCAAAAATGCCCTCACATAAACCAGAAAAATGATAAACCAAATATCTGGGCACCATGTGGCCTAGTCAAGTTGGCACAGTACACTTCCTCAGGCAGAGGTGAAAAGACTGGTTCTATGAGCAAAGATTCAATTTCATATGGGAAGCCAAGATCCCCAGCTTTATCAGAATCTACCCATATTTCCCCACTTCCATTTGTAGAAGGCCATTCCTTCCCAATCACTGCCCAAACTTGAACAGAAGTGGTTGGGAATTCAGTTTGCCACTCACAGGAGTAAACTGTGACTTTCATTTTCAGAAACCCCAGCCTTATACCTACAGGATAGAGTTTTTTTGAGGGAAAATGTGGAAGTTTTCAGAACATTTAGCTAGAAATTTAGAGCCCTAAGTTCATTTTTCTATGGTCACTTTCTCTAGAGCAGTTAGGAATAACCAAAACAACTCCATTACACTCCTTATTTTGACTAAAATGTTCTCAAGTGATTCATGCTTAGACATCTTGAATCTCACCTTCTATAGGTATTTAATTATAGTATCCAAAGGTGATAATTTTACCAACTCTTTCACCACATCATGCCATGGACTACCAATGTCTTGTAAACCACTAGAAACAGGCTTATTAGTGCCTTAAGTTTTATCAGATTAGAAAAACAATTCCAGAAAATCAGAACCAATTCAGAGAACTCATCCTTAATATCTGTGCCTCCGGATCTACTTCTGATACAAAAATCTGTGTCAGAGTCCAACCAGACAAGCAGAACCAGTAGGAGATATCTATCTAATCTATGCATATATGCGTGAATATACACATACATATAACAAGAAATTGGCTTACACAGTTTCGGAGACTGGATGGGAAAATCCAGAGTCCATAGAGCAGAGAAGATCACAAGAAGGCTGAAGCCTCACAGACACTGGCTGAAGCTGTTCACAGGTTTAACTCTTTTTCCAGGAGAGGTCGACATTATCTTTTAAGGACTTTCAGCTGATTAAATGAGGCCCACCAGGATAATCTTCGTGACTGATTAGGAACTCTAATTCTTCACAGCAGCAGCTAATTAGTGTTTGATTCAGCAATTAGGAGAAGGTGTGTATAGATCACAAAACTGCTGGTGCTCTCTTCTATCTTCCAAATCTTGATAGAATATATCCTATAGCTCACTTATCCAGAAACTTACTGAAAAAGAAATTCAAAAGAATGCAGTTTTTTAGCCTAGCCAAGAAAACATACCACATAGCCATCACATATGCTATGCTCAACTGACTGCCCTTTCACTAAATTTTATCCTTGGCCTATTGATACAAAATTGCCAAAGTATAATTTAAAAATTATAGCATAACTTATAATGATTATTCTCCAGTACCATAAAAGTGTTTAGATGTCGTGTGTAGGTGGTTTGATTATCTATTGCTGAGTAACAAACGGCCCCAAATTTAATGGCTTAAAAAAACATTTTATTATATCTAACAATTTTGTGGGTCATAGAATCAGAAAGGGCTCAGTTGGATGATTCTTCTCTTTCAACAGAAGTTAGCTGGTGGAATCAACAGAAGTTAGCTGGTGGTATTCAGCTAACAAACTAGTCTGGAGGATCCAAGACAACTTCATTCATGCAACTAGTATCTTAGTAGGGATGGCTGAAAAACTAGGCCCAGCTGAGAGAGTCAAATAAAGCTCTAACACATGATCCCTCTCACATAGCAGTCTCAGGTACTTGTTCAGAATTAATATCAAAAAATCAAAAATTTTAAAGAGATGAGGTCTCACTCCATCACCCAGGCTAGAGTGGTACAATCATAGCTTCCTGTACCCTCGAACTCTTGGGCTCAAGGGATCCTTCCACCTCAGCCTCCAAATACCAATAAATTATTAAAGCTAATTGTAAATTATAGTGTAACCAACTAATAGCCTATTTTTATACATGCTGTCTTCTCTTTATCTTTGCTGATGCTATTTAGTTTTCCCTTATGAAATAAAGGAATTAGCTCCCTTTATGGTTTTAACTTCCTTAATCATATTTGTATCTACTTTAAAGCTTTCATATAAAACGGTACTTCTGAACCGAGTAAAACTCAGCAATAACACATACTTACAAAGCCCCCTAATTCATTCTTGCATTCAGCAAACAAAAACAGTACACATTCAATAAATATTCATTGAATAAATGAGTGCATACTTACTCTATAAATCATGCTCAACTGAAGTTTTCTCCATGATCTAAAGCCCACTTAAATGCCAACCACATATCCTGAGGATTTCAGAATGAAGTTCTTATGAACTAAGATTTCAGAATGAAGTTCTTTTGACCTAGGAGTTTATATACTTCTTCTAATTTAAAAATAGTGTTCAGAAATCTACCTGGTATCTGATTATTCAAATAAAAGCTAAAACTCCTGCTGGAAACAAAGTTTTCTACTGATATGCTTCTATTGTCATCGATTTCAGAGATAATTCATATATATGTATGTGAGCACATTCATTTCTACTTATGGCTAATAGAAGGCTGAAAGCAGAGAAGAAACTAAATTAAACTAGCACCACCACAGTTCTTTCTACCACATAAACCTGCACTTATGGTTCTGTTATTTATTACTTCCAATCTAGACACTAATTGGGTGTGTCTTTTTCTTTCTATGATATGAAAACGCACACATGGCCTCCCTAGAAACGTACCTTTGCCCTAATTATCATATGTAGATCTTTAACTGAGAAAAGACAGGAAGACTTAAAGGATGATGTGCTTTACTTCCAAAAATGATAAACTTAAAACTGTCAGAGATGAGGTATAATTAGGAAAGACCATTATTTTATCAAGCAATTAACCAATTATAAATTCATTATGAATTTGGTCCCATCTGGTTTTAAATTATCACAAACTGAATTTTTATCATAGTTTATTGATAAATGCTACAATATACACTCTCATTTATTTCTACTAAGACTAAAGACTGCTATAACTGAAATAACAGATAAGCAAACTACATAAATTCACACTGTTTCATTAAGATGAAAAACTCAGGACTTCTAAAAAGAAAGTACTTAATATCCCTTTGTATACAACTTCATCATCATCTTTACTGGAACAAAGAATAGTAATGATCAGTGTTATATACACATTTATCTTATTTTCTCTTATTCTGAATCAAGGATGAGTGACAATAGAGAGTGAAATTAAGTGGTTTTAAACCAATGGAAGGAAAAGGACACGTATTTCATTCAGATAGGAAAAAAATGATTAAAAGCAAAAATGGATAATATATAAATAAGTACTTTGAAAAGGTGAGCATGGAAGTCATTTAATCTGGAAACAGTATGCAGCATATATATGTAAATCACAAACATGTTCATAAGTGTACATAAATTGTTTCCTATGTAGCACACTACTTATTTTAATCTTAAAGAAATACCAAAAAAAAAAATTACTCAAAGCCTCATGCTTCCAATGTGTCTCCAGATAGCTAATATAGTATCCACAAATATAGATACAAACAGTACAATGGGTTCTGATTAAAGAGAAACAACACAGAGACAAAAAAAAAATCTGATTTTCACTATAATTGGTACATTGGTAGAACAGAAAAACTGTACAGATGTGGGATTTTGCATAAAAGCAGCGAAGTATGAAAAAAGGAATAATCAGAAAATATAAAAAAGACTGGGGCAGGGGGTGAGGAGTGAATGAGAAGCACATATGGCTGACCATGAGCAGATCTGCTAGCAGTGATGACATGGCAATCAGGGCAATCAGTAATGGCGACAGAGATGACAAGGAGAAGACTCAGCCAATGGAAAGATGCCAACAATGAAAAGAAAGAAAAAGTTTTTGCAGTAGGATAGAAGAAAGAAGCAAAGCCACATGTACTTTTCTATTTTCCCTCTACCAGTTTATGTAAAAGACCAAAAGCAACCAGATTCTAGAAGGAAGGGAGGCAAGGAGGAAAGGAGAAATGGAGGGAGGGAAGGAGACAGGAAGAGAGGGAGGGAGGGAGAGAAAGAAGGAGAAAGAGAGAAAGGAATGAAAGCAAGCAAGATAGAAAGATACTTCGATGTCCTAATACTTTAGGTTGACCAAAGATGGTCATACAATCACAATCTGCAATCTAAGTGAGGAGGTTCCAATTCTGGGTTAGAGATAAGCACACCCCACCCTGTATATCCCAATGAATACATCAATAAAACCTGAACAGAACAGATGGAACAGATATATGAGAGATTTGGAGTAGTAAACTGTTGCAGTTGGATTCTGGAAAAAGAACAGAATTTGAAATATTGCTGAACTGACAGTGAGTTTATTAATTTTTTTTCCTCTGGTAACTCTCAGCCTAACTTTAACATACAAGAAGTGGGCAGCAACACATAGGCAGAGAGAGCTGCAAGTGAAGCCCACTAGCCCTGGCTGCAAGCAGAGAAAAAGAACTACAAAAGCTCAGAGAGACTGCTTCTTTCCACCACTCCAAGCTCCTCAAGCAATACAATGGTGGTGTCAACAGGCAGAGGCAACAGGAGACTGCAAGAACCAAAACTGTAAAAGAGAGGAGCTATAGTTCAAAGAGTGTATGAAAACTCCCCATTGCTTTTTTCTCCCTTAGTTCCCCCTCCCCACTACCACTTGAACCTTGATGCGGGATACCTGAAGAAGTATATGGCAATGTGTGGTAACCAAAGTCTTGGCTTTCTGGCTGAACAACTAAAAAGAGGAGTCTTGAGGAACCAGAAAGTTTGAGGGAGATGGTGGAGAGGTGAAAGCTCAGGAAAGCAAGCCCACAAAGTCACTTATGAACTCCTAAGCTCACACTAGAGCTGCATAAGTGTGCACCTGATCCTATTCAGCATAATGGTGACTGAAAACTGAACAGATAGACCATAGCCAAGGTCCAAGACTGACCACTGGGAGGCACATATCCAGGAAAGATACATAGTACTTATAAAGACTTTGAAAATGGAACTGATATTGAAACCACAGTCTGCAGAGGAGGGTTGGAATCAGTGGCCTGAATCTAAGCAAGTTTACTGCCTGCTAGAACAAAACTATTTCACATTCTCCATAAAAATGAAATAAGATCATATTCTTATAAGACCAGATTCAAAATGTCCAGCATAGCCTAGTAATTTGGGGTAATAAATTACTAGGTAACTAGAATTACCTCGTTCTTTGCTGGTAACCTGAAATTACCCGGCAAATAACTAGCAAAATGCCAAAGCACCAGGGAAAAGATAGCAAAGGATGCCAGTGTTAAAATAACACAGATGTTGAACTTTTCAAAGATTTTAAAGCAGCCATTATAAAAATGCTCCAGCAAGCAATCAAAAGAATTCTTGAAACCAATGAGAAAATAGTAAATCTTTGCTCTGAAATTGATAATATGAAAAAAACAAAAGAAAAGTTTGACCTGAAAATAAAATTTTAAAAAAATTAAAATTCACTGGATAGCAAGGAAGGAAGACAAGGAGGAAAGGAGGGTGAGAGAGAGGGAGACTTTCACTAGCAGAATGTCAGTAACAGAAAAAAAAAAATCGGTGAACTAGCAAGTATGTTTGTTCTGAATCAGTCTGGACAAAGAGGAAAAAAATATTTTTTTAAAGAACTGAACAGAGCCTCATGACCTAAAAGACTATAACAAAAAGTCTGATTTTGTGTTATCACGGTCTCAGAAATACAGAAGAAACAGGGTGATGCTAAAAAAAAAAATTTAAGGAAATAATAACAGAAAACTTTGCAAATTTGATGACAGACAAACATATAGATTCAAAAAGCACAGCAAACCCAAAAAGGAGAAATCCAAAGAAATTAGGCCTAGGCACATCAAAATCAAACTGCTGAAAATAAAAGACAACCAGAGAAAAACAATGCTGTATACATAAAGGAAAAATAATTTTAAAGACAAATTTTTCATCAGAAAACCTGGAGTTTAAAAAGCAGTGGAACAAGATATTTAAAGAGCTGAAAGAAAAGAACTGTCTGCCAAGAACTCTATGTCCAGCAAAAATATTATTCAGGAATGAAGGCATTCTCAGATAAAGAAAAACTAAGATAATTCACTGTCAGCAGTCATGCTTTCAAAGAAATTCTGAAGCAAATTCATCAGACAAAAGGGAAATGAGACCAGAAAATAAATTTGGAATATCATAAATGAAGAAAAAGCAATAGAAATGGAAAATATCTGGGTAAATAGGAAACTATGTTTCTTTTAATTCTCTAGAATATGTTTAAACATTGAAAGAAAAATTATAATACCTTGTGATGAGATTTATGATGTAACTACAAGTAATGTATAAGAACACTATAACATAAAGAAGAGAGAATACATAGTACTACATAGTGGGAAAGTTTCTGTATTCCACTTTAAGTAACAAGAATATTGATTCTAAATAGTCTGTGAAAAGTTAAGTACACATATAGGAAGCCCTAGAGCAACTACTAAAAAAAATATAAAAACACTACACATTAAAGCTGGACACTAAAAATATTCAAATAACCCCAAAGAAGGCAAGAAAAGTAAAACAAAGGAATGGAAAACAAAGAGAATAAACAAAAAAATACTAAAATTTTAGAAATACTCCAAACATTGAAATAATTAGAGGCAAATTCAACCTACAAAAGGCAAGACAGAAATTGTGCAATGGATCTTTTTTAAATACATGAACCAACTATACACTTTCTATAAGTAACTAACTTCAAATATATAAAGACATGGTTCAGTTAAAAGTTAAAGGATAAAAAAGATATACCATAAAAACACTAGTCAAAAGAAAGCTAGACCGGATATACTTATATCAGCCAAAGTATACTACAGAGCAAAGTGAATTACCAGTGACAGAGATACTAAACTTTTTCCATAAAATCCCAGATAAATATTTTAGTCTTGGCAAGCCATATAGTCTCTGTTGCAAAAGTATAATTCTGACACTGTGGTACAAAACAAACCACAAAAAATACATAAATGAATAAGCTTGAATGTAGTCTAATAAAATTTTATTTACAATAACAGATGGCAGGCTGGATTTGGGCCTGCCATATTTTGAGCCACAGTTTACGGAGCCCAATACTTTATATAAAAGTAAAATGGTCAACTGGTCAACAAGATACAATGTTGCAAATGTATGTACCTATCAACAGAGCTACAAATACATGAAGCAAAACCTGACAGAACTAAAAGAAGAAACAAAACCACAATTACAGTTGGAGAGTTGAATATTCTTCACTCAGAGAGACAGAAGTGGTTAACAGAAAAGTTTTAAGGATAGAGAAGAACTGAACCTAACTGATTTAATTGACATTTACAGAAAATTTCACCGATAACAGTGGGATATATAATATATTCTATTCAAGTATACATGGAACATTAATCAAGGCAGACCACATCCAGGGTCATAAAAATCTTTCAATATCAAAGAACTGAAATCCTACAACATATATTTTCTAACTATAATTGAAATTAAACTAGAAATCAGTAATAAAGGTAACAAGAAAATCTTAGAAATAAAATTACTTCTAAATAATCCATAGTTCAAAGGAAGTCTCAAGGAAAATTTTAAAATATTCTAAACAAAAATAAGAATATAGCATATCAAAATCTGTGTGATACAGCTAAAGTAGTGCTTAGAGTGAAACTTACAGCATGAAATGCTCATATTAAAATAGAAGAATGATCTCAAATCAGCAAGTTAAGCTTCCACCACAAGAAGCAAGAGAAAGAAGAGAAAAATAAACTCAAAGCAATGTAAAGAAGATAGTGATATAAATAAGAGCAGAAATCAGTGGAACTGAAAGCAGAAATCAATAAAGGAAATCGATGAAATAAAAAGCTGATTCTCTAAAAAGATCAATAAATTATTGTTAATTTTCAAGAAAGTCTGACCAAGACTAAAAGAAAGAAGATACACGTTACCAATATCGAATGTAAAAAAGGGTTTTTACTACATACCCTACAGACATTGTAAAATATAATAAAGGAATACTATTAAAAAGCTCTACATAAGGAAATTCAACAACTTAAATAAAATGAACCAATTCCTCAAAAACCACAACCTGCCCAAACTTACCCAAAATGAACTAAACTGTTATATTAAGAAATTGTATCTGTAGTCAAAATCCTTCCAAAAAAGAAATCTCTAGACTCAAATGGTTTCACTGGTGAACTACACCAAACATTTTATTTTATTTTATTTTATTTTATTATTTTATTTTTTGAGACGGAGTCTCACTCTGTCACCCAGACTAGAGTGCAATGGTGTCATCTCGGCTCACTGCAACCTCCACCTCCCGGGTTCAAGCGATTCTATTACAGGCACCTGCCATCATGCCTGGCTAATTTTTGTATTTTTGTAGAGACGGGGTTTCACCATGTTGGCCAGGCTGGTCTTGAACTCCTGACTTCAAGTGATCCGCCCACCTCGGGCTTTCCAAAGTGCTGGGATTACAGGTGTGAGCCACCACGCCTGGCCTCCAACCATTTTAAAAAGAAGTAATATCACTACTGTATTCCAGAAAACAGAAGAGAAAGAAATACTACCTATTTTATGGGACCAGCATTACCTTCATATTAAACCAGACAAAGACAGTATAGAAAAAGAAAACTACACAATATTCTTCATAAATAAGTGGGAAAAAACAACCTTAACAATATCCATTCAAATCCAGCAATACACCAAAAAATGAATACACCATGATTAAGGTTTATTCTAAAAATGTAAGCCTGGGTCAACATTGAGAAACCAATCAATATAGTCCACCATATCAACAGTCTAAAGAAGAAAAAAATACATAGTCCTTCAATTAATATAAAAAAAAAAAGAGCTTTTGACAAGATTCAAAATTCATGATTTTTTAAAAACAGTCTCAGTGACTAGGAATAAAAAGGGACTTCAACTCCCTATAATTTGGTGGATGATAAAGTTCATCATTTTTTAAAATCCCATAAATAAAATCATACTTAACAGTGAAAGACTGAATGTTTTCCTCCTGTAATGGGAAAACAAAGCAAGGACAAACACATTCACCAAATTCATCATCCTCATACTGGAAGTCCTAGCTAATTTAATAAAGCAAGAAAAATAAATAGGAGGAAACTAAATTGTCTCTGTTTGCAGATGGCATGATTGTCCATGAGGAAAATCCCAAGAAATCTACACCAAACTGCTACAATATCTGAATATAGCATGGGGACACGATACAACCAACATGAAAAATTGACCGTATTTCAATATACTATGAATCTACAATTGGAAAGCCAATTTTTTAAGAAGTACCAAACATCTCCAGAAAATACTGAAATACTAATTATGTAAAAATGGTAAAGTGAATTCAGATATCACCAATTACATGAACTAAGTTATGCGTCTGTGTATTCTATGCAATTTTATTACATGTGCAAATTCATATTACCACCACAGCAGTAAAAATACAGAATGGTTCCATTACAAGGACCTTTAGTGCTATCCTTTCGTAGGGACAGTCTTCCCCTCCATTGGCAACCACTAATCTGTTCCCCATCACTATAATTTTGGCATTTCAAAAACGTTATATACATTGAAATATATAGTATATAACTTTTTGAGATTGGCTGTTTCCACTCAGCATACTGCCCTTGAGATCCATTCAAATTATCGTGTGAATAAGTTATTTCTTCTTTTTTTATATTAGAGTAGTATATCAACAACCTGAATGACTTTTAAAGATATACTGAAAGTCTACTTTCAAAAGGTTGTATACTGTATTATGACATTTATGTGGCATTACCAAAAAGAAAAAATACATATATAGTGATTGAAAATAGATCGGTGGTTGCAAAAGGGAAGGAGATATGACTACATACAATAGCATGACAGAGTTCTTTGAGGGGTGATAGGAGGTACTACAGTTTCTTTAACCATTCACCTATTGAAGGACAGTTGGGTTGTTTTCAAGTTTTCGCCTATATTGGAAAAAGCTGCTATGAACATTTTGGCATAAGCTTTTGTGTAAACATAAGTTTTCATTTCTCTGAGATAAATGCCTAAACATGCAAGAGCTGGGTCATATGATAAGGAGTAATTTCCTGGGGAAGAAAAATTTTGCCATATTCTATTCCAGGGAGGCTATATGTTCCTACCAGCAACATGGTGTCTTCCATCATCAACAGCATTTGGTGTTATCACTGTTTTTTTTTTTTTTTAATTTTTAGTTATTCTAATAGGTACCTAGTGATATACATTGTGGTGTTGTCATTCCCTAATGGCTAATGACATTGAACATCTTTTCATGTGATTATCTTTTATCGAACATTTATCTTTTATCTTTGTTAAGCCGTCTGTATATGTCTTTTGTCTACATTTTAATTGGGCAATTTTTTCATCACTGTTGAGTTTTGAGAGGTATTTGTATATTCTAGATACAAGTTATTTGTTAAATATGTGTTTTGTGAATATTTCCCCCCAATTTGTAGCTTGTTTTCATCCTCTTTACAATGTTTTTCAGATCATGAAAGTTCTCAAATTTGATAATGTCCAATTTATAATTTTTTCCCTTTTTTGGATCATACTTTTTTCAAGTCTAAGGACCCTGCCTAGTCCTTGGTCCAAAGACTTTCTCCTATGTATTTTTCTAAAAGTTGTATAGTTTTATGTTTTACATTTAAGTCTTTGATCTATTTTTAGTTAATTTTTATATAAAGCATGAAGCTTAAGTCAAAATCTACTGAGCATACGTATGTGGTTTATTTTGGGGTTCTCTATTCTGTTCCATTTATCTATGTATTTATTCCTCCATTAAATACCACTGTCTTTATTACTGTAGTTATGTAAAGCCTGAGCATCAGTTATTCACCACATTTTACACTTCTTTACCAAAATTATGTTGAGTCTAGATTTTTTGCATTTCCATATAAATTTTAGAGTAGACTTTTTTACATCTACAGAAACCTTTCCAGGATTCTGAAAGATACTGAATTAAACCTACAGATCAATTTGGAGAGAAATGACATCTTTACTATGTTGAGTCTCCCAATCCATGAACATGGTACATCTTGCTACTTAGTTAAGTTTCCTTTGATTTCTTTCATCAATACTTTGTAATTTTCAGCATACATATTCTGTTATGTACTTTGTTAGATTTGTACGAAGGCATTTCATTCTTTGAATAATTTGTAAGTAGTATTGTGTTTTTAATTTTGATTTCCACATGTGCATTGTTAATATATGGAACTGTGATTGATTTTTGTAGCCTGCAACCTTCCTGAGCTCATTTATTAGTTCTAGAGATATTTTTTGTAGATTTCTTGGGAATTTTTTATGTAGACCTTCATGTCATCTGCAAATAACTATAATTTTATTTCTCCCTACCTAATATGTATGCCTTTTTTTATTGCATATTGCACTGGCTAGGACCTCTGGTGTTGTATTGAATAAGAGAGGTGATAGCAGATTATCTTTGGTTTATTTCCAATATTGAGGAAGAAGATTCAGAAGTATGATGTTAGCTTTAGGTTTCTGTAGATGTTCTTTATTAAGTTGTGGAAGTTTTCCTCTTCTTCAGATTTGCTGAGAATTTTTACCAAAAATAAGCAATTTGTAAAATATCTTTTCTGCATTAATTAATGTAATTTTTCTTCTTTAGCCTGTTGATATAATGAATTTTACTGACTGATTTTCAAATATTGAACCAGCTTTGTATACCTGGAATAACCATGATTGATGATGTTTTATAATTATTTTTGTACATTATGAGATTAAATCTGCTAACATTTTGTTGAGGATATCTGTGCCCAAGTTCACAAGACATTGGTCTATAACTGTATTGTTTTGCACTATCTTTGTCTGGTATTTGTATTGATGTAATAATACTCACATACAATGACTGGGAAATGTTCCCTCCTTTTCTATTTTGTGGAAGAAAATGTACAAAATTGGTGTTAATTCTAATTTCAATGTTGAATAGAATTCCCCAGAGAAATTATGTTGGCCTAAAGATTTCTTTTGGGGGAGCTTTTAAATCATGAATTTCATTTATTTGAAGGGTATTGGATTAATATTTTATTTCATCTTGGATGAATTTCATATTTTGTAGTTTTCTAGGAATGGATTTATTTATTCTAAGTTGTCAAATCAAATTTATCTATGTAGAGATATTTGCTATATTCCCTTACTATTCTGTTAATGGCTACATAATTTATAGTAATATCTTGTTTCATTCCTGATACTGGTATTTTGTGTCTTGTCCTTCTTTTATCTTTATCTGTCTTGGCCACTGGTTTTTAACAGAGATGAAAAAGGAATTCGATAGTGAAAGGTTAGTCTATACAACAAATAGTATTGGAACAACAGGACATCCATATGGAAAATAAAATGGATTTCAACATATACAAAAATATCTCAAAATGAATCTCACAACTTATACAAAAATATCTCAAAATAAATCTCAGATATAAATGATATAAAACTTTTAGAAAAAATAGAAAATATTTTTGTTAACTGAAATCAGACAAATAATTCTTATACATGATACCAAAAGCAAGATCCATAAAGAAAAAAATTAATTAAATTTTATTAAAATTAAAATATTTTGTTTACAAAAGATATTCAATGAAAAGAATGAAAAGATGCAGACTGATAGACATATCTATAAATAACTTGAATGAATTTCTTGTATTCAAAACATTCCAAAAAGTATCAGTACTCCACAGTAAGAATATATATATATATATGGGCAAAAGACTTAAATGCTTCACCAAGGAGGTTATATGGATAGAAAATAAATACATAAAAAGATGCTCAACATCATTAGTCTTAAGAGAAATGCAAATTAAAACAATGAGATACTACTACTGACCTATTAGAATACATAAAATAAAAATACTGGTAAGAACAGCAAACAGTCAAAACTCTCATAAAATGCTAGTGAAAATGTAAAAATACTACAGATCCTATGGGAAAAGTTAGCAGCTTGTTGTAAAAATAACATACACTTACTATGTTACAAGGCAGTCCCACTCCTGGCCACCTATTCCAGAAAAAAAAAAATGAAAATTTTTATTCACATAGACATCTGTACAAAATGTTTATAGCAGTTCTATTCATAATTGTCAAAACTTGGAAATAACATAAAGGTCTTTCAGTGGGCAAACAGATAAACAAACTGGGTTACTTCCATACAATGGAATGCTACTCAACAATAAAAGGTAACAAACTTTTAACATTGAACATCTTGAATGAATGTCAAAGGTATTATGCTGAGTGAAAGAAGGCTACTTTCAAAAAGTTATGCGCTGTATAATTACATTTGCATGACATTATCAAAAAGAAAAAAACTATAGTGATTGAGACTAGATCAGTGGTTGTAGAACTTAAGAAAGGAGGAATACAGGACTGCATTATAAAGAATAGCATGAATGAGTTTTTTGGGAGATGATGGAACTTTTCTATAACCTGATTGAGACAATGGTTACATAAACCTATGCATGTACTGTTAAACTTCATTTAAATGTGTAACAAAAAAAAACAATTTTATTGATGATTTTTTGAATAAATAAATAAAACAAAGGAGGAAAGATAGAAGGCAGTCACTGCATGTGACAACAAAGATCACTCATAACATGACAGAGTATTGGCTCTCAGCTAGTGTTGGCATTTTAAAGCTATAGCTCAGTAGAGAACAAAAAGAGTTAAAGCAAGTGCTCTAGCAACTATACCTAAATTCTCAGTCCATCTTTTTATACAGAAGCCTATACTGGAATAATTTTTAATGATGAAATTGGAAAAAATTAAAGCATCTGACAACATCAAATGAGAAAAAATTGAACCTTATACACTACAAATGGGAGTGTTAATTTGTATGACCACTACAGGGTCATAAAATTTTGTAAAAGTGAATATGTACATGCCCAGCAATTCCATTTCTATGTGTGGATCCTAGAGAAAGTTGGTGCTTCTATAGACAATATCGTGTGTGAGAGGATATACCCATAAATGCTGTTTATAAAAGGAGAAAATTGGAAACAACCCATATGTCCACAATTAGGTGAGTGGATAAATGAATTGTAGCATATACCTACAATGAAGTAAGTTTCCAAAAAAGGACATCTGGCCCCTAGGGTTTTAATAAAGACCTTCACGAAATGCTTTAAAAAGAATTACCACTATTTCTATGCAATCTTACCAAATAACAGATAAGGAAGAACACTTACCAATTCATGTTATGCAGCCAATATTTCCCTAATATCAAAACCAGAAAAAGATGACAAAAACAATACCTACAGACCATTATGCCTCCTGAATATTAAATATGGACACACAGATCTTTAACAAAATGTTAAAACTAAAACTCAGTAATGTACTTTAAAAAGTACACCTTCATCAAGTTAAGTTTATTTCAGGGGTGTAGGATGGTTCCCATTAACAACCTAAAGAAGCAAAATTACATGATCTTATGAATTGATGCAAAAAAAAATGCATTTGAAAAAATTCAACACTCAATCCTGATTAAACACTCTGAAAATTTAGAATAGAGCAGAATCTCCTTAACTTAATAAAGAGCATCTACAAGAAATCTGCAGCTAACATCACACTTAATGGTGAAAGCATGTGTGTTTTTCCCCCTCAAATTAGGAGAAGGGAAGTATGTCTGCTCTCACCAACCTTATTTTACAGTGTTGGAAGTGCCATTCAGTGCAATAAGGCAAGAAAAGGAAATAAAAGGCATACAGACTATAAAGGGAAAAATTTTGCATATTTACAGATGGCACATGGTTTAAATCTGAAGAAACATACAAATAAATTCCTGGAATTAACTAGTAAGATTACAGGATACAAGATCAATGTTCAAAAATCAATGATATTTCTCCCATCCAAGTACTAAAAAGACCCAACCCTGCTTAGCTTCTGAGATCAGACAGGATCAGGCGCATTCAGGGTGGAATGGCCATAGACAAAAATCAGTGATATTTCTATAAAAATGTCACAACCTCTGATGTTTTGACTTTACAATTGTGGAAATGATATGCATTCCCTATGCTCATTGACCTACAATGGGGTTACATCTGGATAAACCCATTTTCATCATAAGTTAAAAATACCTTAAGCAGAAAATGCACTTTCAACTTAGAGCATTTTCAACTTATGATGGGTTTATCAAAACATAACCACATCATAAACTGTGGAGCATCTGTATAGCAAAGAGCACATGGAAACAAAATTAAAAATATGAGACCATTCACAATTACACATAACAATGAAATACTTAAGTATAAACCTTAAAAAAATATGTACAGGACTTATATGCTGAAAACTACAAAATACTGATTAAAGAAATCAAAGAAATATATAAATAAAGTGGAGTGGCTTACCACATTCATAGAATGGGAGATTCAACATAGTGAAGAGTTAATTCTTCCCAAATTGATACCCAGGTTTAATATAATTCATATTAAAATTCAGCAAGATCTTCTACTGTAGACAAGCTTATTCCAAAATTAATATGGGAAGGCAAAGCAAATAAAATAACTAAAACAATTTTGAAAAAGAAGAAAAAAGTGGTCTCAAGACCTCTGAAATATAATAATCAAGACTGTGTAGTATTGTTGGAAAAGAACATAAACCAATGAAACAGAATAGCAAACCCAAAAACAGACGCACATTATTATGGTTAACTGATTTTTTTTCACAAGGGTACACAAGTAATTCAGTGAAGGAAAGATAGCAAATTAAGTTGGAGGAATCAGATGTTCATTGGCAAAAAAAAAAAAAAAATGAACTTAAACCTAACCCTCACGCCTTATACAGGACTTAAATCAAAATGAATTGCAGATTTAAATATAACACATAAAAGTATAAAACTTTTGGAAGAAAACGTAGGAGAAAATCTTCAGTTTGGTGAAGAATTCTAAACCTGACACCAAAAGCATGATGCATGAGAGAAAAAAATCAATAAGTAGGGCTGAATTAAAGGTAAAACCTTGTTCTCTGTGAAAGACCCTATTAAGAAGATGAAAAAGCAAGTTAAAAACTGGAAGAAAACATTTGCAAACCACATATCTGACAGAGGACTGATATCTAGAATGTATGAAGAAGCGTTGAAACTCAACAGTGGAAAAACAATACAATTTTAAAATGACCAGGAAAAACATGAACAAACATTTCACCAAAGAGGAGATACAGATGGTAAATTAGCACTTTAAAAGATTTTCAACATCACTATACTGCTTGTGGAATAGTACAGCCACATTAGAAAAGAGTTTGGCAGTTTCTTTCTTTCGTTTCTTTTTCTTTTCTTTCTTTCTTTGTTTGTTGTTGTTGTTGTTGTTGTTGTTGTTGTTGTTGTTGTTTTACATTTCGCTCTTGTTGCCCAGACTGGAGTGCAATGGTGTAATCTCAGCTCACTGCAACCTCCGCCTCCCAGGTTCAAATGATTCTTCTGCCTCAGCTTCCCAAGTAGCTGGGACTACAGGCATGCACCACCATGCCTGGCTAATTTTTTGTATTTAGTAGAGATGGCATTTCACCATGTTGGTCAGGCTGGTCTTGAACTCCTGACCTCAGGTGACCCACCCACCTCGGTCTCCTAAAGTGCTGGGATTACAAGCATGAGCAACTATACCCAGCCAGCAGTTTCTTAAGGAATAAAATATGTATTTACTATGTGCTCCAGAAATTGCACTCCTGGGCATTTATTTTAGAGAAATGAAATTTTACATTCACACAAACACATACACAAAATTCTCATAGCAGGTTTATTTTTAATAGCCAAAAACTAGAAGTAAGAAACAATCAAAATGTTCTTCAGTAAGTAAATGGTTAAACTGGTGTACAGTAGTCCCCCCTCATCCATGGTTTTACTTTCCACAGTTTGAGTTACCTGCAGTCAATTGTGGTTTGAAAATGTTAAATGGAAAATTCCAGAAATAAAAAGTTCACAAGTTTTAAATTACACACTCAGTAGCACGATGAAATCTTGCCTGTCAATCACTTAGTTATCAGATTGATTGTTGCAGTATCACAGTGCTTGTAACACAGGCACACTTATTTTAATGTTTACTTTTATTTGCTATTGGTACCCTTATGGTAAACTAGTAACCCTTATTTTACTTAGTAGCCCAAAAGCACAAGAGTGCTACACCTAATTTGTAATTTACCATCAATATGTATGTATAGGAAAAAACATAGTATATATAGGGTTTTGTACTATCTGTGGCTTCTCAATCATTAACTGGGGATCTTGGAATGTATCCCAGTTGGATAAGAGGGGGACTACTATACATCCATGCCATGTAATATTACTTAGTAATGAAAAGAAATGGGCTGCTGACACATGCAATAACTTGGATACATCTCAAGGGCATCATACTGAGTGAAAAAAGCCAATCACAAAACATCACATTACTTATAATTCCATTTATCTCATATTTTCAAAATAAAAAAAAAAAGATACAGATGGAGAACAGGGTAGTGGTTGCCAGGTATTAGAAATGGTGAGAGGGAAAGTGATGGGTGTGACCATACCGAGTAGGTAACATGAGGGAGGTCTTTGTGATGATTGAACAGACACTTCTCAAAAGAAGACATTTGTGCAGCCAATAAACATATTTTAAAAAGCTCAATGTCACTGATCATTAGAAAAATGCAAATCAAAACCACAAATGAGATACCATCTCATGTCAGTCAGAATGACGATTATTAAGTTGTCTAGAAACAACAGATGATGATAAGGTTGCTTTTACACTGTTGGCGGGAGTGTAAATTAGTTCAACTATTGTGGAAGATAGCATGGCGATTCCTCAAAGATCTAGAAGCAGAAACCCCATTTGAACCAGCAATCCCATTACTGGATGATATGGTTTAGCTGTGTCTCCATCCAGATCTCTTCTTGAATTGTAGTTTCAATAATCCCCACATGTCATGGGAGGGACCTGGTGGGAGGTAACTGAATCATGGGGATGGTTACCTCCATGCTGTTCTCATATAAGTAAGTTCTCATGAAATCTGCCGACTTTATAAGGGGACTTTGCCCCGCTTTGCTCTACACTTCTTGCTGCCACCATGTGAAAAAGGACGTGTTTGCTTGACTTTCCCCCTGATTGTAAATTACCTGAGGCCTCCCCACCCATGCTGACCTATAAGTCAATTAAGCCTCTTTCCTTTATAAATTACCCCAAGTTGGGTATGTCTTTATTAGCAGCATGAGAGCAGAACAATACACTGGGTATATACCCAAAGGAATGTAAATCATTCTGTTATAAAGATACATGAATACTTATGTTCACTGCAGAACTATTCACAATAGCAAAGACATGGAATCAACCCAAATGCCCATCAATGATAGATTGGATAAAGAAAATGTGGTACATATACACCTTGGAATACTATGCACCCATAAAAAGGAATGTGATCATGTCCTTTGCGGGGACATGGATGGAGCTGCAAGCCATTATCCTCAGCAAGCTAACACAGGAAAAGAAAACCAAACACCACGTGTTCTCTCTTGTAAGTGGGAGCTGAACAATGAGAACACATGGACACATGGTGGGGAACAACACACACTGGGGTGTGTTGAGGAAGGTAGTGGGAGGGAGAGCATCAGGAAGAAAAGCTAATGGATGCTGAGCTTAATACCTAGGTGATGGGTTGATCTGTGCAGCAAACCACCATGCCACATGTTTATCTATGTAACAAACCTGCACATCTTGCACATGTACCCTGGAACTTAAAAGTTGAAAATATATGTATATAACAAAACGACGATGAATGAAATGTTATTCAGGGATTCGCTATACTATTATTCTTGGGAGAGATATGTATGCATATGTATATGTACATAGATACAGACAGATATAAAATCTACATGATAAGCTCCTCATGGGTATAAACCATGCCCTATTTATTTTTTTTAATCTTCAGAACCAATTATTGTGCCTAGTATACAGCAGGGATTCAATAAATTTTTGATGAATAAAATAATAAATGATAAACTAAGACAATATTTTATCAGTGATCTTATTGGCTTTTCTGAAATAATAATCTTTTCAGAATCATAAGCTTATTGAAGAATATCAACGCTATTGTGTTAGAACATAATTCTAGAATTTACTCCCAAAGCATTGTTAGTGACTAGGAATAGTTTTTCCATTGTCCTGCCCCTTAGTGTTACCACAGTAACTCAATCTATGCAAAATGATACTATTCAAACTATAAAGACACTCCATGAGATAATGGGTTCATCATGCATGTACTATCCAGGACTTTCAATCTTACAATATATTTTATAATATTTAGATGAGTTGTTAAAGGTGCTAACAAGTGAAAAATACATAACAGTTAAAAAAAAAGATGGTAACTTTCTAGAGGGAAAGCCACTTATGAAAAACTTCAGTCTTTGATCTGCTAATTAATATTATAGAAAGGAAGCCATTCTACATTCCATACTGGCCAAGATAAGATGTCTTACCAATGTACATACATACCTCCACCTTTGTGAGAAACAAAAAGCAAATAATCAAAAAAAAAAAAAAAAAGAGCCACTCCTATACTCCTAGGTAAATACCCAAAAGAAATGAAAACACAGACCCACACAAAAAGTTGTACATTAATTTTAATACACCATTATCTATAATAGAATAGAAGCAAAAATAAATGTCCATCAACTGATGGATAAATAAAATGTGGTTTATACATATAATGGATTATTATTCATCAATAAAAAAGAATGAATTACTGATAGATGCTACAACATGGATAAACCTGAAAATATTTGGTGAGTGAAAGAAGACAATCACATACATTACATATTATGTTATTCCATTTACATGAAATGTGAGAGTAAATAAATCTATACAGAAAGAGTAGACTGGTGGCTGCCTAGGAATCAAGGTGTTTTGTGAAAATGTGAGGTAATTGTTGATAAGTACAAAGTTTCTTCTTGAGATGATGAAAATATTCTAAAATGAACTATGGTGATAGTTCAGAACTCTGTGAATATATGCTAAGTCATTTAATTGTGTACTTTAAATGGGTAAACTATATGTGAATTATATCTCAATAGAGCCATTAAGTTTTTAAAGTGATATTTGGAACTTTTTCAAGAGAGCAAGATCCAAATAAATTATTTCTGTGAGGAGTTACATCACTGATGTTTGCATATAACTATATCTTCAGCACATTACAGTACCTACAGTTAATGATGATGACTTCGTGTCATTAAACAGGATAAACTTTAGTGATACATTTGAAGGCAGAAAACAAGATAGTATATTATAGTAAGTTTTCATCCAGAAGGATAAAATTTAAGTTCTGGTATGAAAGAGTTAATCCTAACTGGAAAAATCAGGCTTTTCCTAATGGTAGACTTGGAGTCTAAATCACTGATGATTTTCCTGCAAATATATTAGTAGATAACACTAAATAATACAATAATTTATGTACACAGCAGTTTCATGATTACCTGAGACAGGGCTTATGCAAATGCTTGCCCAATACCTATTCACTAAGAAAAGCTGACAAAGTATTTCTGCAGGTCTGAAGCTCGTTGACTTTGGCATCTTATCAGTTTCCCCTTCCCAGCCCAATTAATTCTGAGAGCCAGAATGATGCCCAAAAGTGAGAGCTAAATTTATAAAACTCTTGGAAGAAATATAGGCATAAACCTCTGTAATACTGCATTAAGAGATTGTTTCTTGCTACTACAACAAAAGTACATTCAACAAAAGAAAAACATAATTGGATACTAAAAATTAAAAACTTTTGTGCTTCAAAGACCACCATCAACAGAGTAAAATGGCAAACTACAGAAAGGGAGAAAATGTTTGCAAATCATATATCGCTGATAAGAGACTTCTATCTAAAAATACCAAGAGGTCCTATAACTCCATAATTTTTAAAAAAAATTTTTTAAAGAGCAAAATACATGAATAGACATTTCTCCAAAGGGGATATACATATGGCCAATAAGCACAAGAAAATATGCTCAATATCAACAAACATCAGAGAAATGCAAATCATAACCAAAATGAAATACTACTTTTCATCTATTAGAATGCTATTAGCAAAATGACAGATAAACAAAAAATGTTGGCAAGGAAGTGGAGAAATTGAAACCTGCATACACTGCTGGGAGGAATTTAAAATGGTGCAGCCACTTTGGAAAACAGTCTGTCAGTTTCTCAAAAGATTAAACTTAAGAGTTACCATATGACCCAGCAAATCTATTCATAAGATATAACCCAAGACATACAATATATGTCCACATAAACAATTTGATATGAATTTTCATAGCTGCATTATTCATAATAGTCAAAAAGTGGGAAAAATCCAAATGTCCACCAACTGATGAATGAAAAATGTTATATAATGAATGTTATTCAACAATAAAAAATGTGATACATGCTACAACATGGATGAACCTTGAAAACATGCTAAGCGAAAGAAGCCAGTTAAAAGGCCACATACTGTATGATTCTATTTGTATGAAATGCACAGAATAGGCAAATCCAGAGACAGAACATAGAGTAGTGGTTGCCTAGAGCTGGGGGCTTTGGGAGGAAATGGTGACTGATTGGTAATAGATACAGGGTTCCTTTTCAGGGTGAGGAAAATGTTCTAAAACTGTGGTAATAACTGCACAAGTCTGTGAACATACTAAAACCCACTGAATTATATACTATAAATAACTGAATTGTATAGTATGTAAATATCTCAATAAAACATTTTAAACAAAACTTGATATAATATTTTATAAAAGCAAAAAATTTTTCTTTAAGCTTTCTTGCCAGATGGTCTCGTTCTTTTTTCAGCCTCTTATTAACTATTGCCATTTTAATACTCTATAATATGTACAGTGTAATGATACCATAGATTACAATATTGAATCACTAGTTCATCATATATTTTTGCTTAAGAGTTATGCAAAGGGAGAGAAGTACCTCAACCCTCTAAGTCTACTAGTTTTGCATCATTTACCTAAGAATTCTACAGCGGGATTTGGGCATAAATCCAGCCAACAAGGTACTACCTTATTTCTTAAACGAGAAAAAAAAAATATTATGTACTTAAATATTGAAATTAAGGGCTCACCCCAAAATAACCATATACATCTAAAAATAATTCTAATTTTTAATAGAAAGTATAATTTTTCTACACCAACACTTTGCCAATCTCACTGTTTTAAAAAGGATTTAAAAAGAATTGAAAAATTTAAAAGAGAATTTTAAAAATCACCCTTATGTACCAAAAATTTTAAAGTTTTATATATTTAAAATGTTTAAATCTTAATTCATATTTAAATACAGAGTTTTCTTTCAGTTCCATGATACAAAAAAAAAAAAATAGTTGATGAGTACATCAATTAGTATATATACATACTTCCCATCTGGCGATGGTACTTACAAATTCCATTTTCAAGTGCTTCAAGCAGCTAAGCACCTTGTCACTCTGACAACTAAACCTGTATCTACTATGGGAAGAATAGGCAAAAGATCATGCAAAGTGAGAGTGCTTATAGCAATATAAGAGAAAAAAATACAAACTTTAATATTTTCCATAAAATACAACCTTTATGACTCAATACTATGTTCAAAACTACAGTAATACACATTGCCAAAAGTTCCTAATTATTTCTCCAATCTTTTCTCCACATTTACTTCCATCTTAATCATGTGATTATGTCTAACCTACTCCTTTTTAGAAGATTTGATTTCATGTTAGCTACCATTTTCTCTTTACAGAATATTCCAACTGAAAAACTACTATTTCTACTCCGGCTTTCAGACAGGATCATACCAAAGCAAAGATGTTCTATTTTTAAAGATCTCCACAGAAAGGAATTCCAGAAACTTCCTAAGTAAACAATACTAAAGCTGTACACATTTCAGTCTTAGGAAATTTTTCCGTAAACTAACTTAATTATCCATGTGGAAGATTAAAATCACTTGTATTTTCAGTGAAAATGGCATTATAAGAAGTTTATTATTAGGATGTTACATGATGTAACATTCCACATATTTCATTTTGTTTTATTTTTATGAGACAGAGTCTCACTCTATCACCCAGGCTAGAGTGCAGTGGCGCAATCTCGGCTCACTGCAAGCTCCGCCTGCGAGGTTCACGCCATTCTCCTGCCTCAGCCTCCTGAGTAGCTGGGACTACAGGTGCCCACCACCGCGCCTGGCTAATTTTTTTGTATTTTTAGTAGAGACGGGGTTTCACTGTGTTAGCCAGGATGGTCTGGATCTCCTGACCTCGTGATCTGTCTGCCTCGGCCTCCCAAAGTGCTGGGATTACAGGCGTGAGCCACCACACCTGGCCTCCACGTATTTTAAATAATCAGTAACCTAGTCACAGCATCTAAAGCTCTGGATTATGTCACATAAATCAAGGTTGCTTTCGACAAAAGAGTTGGTTTTAATTTTCTATTCTCTACAGAGATTCTTCATACTTTGTCCCCTAGCGAGGACAATCTCAGATGATTACAACAGTACACAAAAATACTAAGATTAAGGAGGAGTCTCCCCATTCACTCTGCTAGATTTATCTTACCACTTCCTCTTATTGCGTAGGTAAGAAAAAATAAACCTGGTAAAAGAGCAAAAACCTAAATAAAAGATTTTGAGGCAATATAGGGAAGAGACTTGGTCCTGGAAGAGAAGTGACATGGTAACCAAGGGCCCAGTGGGCCTTACATGTCCAAGCGTTTTCCCTCCCTTACCTTTTTTTCTCCCTTAACAAGCTGATTCAAGTCATGTAGCAGGAAAGGGGGCCTTGCCTAACCTAACTGACCAGGCTGTATTCCTAATTATAAAAGGAAGAACCTAACCATTTATCTCTTTGAGTCATGCCCTCCAAGGTCACTGAAACAAGACTGTGGCATTCCTGATAAGAACCTGACCAGATTCAGTGGCTGAAGACAAGATGGACTCCAGCACTGACATTTTACCGACTTTTTCCTCATTATAATCTCATTGTAATGCTAAAATCTCTGCTCAAGACGGGGCATATCCACCATTTTTTGGTCATGTGATGTACGTTAAAACATGATGTCCCACTACACAAGCATGGAAAAGATCCTGCATAAACATGCTTGTATATCATTGCTTTTCCCATCTTACCTTCCTTAAAATGACAACAGCCTAGCCCCTTGGGGAGCTAGCACCAGAATCCCCTTCCTATATGCTGCTCCCTTGTGATTGTTTAAGCTGCAAGCCTATTAAACACTGCCTGAAAAAAGTTTATATTTGGCCTGGTATTAATTTATATTTACATGAGGGCCAAGAACTTGAGGTCCAAGCTACAGTAACAATTTCAGTCCACTGCTTCTTATATAATCAACAATTCACTGCACACCAAGTTTAAAATAAATAACAAGGCTACATCTTCATTCAAAATCTCACTGAATACAAAAGTCATAATTTTTAAAACCTGATGCTTTAATTTTCAAATAAACTGAACTAATTGTGTATGCTGTACCAAAGAAAAACAGAAAATGAAGAACTGATCTCATGAAGTTGATGGAATGGATTTCTAAACAGGACTTTGCATGTAATAAAAACAGTCTACTGCAACTATAAGTTTTAAAAACTAATTTTAGGCCTTTTAAAAGTATAACTGTTTATTTTTAACAAACTACATTTAAAAAATCACCTAAATTAAATAGTGCTACATCTCCACGAGTAGCTTCCAACATTGCACTAGTTACCAAATTTCCAAGATTGCTCTCAGATTTTCTTACTGTAATTTCACAGACATCTAATTGCATATCAGTTGGGCACAGAACTTCTTCTAACATATACTAAAAGAAAAAAAGGCAGGGAGGGGGGCAGATTCAAGGCGGCCAAATAGGAACAGCACCGGTCTGCAGCTCCCAGTGAGATCGACGCAGAAGACGGGTGATTTCTGTATTTCCAAATGAGGTACCCGGTTCATCTCATTGGGACTGGTTGGACAGTGAGTGCAGTCAAAGGAGGGTGAACTGAAGCAGGATGGGGCATCACCTCACCTGGGAAGCAGAAGGGGTTGCCGAATTTTCTCCCCTACCAAAGGGAAGCAGTGAGGGTCTGAGCCTGAGGAACTCTGGAACAGATACTGGACTTGTCCCATGGTCTTAGCAACTGCAAACCAGGACATTCCCTCTGGTGCCTAGTCCACCAGGGCCCTGGGCTTCAAGCACAAAACTGGGCCACCAATTGGACAGATACCAAACTAGCTGCAGGAGCTCTTTTTTTCTTTTTTTCCCCTACCCCAGTGGCGCCTGGAACGCCAGCAGGACAGAACCGTTCACTCCCCTGGAAAGGGGTGCTGAAGCCAGGGAGCCAAGTGGTGTGGCTTGGCGGGTTCCACCCCCAGGGAGCCCAGGAAACCATGGTCCACTGGTTTGAAATTCTCACTGCCAGCAGAGCAGCAATCTGAGCTCCATCTGGGATGTTCCAGTTTGGTGGGGAGAGGGGTGTCCGCCATTGCTGAGGCTTGAGTAGGCGGTTTTACCTTTGTATACCTTCACAGTGTAAACAAAGCCATTGGGAAGTTCTAACTGGGCAGAGCCCACTGCAGCTCAGCAAGGCTGCTGTGGCCAGACTGCCAGATTTCTCCTCTCTGGACAGGACATCTCTGTAAAAAAAAAGCAGTAGCCCCAGTCAGGGGCTTATAGCAGACTTAAATGTCCCTGCCTGATGGCTCTGAAGAGAGCAGTGGACCTCCCAACACAGCTTTTGAGCTCTGCTAAAGGTCAGACTGCCTCCTCAAGTGGGTCCCTGACCCCTGTGTATACTGACTGGGAGATGCCTCCCAGTAGGGGCTGACAGACACCTCATACAGGAGAGCTCTGGCTGGCATCTGGCAGATGCCCCACTGGGCCAAAATTTCCAGAGGAAAGAACAGCAGAAATCTTTGCTGCTCTGCAGCCACTGCTGGTGGTGCCCAGGCAAACAGGGTCAGGAGTGGACCTCCAGCAAACTCAAACAGATTGGCAGCAAAGGGGCCTTTTAGAGGGAAAAGAAATAAGGATTAGCACGTCTGCTCAAAGACCCCAGCTGAAGGTCACCAACATCAAAGACCAAAGGTAGATAAATCCACAAAGATGGGGAGAAACTAGTGCATAAAGGCTGAAAATTCAAAAAACCAGAACACTTCTCCTCCTCCAAAGGATCACAACTCCTCACCAGCAAGGGAACAAAACAGGACAAAGAATGAGTTTGACAAACTGGCAGAAGTAGGCTTCAGAAGGTGGGTAATAACAAACTCCTCCAAACTAAAGAAGCATGTTCTAACCTAATGCAAGAAAGCTAAAAACCTTGAAAAAGGTTAGTTGAATTCCTAACTAGAATGACGACTGTAGAGAAAAACATAAATGATCTGACCACAGCACAAGAACTTTGTGAAGATTACACAAGTGTCAATAGCTGAATTGATCAAGTAGAAGAAAGGATATCAATGACTGAAGATCAACTTAATGAAATAAAGAGAGAAGACAAGATTAGAGAAAAAAAAAAAAAGGAATGAACAAAGACTCCAAGAAATATGGGACTATGTGAAAAGACCAAATCTACATTTGATTATTGTACCTGAAAGTGACGGGGAGAATGGAACCAAGTTGGAAAACACTCTGCAGGATATTACCCAGGAGAACTTCCCCAACCTAGCAAGACAGGCCAACATTCAAATTCAGGAAATACAGAGAACACCAGAAAGATAATCCTCGAGAAGAGCAACTCCAAGACACATAATTTTCAGAGTCACCAAGACTGAAATGAAGGAAGAAAGGTTAAGGGGAGTCAGAGAGAAACATCGGGTTACCCACAAAGGGAAGTCCATCAGAGTAAATCTCTCTGTAGAAACCCTACAAGCCAGAAGAGAGTTGGGGCCAATATTCAACGTTTTCAAAGAAAAGAATTTTCAACCCAGAATTTCATATCCAGCCAAACTAAGCTTCATAAGCGAAGAAGAAATAAAATCCTTTACAGACAAGCAAATGCTAAGGGATTTTGTCACCATCAGACCTGCCTTACAAAAGCTCCAGAAGGCAGAACTAAGTATGCAAAGGAACAACTGGTATCAGCCACTGCAAAAACATACCAAATTGTAAAGACCATTGACACTATGAATAAACAGCATTAACTAATGACAAAATAACCAGCCAGCATCATAATGACAGGATCAAATTCACACATTACAATATTAACCTTAAATGTATATGGGCTAAATGCCCCCAATTAAAAGACACAGACTGGCAAATTGGATAAAGAGTCAAGACCCATTGGTGTGCTGTATTCAGGAGACTCATCTCACAAGCAAAGAGACACATGGGCTCAAAATAAAGGGATGGAGGAATATTTACCAAGAAAATGGAAAGCAAAAAAAAGCAGGAGTTGCAATCCTAATCACTGATAAAATAGACTTTAAACCAACAAAGATCAAAAGAGATAAAGAAGGGTATTGCGTAATGGTAAATGGAACAATGCAGCAAGAAAAGCTAACTATCTTAAATATTAATGCACCCAATACAGGAGCACCCAGATCCATAAAGCAAGTTCTTAGAGACATACAAAGAGACTTAGACTCCCACACAATAATAGTGGGAGATTATAATACCCCACTGTCAATATCAGACAGATCACACAGAAAATTAACAAGGATATTTAGACTTGAATTCAGCTCTGGGCTAAACAGACCTAATAGACATTCTCAGAACTCTCCACTCCAAATCAACAGAATATATGTTCTTCTCAGCACGTTATCACACTTATTCCAAAACTGACCACAAAATTGGAAGTAAAACACACATCAGCAAACGCAAAAGAACAGAAATCATAACAGTCTCGCAGACCACAGTGCAATCAAATTAGAACTCAGGATTAAGAAACTCACTCCAAACTGCATAACTACATGGAAACTGAATCATCTGCTCCTGAATGACTACTGGGTAAATAATAAAATGAAGGCAGAAATAAAGATGCTCTTTGAAACCAATGAGAACACACACACAACATACCAGAATCTCTGGGACACATTTAAAGCAGTGTGTAGAGGGAAATTTATAGCACTAAATGCCCACAAGAGAAAGTAGGAAATCTCTAAAATTGACACCTCAGCAACAAAATTAAAAGAACTAGAGAAGCAAGAGCAAACAAATCCAAAAGCTAGAAGACGTGAAATAACTAAGATCAGAGCAGAACTGAAGGAGATAGAAACAAACAAACAAAAAAAAAAACCTTCAAAAAATCAATGAATTCAGGAGCTGATTTTTTGAAAACATCAACAGAATATATAGACCACTAGCCAGACTAATAAAGAAGAAAAAATAGAAGAATCAAATAGATGAAAAAAAAAAAAAAGATAAAGGGGATATCACCACTGATCCCACAGAAATACAAACTACCATTACAGAATACTAGAAACACATCTATGCAAATAAACTAAAAAAATCTGGAAGAAATGGATAAATTCCTGGACAAATACACCCTCCCAAGTCTAAACCAGGAAGAAGATGAATCCCTGAATAAACCAATAACAAGTTCTGAAATTAGGGCAGTAATTAATAGCCTACCAACCAAAACAAGTCCAGGACTAGATGGATTCACAGCTGAATTCTACCAGAGGTACAAGGAGGAGCTGGTACCATTCCTTCTGAAACTATTCCAAACAACAGAAAAAGAGGAACTCCTTCCTAACTCATTTTATGAGGCCAGCATCATCCTGATACCAAAACCTGGCAGATACACAACAAAAAAGAAAAATTCAGGCCAATATCCTTGATGAACATCGATGCAAAAATCCTTGATAAAATACTGGCATGCTGAATCCAGCAGCACATCAAAAAGCTTATCCACCATGATCAAGTTGGCTTCATCTCTGGGATGCAAGTCTGGTTCAACATATGCAAATCAATAAACGTAATCCATCACATAGACAGAACCAATGACAAAAACCACATGATTATCTCAATAGATGCAGAAAAAGCCTTTGACAAAATTCAACAGCCCTTCATGCTAAAAATTCTAAATAAACTAGGTATAAATAGAATGAATCTCAAAATAATAAGAGCTATTTATGCTAAACCCACAGCCAATATCATACGCAATGGGCAAAAACTGGAAGCATTCCCTTTGAAAACGGGCCCAAGACAAGGATGCCCTCTCTCACCACTCATATTCAACAAAGTATTGGAAGTTCTGGCCAGGGCAATCAGGCAAGAGAAATAAATAAAGCTTCTTCAAACAGGAAGAGAGAAAGTCAAATTGTCTCTGTTTGCAGATGACATGATTGTATATTTAGAAAACCCCATGATCTCAGCCCAAAATCTCCTTAAGCTGATAAGCAACTTCAGCAAAGTCTCAGGATACAAAATCAAAATGTAAAAATCACAAGCATTCCTACACACCAATAACAGACACAAAGAGAGCCAAATCATGAGTGAACTCTCATTTGAAATTGCTACAAAGAGAATAACATACCTAGGAATACAACTTACAAGGAATGTGAACGACTTCTTCAAGGAGAACTACAAACCACTGCTCAAGCAAACAAGAGAGGACACAAACAAATGGAAAAACATCCCATGCTCATGGATAGGAATAATCAATATTGTGAAATGGCCATACTGTCCAAAGTAATTTATAGATTCAATGCTATCCCCCATCAAGCTATTGATGACTTTCTTCACAGAATTGGAGAAAAACTACTTTAAACTTCATATGGAAACAATCGAGAGTCTGGATAACCAAGACAATCCTGGGCAAGAAGAACAAAGCTGGAGGCATCATGCTACCTGACTTCAATCTATACTACAAGGCTACAGTAACAAAAACAGCATGGTACTGGTACAAAAACAGATATACTGACCAATGGAACAAACGGAGGCCTCAGAAATAACACCACACATCTACAACCATCTGAACTTTGACAAACCTGACACACACAAGCAATGGAGAAAAGAGTCCCTATTTAATAAGTGGTGTTGGGAAAACTGGCAAGCCATACGCAGAAAACTGAAACTGGACCCCTTCCTTACACCTTACACAAAAAACATCTCAAGATGGATCAAAGACTTAACTGTAAGACCTAGCACCATAAAAATCCTAGAAGAAAACCTTGGCAATACCATTCAGGACATAGGCATGGGCAAGGACTTCATGTCTAAAACACGAAAAGCAATGGCAACAAAAGTCAAAATTGACAAACATGATCTAATTAAACTAAAGAACTTCTGCAGAGCAAAAGAAACTATCAGCAGAGTGAATAGGCAAGCTATAGAATGGGAGAAAATGTTTGCTGTCTATCTATCTGACAAAGGGTTAATATCCAGAATTTACAAAGAACTTAAACAAATTTACAAGAAAAAAAGCAAACAACCCCATCAAAAAATTGGCAAAGGATATGAACAGATACTTCTCAAAAGAAGACATTTATGCAGTCAACAAACTTATGAAAAAATGCTCGTCATCACTACTCATTAGAGACATGTAAATCAAAACCACAATGAGATACCATCTCATGCCAGTTAGAATGGTGATCATTAAAAAGTCAGAAAACAACAGATCTGGTGAGGATGTGGAGAAATAGGAATGCTTTTACACTATTGGTGGGAGTGTAAATTCAATCATTGTGGAAGACGGTGTAGTGACTCCTCAAGGATCTAGAACTAGAAATACCATTTAACCCAGCAATCCCATTACTGGGCATATACCCAAAGGATTATAAATCATTCTATGATAAAGACACATGCACACATTATGTTTATTGTGGCACTATTCACAATAGCAAAGACTTGGAACCAACCCAAATGTCCATCAAGGATAGACTTGATTAAGAAAATGTGGCACATATACACCATGGAATATGATGCAGCCATAAAAAAGGATGAGTTCATGTCCTTTGCAGGGACATGGATGCAGCTGGAAACCATCATTCTCAGCAAACTATCACAAGATCAGAAAACCAAACACTGCATGTTCTCACTCATAAATGGGAGTTGAACAACAAGAACACATGGACACAGGGAGGGGAACATCACACACCAGGGCCTGTCAGTGGGTGGAGGGCTAGGGGAGGGATAACATTAAGAGAAATATCTAATGTAGGTAAGGGATTCATGGGTGCAGCAAACCATCATGGCATGTATACACCTATGTAACAAAACTGCACATTCTATACATGTACCCCAGAACTTAAAGTATAATTAAAATAAAATAAAATAAAAATAAAAAATAAATTATAAAAAGAAAAAAGTTATCTAAAAACCAACATTTCTCATTTTTTAAGTATTTTTTCTCCTCTTGATCATTTATTCACCTCCACCTCAAAATCAGATAAATTTCTGCAATTCTTCCTCTCCAAATATGAAAGTACTAAAGGGATATCAAAATACTGCATATTTCAACAATTATTTACTTTTCAGAGCCATTTAATGAGCCAGGTTATCATAAATTTTAGGAGCCCCTATCTACACTTTCAAGAACCAGAAAACTACTACAAAATATCTAATATTCATGATACCAAGCTGACTCAATCATGAAGCCATCCACTAATATTTAGACCCTAATCAAAACAGAGTGCTCCATTCCCACAGAGCTAACTGAGGCACCAGAAGTTATATGTGATAATGTATGAATAAATATAAATAGAACGTGGCTCATATTGTCCATCAGCTCTTGCAAATGTCACACACTCACACAACCACGTGCACATGCATGCACACACACACACACACGGATTTTCCAATGTGTAGGGAGCCCTGGAAAAAAGACAAACCTCAAGGCTTCAAATGTGTGTAAAAGTTTAAGTGGCATGATTACAAACCACTCAACATTTCAGGTAGTTAAGAAGGACAGAAGGCAAGAAAAAGTACATTTTCTCATTACAAGCTGATGTAAAATTCACCTTTTCCATTGTTAACCCAGTGCTTCTTAAATTCGAGTACTAATCCCTTTATTCAATAAATAAATAATTGCAGAGTTTGAGTGCTTAAAAATATTTTCATAATGATAGGTAATGTAAGTTCAAACATTAAAGCAGATCTAAATTCCTGTTACTTATAAAGCCAAAATGAAGTATAAATTGAATACAAAAATTAAAATCCAATAAATCTAAAACTAGCAATAATTTATTCTGATTAAATATGCCTTCTACAGTGTTGGTTAGTCATTAATCATATGCCACCACGTTAATGTACTGTCCAATAAATGTGAACGTGATCAATCTGTACTTTGCTAAATAGTATAAGCAATATTCATGTACCTGTATGTTTTGAGTAAAATCTTTTACTATTGTTTTAATATATGAATCTTCTTCCAAATAATTCAAAATGTCCACTTTCTCAAATACATATTGGAAAGATGCACCAAAGAGTTTCTTATATTTATTTTTGTTAAGTTTTTAAAATCGGATCCACTTTTGACAATCCAAGTTTCATTCAGCTTACTGATTCCATAATCATGGTTATGGCCTCCTGGAATCAAACTGACCCCTTCTGCTCTTTGGGCAAGCCTTGTATCATTTCCCCATTTCATGTGAGTTATTGCAATAACCAGATCTGCTCCTCCTTCTTTAAGTTCTACTTCCCTTCCTTTTATTAGCAACTTTGACATAATTCTTATCGTTTACCTTTAACTTAATAACTGTAGCCAATGTATCTAGCCAATCTTCTTCAATTAATCCCATTAATACAACTTTTATATTGTTCCAATTAACTGTATTTTTTTTTTTTACCACACCATGTCCAAGAGGTTCAGAAGTAAATCTGTCACAGACATTACTGAGAAACCATGTAAAATGCATTTGTTTCATGTAGTCTTCCAAAATATCCACATCGAAATCAAACTCACTGTTTCCTAAAAATAAACACAAAAGGTTTTAAAATTAATTCATAAGAATGTTATTCCATTTTCATATTTAAATATTGTTCTCAAAGTAGTAAAGTTTCCTATACTTGCAAGACTATATGTTAAGAGAATGCATTTTATCATATACTGCATTTGATTTTGCCAATATTTACTCACAAATGATAAAAAATTTTAGAAGCTTTTATTATACAAAATTTCTCTGTAATCCAGGTAGCACTACATTCTAAAAAAAAAAAATCTGAAGTAGGATGGAAAAAATGCCTTACAATATGGGGGAAATGTAAAGATATGATGAATCTTAGGTAAATAACATGCTAACTTAAATATTATTTTTAGTAGGTGTAGGCACACTGGCCGACTTTATAAAACTACGTATTGTTATTCCTAACTGAAATAATTTTTTAAATTCATTCATAGTCACTGCAAAGGACTAAAAAGAAATCCTGATGTTTTTCTCCTGCATTTTCTGAAATAGCTTTATTCCTTATAAGGGTAAATAAGTACTGATTTTCATTTTTAAAATCAGTTTTGAAATCACTAATATGAATTATTACTAAAACTGATCCTGTGGTAGGGTCCTTTGTAAATTTTTTTAAGATGAATAATATTCATAATTTTCCATTGATTGAATTTTTTATCATTTAATATTTTAAAGCATCAGATTTACATGAAGTAGGATGCTTGAACAATAGAGTAAAAAATATAAATATGCATTTTAATTAAACAGCATGATATAGAAAACCAACTATTCCGAGAAAAATAAAAATAAAAAATTTTTATTTTGAAAATATGTTGACAAATGATATGAATGTATGTGCAGTTTCTTTTAAAAATCAGAGATCTTTATGAATTATATTTGCCTTTTTACACCCTTAGGGCATTCTGTAATCATTAAGTTAGTTCCAATCTTTTATCACTGAAACCTCTGGCATAACTTTTCCCCACAGCATTTCTTGGGAAAACACTTCAGTGGGACCATTAGGGATTATGAAGTAGGAGTTGAAGAATTACAGACAATTATCTATAATAACACTTTTGATTTCCACAAATCTTATGAAGATATGAGTGTAAATAATAAGCAAGAGTGGAAATAATTGTAGCAAGACTGTAAGGTTAATATATGAAAGTCAATCACTTGTCTATACACAGTAGTCCCCCTTTATCTGGGGGGAATACATTCTAAGAGTACTAGCGGATGGCTAAAACCACTGTACTAAAACCTATATATACTGTTTTTTTCCTACATATACACATGTATCAGAGACTTCAATTTATAAATAAGGTGTAGTAAAAAAATTAACAATAACCAATAATAAAATAGAACAATTATAACAATATGCTGAAATAAAAGTTATACGAATGTGGTATCTCTGTCTCAAAATATGTCATTGTCTGTACTCACCCTTCTTCTTCCTGTGATGATACACGATAATAAAATGCCTACAGGATGAGATGAAGTGAGGTGAATGATATAGGCATTGTGATATAGCATTAGGCTACTACTGACCTTCTGACGAAACATCAGAAGGAGGATCATCTGCTTCACATGATCCTAGTTCATTAAGTCATGACAGTGTTGATGCTTGGAAGTCAGAAGCAGACTATGTCCATGACTCAAGGGCAGTGAGTGTATATAGTGTGAATACGCTGGACAAAGGGATGATTCACATCCCAGAAGGGATGGAGTGGGATGGTGCAAAATTTCATTATGCTACTTAGAACAGTGCACAATTTAAAACTTATGAATTATTTATTTCTGGAATTTTCCATTTAATATTTACAGTCTATAGTTGGCAACAGGTAACTGTAGCCACAGAAAGTGAAACTGTAGATAAAGAGGAGACTACAGTGCTAGCAATGAAGAACTGGAATTTGAAATTAAAAACACAATGCCATATACTAAAATAGGTATAAAACTAACAAAATGTGTATAAGATGTATGAGATCTATATGAAGAAAACTACAAAACTCTGATGAGCAGAAAAAATAACTAAATAACTGGAGAGATATTCCATGTCTATGGATAGGAAGACAATATTGTCAAGATATTAATTCCAGGCATTTAATAACATCCAATTCCAATGACATTGCAGAAGCAAACTGGCTTCAGTCCTCCCCAACCCTCCCCCCACCCCAGAAAACCAAAAACCAATATATAGCACAAGATTATAACTAGCAATATCACAGAACTCAAACATAAGGATAAGACAGGTCCCACAGTTACAGAAAAGTGAAAAAATTCTGAGCAGACAGTAAGAGAATCAGACTCCCACATCCACAATGCTCCTACCCACAACCTGCTGACACCAAGTGTGCAAAAAATGTCCCCCACCCCCAGTTATATTTCTACCCTGGAAAAATGATACTGAGTTAGACAACCAGCTTCCCCACCATCTTGGGTTGCCTAGCAAGAGACCTGTCTTTGCTTTAACTCGTGGGAAGCATCAGGAGTGCCAGAAAGGAGAAATATTCCTGAGAATAATCAAAGCAGGGAGACAGAACTACCAACCTCTAGCCCTAGAAACTCTGCTCTGTAACTTGATCAAAGGAGATGCCAGATCACAGTGACTGTTCAGTAGCACCACACTATAGGAGGTTTGTTACACAAGTCCCTGGACACAAACTTCTAGCCAGCCTTCCCACACTATGTGATAGCACAATTAGAACCTCCCCAATTTGGGACAGAAGTACTCTGATTATTTACTATACTGGAACTAAGACAAACTTGGGCATAAGATGCCATCTAGTGCTAAGAAGGAGGAAGTGACCAAGCAGAAAGTAAAAACAATCAACAGATAAATTACAAAAAAAATCTCAAGGCAAACATAGTCAATAAAAAACAAACCAAGCCAAACAGAGAAAACTGGAATAACTAATCTTTCAATGTATACACAAATGTACATCCACAAGAAACAACGGCAAACAAAACCAATACCTCCCAAAACAGACAAAGCAAGAGACCAGTAATTGATCCAAAGAAGATAGTGATATGTGAACTCTGACCAACAATTCAAAAACAAAACAAAACAAAAAAACAATTTTAAGGAAACTTAGTGATCTCTAACATAACACAGAAAAGCAATTCAGAAATTTGTCAGAGACATTTAATGGAGATTAAAATAATGGGCTGGGTACAGTGGCTCACGCCTATAATCCCAGCACTTTGGGAGGCTGAGGTGGGCAGATCACCTGAGGTCAGGGGTTCAAGACCAGCCTGGCCAACATGGTGAAATCCCATCTCTACTAAAAACACAAAAATTAGCCAGGCATGGTGGCAGGTACCTGTAATCCCAGTTACTCAGGAGGCTAAGGCAGGAGAATCACTTGAACCTGGGAGGCAGAGGATGCAGTGAGCTGAGATTGCACCACTGCAGTCCAGCCTGGATGACAGAGCAAGACTCCGTCTTGAAAAATAGTAATAATAATGTAAAAAAAATCAAACAGAAATCTTGGAACTGAGAAATCCATTTGTTTAACTGAAAAGCTCATTAGGGTCACTCAACAGCAGAATGAGTCAAGCAGAGGAAAGAATCAGTGATCTTGAAAACAAGCTGTTGAGGGTCACAGAGCAAGATAGCCTAAATAGAAGGCTCCACTGATCAGAAACACAAAATTTATCAAATATCTACACAGACACAAAAAAAGCACCTTCATAAGAACCAAAAATCAAGTGAGCACTCACAGTACCTGGTTTTAACTTCATATGGCTGAAAGAGGCACTGAAGAGGGTAGGAAAAATGTCTTGAATTGCTGATGCCACCCCTCCCCCATTTCCTGGCAGCAGCCATTTGTCATGGAGAGAGAATTTGTGCGCTTAAGAGAGGGCGAGTGCAGCAATTGTGAGACACTGTGTTGAACTCAGTGCTGCCCTATCAGAGCAGAAAACAACACAGGACTGAACTCAGCTGATACCCACCCACAGAGGGAGTATTAAAACCAGCCCTAGCCAGAAGGGAATCACCCATCCCAAAGGTCAGAATGTGAGTTCTGCAAGCCTCACCACCACAGGCTAAAGTGCTCTAGGGCTCTAAATAAACTTAAAAGGTAGCCTAGGCAATAAAGAGTGTAACTTCTACACAAGACCTACTCTTGAACTAGACTCAGAGCCAGTGGACGTGGAAGAGGGTGGCACACAACCTATTAAGATACCAGCTGGGGTGGTTAAGGGAGTGCTTGTGCCACCTCTCTCCCACCCTCAGGCTGTATAGCTCACAGCCCCCAAAAAAGACCCTTTTCTTCCACTTGAGGAGAGGAGAAAGAAGACTAAGAAGACATTGTCTTGCATATTGGATATCAGCTCGCCACAGTAGGATAGGACACCAATCAGAGTTGCGAGGCCCCCTTTCCAGACCCCAGCGCACAGACAATATTTCTAGACACACTATGAACCAGAAGGGAACCTTGCCTTGAAGGAAAGGAACACTCACCGGCTGACTAAAGAGCCCTTGGTCCCTGAATAACCAGCAGTAATATCCACATAATACACTGTGGACCTTGGGTGAGACTCCAAGACTTGCTGGCTTCAGGTGAGGCTCAGCACATTTCCAGCTGTGGCCACTACAGGACAAAGTTCCTCCTGCCTGAGAAAAGCAGAGGTAAATTAAAAGGAACTCTGTCTTGTACCTTAGCTCAGCCACAGGGTGGTAGAGCAACAGTTGGGCTCTAGCAGTCTGCAATTCCAGGCCTTGGCTCTTGAATGGCTTTTCTGAACCTGCCTTGAGACACAGGGGAGCCCACTGCCCTAAAGAGTGAGTCCTAGGCGTAGCAGCATTCACCATGAGCTGACTGAAGAGCCCTTGGGCCTTAAGAGAACATTGACAGTAGCCTGGCAGTACTTCTCATGGGCCTATGGTGGTGGCCACAGGGTGAGGTTCCTCTACCTGTGGAAAGGTGAGGGAAGAGTGGGAAGAATTGCAGTTCATGGTTTTAGCACCAGCTTAGCCTCAGTACTAGAGAACACTGGATAGATTCCTCAGGTTTTTTACTCTAGTCCCTGGATCCCAGATGGCACCTCTGGACTCACCTGGGGCCTAAGGGAACTCACTGCCCTGAAGGGAAGGACACAAGCATGGCTGGCTTTGCCAGCTTCTGATTGTAGAGTCCAAGGGCCCTGAGCAAATATAGCCAATAGCTAGGCAGTGGTTACAGTGGGCTTTGGGTGAGACCCAGTACTGTGCTGGCTTCAGGTCCACCCAGCGCAGTCCCAGTGGTGGTGGTTACAGAGGTGCTTGTATCACCATATCCCCAGCTTCAGGCAGCTCAGAACAGAGTGAGAGACTCATTTGTCTGAGAGAAAGTATGGGAAGTAAGCAAGTATCTCTGCCCGGTAATCCAGAGAATTGTACTGGATCTTATCCAAGACCACCAAGGCAATATCTCTACAAGTCTGCAAGAAGCAGTGTTACTGAGCTTGGGGTGTCCCCTAATGCAGATACGACTGAGATCACACCACCCAAGTCCATTCAAATACCTGGAAAGTTAGGATGGGTACAAACAAGCCCAGACTAAGACTACAGTAAATACTAACTCTTCAATACCCACACACAGACAAATACCAAAATGCATTAAGATCATCCAGGAGAAGAGAAAACCAAACACCGCATGTTCTCACTCATAGGTGGGAACTGAACAATGAGTTCACTTGGACTCGGGAAGGGGAACATCACACACTGGGGCCTATCATGGGGAGGGGGGAGGGGGGAGGGATTGCATTGGGGTGTTATACCTGATATAAATGATGAATTGATGGGTGCTGACGAGTTGATGGGTGCAGCACACCAACATGGCACAGGTATACATATGTA
>NC_045437.1:54510263-54719931 GCF_002776525.5 Piliocolobus tephrosceles | reverse complement strand
AAAAAAAAAAAAAAAAAAAAAAAAAAAGATCATCCAGGAAAACATGACCTCACCAAACAAACTAAATAAGGCACCAGGAAACAATCCTGGAGAAACAAACACTTGTGACTTTGCAGACAGAGAATTTTAAATAGCTGTGTTGAGGAAACAAACAAACAAAAAATAAATAAAACAGAAGGAATTCAGAATCCTATCAGATAAATTTAACAAAGAGACTGGTATAATTTAAAGGAATCAAGCAGAAATTTTGGAGTTGAAAGATGCAACTGACATACTGAAGAATGTGTCAGTCTTTTAATAGCAGAATTGAACAAGAAGAAAACAGAATTGATGAGCTTGAAGACAGGCTATTTGAAAATGCACAGTCAGGGAAGATAAAACAGAAAATAATAAAAAATAATGAAGTACACCTGCAGGATCCAGACAATAGCCTCAGAAAGGGGAATCTAAGAATTATTGGCCTTAAAGAGAAGGGGGAGAAAGAGATAGGGATAGAAAATTTATTCAAAGGGATAATAACAGGAAACTTTCCAAACCTAGAGAAAGATATCAATATTTAAGTACATGAAAGTTATAGGACACCAAACAGATTTAACCCAAATACTATCTCAAGACATCCAATAATAAAATTCCCAATGATCAATGTTAAAGAAATGATCTGAAAAGCAGCAAGAGAAAAGAAACAAATAACATACAATGGAATTCCACTATGTCTGGCAGCAGACTTTTCAGTGGAAAATGTATAGGCCAGGAGAGAGCAGCATGACATATTTAAAGTACTGAAGGAAAAAAACTTCTACCCTAGAATAGTATATCCAGTGAAAACATCCTTCAAACATGAAGGAGAAATAAAGACTTTCCCAGACAAACAAAAGCTGAAGGATTTCATCACCACCAGACTGTCCTACAAGAAATACTAAAGTGAGTATTTCAATAAATAAGAAAAGGATGCTAATGAGAAGAAATCATCTGAAGGTACAAAACTCACTGGTCATGGTAAGTACACAGAAAAACACAGAGTATTACAACACAGTAACTGTGGTGTGTAAACTACTCTTAAGCAGAAAGACTAAAAAATGAACCAATTAAAAACAATAACTATAACATATTTCTGTTCAGATCTGTATTATGTCTTTTCTTCTACTAATTCTGGATTTAGTTTGCTCTTTTCTAGTTCTTTAAGATGCATTGTTAGGTTCCTTATTTGAAGTTTTTCTTCTTTTTTTCATGTGGGCATTTATAGCTTTAAGCTTTCCTCTTAAGTACTACTTTCACAGTATTGCATAGGTTTTGGTATGTTATATTTCCATTATCATTTGTTTCAAGAAAAAAATACAAAAGATTAATGAGACAAAAATATGTTTTAAAAAAATAAAATTGACAAACCTTTAGTCAGACTTACTAAGAAAGAAAAAGAGAAGTCTCAAATAAATCAGAGATGAAAAGGGAGACATTACAACTGATACCACAGTCATTTAAAGAATCATTAGTGACTACTATAAGCAATGATATGCCAAAGAAATTTTTCAATTTCCTTCTTAATTTCTTCATTGACCTACTGGTCATTTAGAAGCATGTTGTTTAATTTCCATGTGTTTTTGTAGTTTCTAAAATTCCTCTTATTGATTTCTAACTACATTGTCGTCAGAGAAGATACTTCATATTATTTCAGTTTTTTGAACATAGAAAATCTAGAAGAAATGAATAAATTCCTAGAAACATTCAGCTTACCAAGATTGAGACCCAGTGCTGTGCTGATTGAACTATGAAGAAATCCAAAACCTGAACAGGTAAATAACAAGTAACAAGATCAAAGCCATAAAAGAAGTCTCTCACTTTAAAAAAGCCTGGGCCCCAGTGCCTTCATTGCTAAAACAAACGTTTAAACAAGAACTAATATCAGTCCTACTCAAAGTATTCTAAAAAATAATAGGAGGAAATGCTTAATACTTCCAAACCCATTCTGTGAGGCCATTATTACCCTCATACCAAACCATAAAAAAGACACTTCAGAAAAAAAAAAAAAAAAAGGAAACTATAGGCCAATATCTCTGATGAATATTGATGAAAAATATCCTCAACAAAATACTAGAAAACCAAATTCAACAACACATTGAAAAGCTCATTCATCATAAGCAAGCAGAATTTATCTCAGGGATTCAAGAATGATTCAACATGTGCAAATCCATCAATTTGATACATCATGTCAACAGAATGAAGGACAAAAATCATATGATTATTTCAACTGATGCTGGAAAAGCATTTGATAGAATTCAACCTCCCTTGAGGATAAAAATCCTCAAAAAACTAAGTATAGAATGAGCATACCTCAACATAATAAAAGCTATATATGTCAGACTCATAGCTAGTATCATAGTGAAAGAGGAGAAACTGAAAGCCTATTGAGGATGCCCACTTTCACCATTGTTATTCAACACAGTACTGGAAATCCTGGCTATGGCAATCAGACAAGAGAAACATGTAAAGGGCATTGGCAAGACTGAATCAGAAAGAAATTGAATCCCTGAACAGACCAATAATAAGCTATGAAATTGAGGCAAAAATAAACAGCCTACCAAACAAAAAAAAACCCAGGACCAGATGGATTCACAGCTGAATTCTACCAGATGTACAAAGAGCTGGACCATTCCTACTGAAACTATTCCAAAAAATGAGGAGGAGAGACTCTTCCCTAACTCATTCTACAAGACCAGCATGATCCCAATAGCAAAACCTGGCAGAGAAACAACAAAAAAGAAAATTTCAGGCCGATATCCCTGATGAGCAATGATGCATAAATCCTCAACAAAATACTGGCAAATCTAATCCAGCAGCACATCAAAAAGCTTTTCTACCATGTTCAAGTAGGCTTTATCACTGGGATGCAAGACTGGTTCAACATATACAAGTCAATAAATGTGATTCATCACATAAACAGGACTAAAGACAAAATCACATGATTACCTCAATAGATTCAGAAAAGACTTGTGATAAAATTCAAATCTCTTCATGTTAAAAAATTCCCAATAAACTACTTACTGGAAAAACATACCTCCAAATAATAAGAGCCATCTATGACAAACCCACAGCCAACATCATATTGAATGGGCAGAAGTTGGAAGTATTCCCCTTAAAAACTGGCATAGAACAAGGATGTCCTTTCTCACCACTCTTATTCAACATAGTATTGGAAGTCCTGGCCAAGGTAATTATGAAAGAGAAAGAAATAAAGGTGTTCAAATAGAAAGAGAATAAGTCAAAATAGGCCTGTTTGCAGAAGACCTGATCCTATATCTAGAAAACCCCTTTATCTCAGCCCAAAAGCTTAAGTTGATTAACAAACTCACCAAAGTCTGAGAATACAAAACTAATGTGCAAAAATCACTACCATATCTATACACCAGTAATGGTCAAGCCGAGAGCCAAATTAAAAATGAACTCACATTCACAACTGCCACAAAAAGGATAAAATACCTACAAATATAGCTAGCCAGAGAGGTGAAAGATCTCTACAAGAAAAACTATAAACCACTGCTAAAGGAAATCAGAGATGATACAAACAAATGGAAAGCATTCCATGTTCATGGATAGGAAGAATCAATATTGTTAAAATGGCCATACTGCCCAAAGCAATTTACAGATTCAACGCTATTCCTATCAAACTATCATTTAGATACTTCGTAGAACTGGAAAAAAATGATTTTAAAATTCATATGAAACCAAAAAAGAGCCCAAGTACCCAAGGCAATACTAAGCAAAAAGAACAAAGCTGGAGGCATCATGCTACCCAACTTCAAATTATACTATAGGGCTACAGTAACCAAAACAGCATGGTACTGATACAAAAAAAAAAAAACCACATAGGCCAATGGAACAGAATAGAGAACCCAGAAATAAGATTGCACACCTGCAACTGCTGGTCTTCCAGGTACCTGACAAAAACAAGTAATGAGGAAATGATTCCCTATTCAGCAAAAGGAGCTGGGAGAACTGGCTAGCCATATGCAGAAGATTGAACCTGGACCCCTTTCTTACACCATAGACAAATATTAATTCAAGATGAATTGAAGACTTAAATGTAAAACCCAAAAGTATAAAAACTCTGGAAGACAACATAGACAATACCATTCAGGACATAGGCATGGGCAAAGATTTCATAATGATGATGCCAAAAGCAATTGCAACAAAAGCAAAAATTAACAAATGGGATTTAATTAAACTAAAGAACTCTGCACACCAAAATAAAGAGTTATGTTCTTTCACAGAAACAACTATGTTGTTACTATCAACATAGTAAACAAACAACCTACAGAATGGGAGAAAATATTTACAAATTATGTATCTGACAAAGGTCTAATATCCAGAATCTATACAGTACTTCAACAAATTTACAAGAGGAAAACAACCCCATTAAAAAGTGGCTAAAGGACACGAACAGACACTTTTCAAGAGAAGACATACATGCAGCCAACAATTAGATGAAATTAAAAAGTCCAACATCACTAATCATTAGAGAAAAGCAAATCAAAACCACAATGAGATATCATCTCACACCAATCAGAATAGCTGTTATTGAAATGTCCAAAAATAGCAGATGCTGGTGAGGTTATAGAGAAAAAGGAGCAGTTTCACACCACTGGTGGGAGTATGAATTGCTTCAACCATTGCGGAAGACAGTGTGGCAATTCTTCAAAGACCTAAAGACAGAAGTATCATTTGACCCAGCAATCCCATTATTGGGTATATACCCAAAGGAATATAAATTGTTCTATTGTAAACACACATGCACATGTATATTCATTGTAGCACCATTCACAATAGCAAATACATGAAATCAACCTAAATGCCCATTGATAACAGACTGGATAAAGAAAATGTGGTACATACACACCATGGAATACTATGCAGCCATAAAAACGAATGAGATCATGTCCTTTGCAGCAACATGGATGGATCTGGAGGCTTTATCCTTAGCAAAGTAATGCAGCAACAGAAAACCAAGTCACATATTCTCACATATAAGTGGGAGCTAAATGATGAGACTATATGGATGCATAAAGGGGAACAACACACACTGGGGCCTATTGGAGGGTGGAAGGTGGGAGGAGAGAGAGAATCATGAAAAATAACTAATGGGTACTAGGCTTAATACAATGGTGACAAAATAATCTATACAACGAACCCCTATGACACAAATTTACCTGTGTAACAAATCTGCACATGTACCCTGAACTTAAAATAAAAGTTAAAAAATAAAATTAAAAAAAATTAAAAGAAAGCAAGGGTATCCAAATGGAAAGAAAGAAGTCAAATTATTATTCTTTGCAGTTGATATGATCTTATATTTAGGAAAACCTAGGCTCCACCAAAAAACTATTAGAACTTATAAACAAATTCAATAAAGTTGCAGGATACAAACTTAACAGACAAGAATCGGTAGCACATCTATATGTGTAGAGCAAACAATCTGAAAAATAAATCAGGAAAGTAATTCCATTTATTATAGCTATAAGTAAAATATCTAGAAATTAACCAAAGAATTGAAAGATATCTACAATGAAAATTATAAAATACAGATGCAGGAAATTGAAGAAGACAAAAAAAGTAAAGATATTACATGTTCATAGATAGGAAGAATCAATATTGTTAAACTGTCCATACTACCCAAAATAATCTACAGATTTAATTCAATCCCTATCAAATTACCAATGACATTCTTGCCAGAAATAGAAAAATTATCCTAACATTTATATAGAACCACAACAGACCCCAAATAGCCAAAGGTATCCTAAGCAAAAAGAACAAAACTAGAAGAATCACATTACCTGACTTTAAATTATATGACAGAGGTATGGTAACAAAAACAAAATGGTATTATACAAAAACAGACACATAGATCAGTGGAACAGAATAGAAAACCCAGAGATAAATCCATGCATCTATAGTGAACTCATTTTTGACAAAGGTGCCAAGAAAGTACATAGGGGAAAGGAAAGTCTCTTCAATAAATGGTGTTGGGAAAACTGAATATCCATATGCAATGGAACGAAACTACACCCCTCTTACCATATACAAAGATCAAGTCAAAGTGGATTAACGACTTAAATCTAGGACCTCAAAGTTTAAAACCACTAAAAGAGAACACTGTAGAATCTCTCCAGGACATTGTACTGAGCAAAGATTTCTTGAGTAATACCCCATAAGCACAGGCAACCAAAACACAAACAAATGGGATCACATCAAGCTAAAAAGTTTCTCCACAGCAAAGGAAACAATCAACAAAATGAAGAGATGACCTACAGAATTCAAAAAAAATTACAAACTATTCATCTGATAAAGAATTAATAACCAGAATATATAAGGAGGTAAACAACTTTATGGGGAAAATATATAATAATCTCATTGAAAAATGGGTAAAAGATCTATATAAACATTTCTCAAAAGAGGAAACAAATGGCAAAGAGGTATATAGAAAGGTGCTCAACATCACTGACCATCAGAGAAATGCAAATCAAAACTACAAGGAGATATTATCTCACCCCAGTTAAAATGGCTTTTATCCAAGCCAGGCAATAACAAATACTGGTGAGAATATGGAGAAATGGGAACCCTCATACACAGTTGGTGGGAAGGTAAATTAGTAAAACTAGTATGCAGAGCAGTTTGGAGATTCCTCCAAAAAAAAAAAAAAAAAAAAAAGAGCCACCATATGATCCCTGAATCTCACTCCTAGGTATATACTGAAAAAAAAAGGAAATCAGTATATTGAAATGATTTCTGCTCTCCCATGTCCAGTGCAGCACTATTCACAATAGCCAAGATTTGGAAGCAACCTACGTGTCCATCAACAGATGAATGGAGAGAGAAAATTTGGTCCATATACACAATGGGGTATTACTCAACCATAAAAAAAGAAAAAAGAAATCCTGTTATTTGTAAAAACATAGAGGAACCAGGAGGTCGTTATATTAAGTGAAATAAGCCAGGCACAGAAAGACAAACATCACATCTTCTCACTTATTTGTGGGAGCTAAAAATTAAAACTATTGAACTCATGGAGACAGAAAGCAGAAGGATGACTAAAGGAGGCAAACATTAAAACTATTGAACTCATGAAGATGGAGAATAGAAGGATGGCTATCAGAGGCTTGGAAGGGTAATTGTGGGTAGGAGGGATAAGTGTGGATGGCTAAAGTGTACAGAAAATTGAAAGAATAAAACCTAGTATTTGCTAGGACAAAAAGGTGACTATAGTCAATAACAATTTAATTGTAAACTTGTAAAACAACTAAAAGAATATAATTGGATTGTTTGTATCACAAAGGATAAATGCTTGATGTGATGGATACCCCATATGCCCTGATGTAATTACTGTGCATTGCATGCCTGTAACAATATATCTCATGTAACCCATAAATATATACACCTAGTATACATCCACAAAAATTAAAAATTTAAAAAACAGGCTATCTGAGAATACATGGTAAGAGTAGAAAAAAGAATAAACAATAAAAAGGAAGAGAAAAGGCTAGGTGACGTAGCTCATGCCTATAATTTCAGCACTTCGGGAGGCCAAGGCAGGTGTAACACTTGAGCTCAGGAGTTTAAGAACTGCCTGGGCAACAGGGTGTAACCCTGTCTCTACAAAAAATATAAAACTTAGCCAGATATGGTGATATATGCCTGTAGTCCCAGCTACTCAGGATGCTGAGGCAAGAGAATTGCTTGAGCCCAGGAGGCAGAGGTGGTAGTGAGCCAAGATCATGCCACTGCATTCAAGCCTGGGAGACAGAATGAGACTCTGTCTCAAAAAAAAAAAAAAAAAAAAAGAACAGAAAGCCTAAAATATTGTTTAGAAAAATTATCTCAAAGTACCACATCTAAGAATTACTGGTATTCAAGATGGAGTTGAGCAAGAGCAAGAGCAAGGGGTAGAAAACTTATTCAAAGTAATAATAACAGAAACCTTTCCAAAACCTGGAGAAGATTTAAATATCCAGGTATAGGATGATCAGAGGACACCAAACAAATTTGACCCAAATAAGCCTATCTGAAGGCATAAAATTCAATTCTCAAAGGTCAGTGAAAAACAGAGGATCCTTAAAACAGCAAGAGAAAAGAAGCAAATAACATAAAGGAGCTCCAATTTGTCTGGCAACAGACTTCTTGATAGAAATCACGCAAGCCAGGAAAAAGTGGGACAACATTTTCAAAGTGCTGAAAGAAAGAAAACTGGCATCTAAGAATAGTCTATCTTGCAAAGCTATCATTCAAATATGAAGGAGAGATAGTCATTCCCAGATAAACAAATGATCCCTGAATCTCACTCCTAGGTATATACTGAAAAAAAGGAAATCAGTATATTGAAACGATTTCTGCTCTCCCATGTCCAGTGCAGCACTATTCACAATAGCCAAGATTTGGAAGCAACCTATGTGTCCATCAACAGATGAATGGAGACACACAAATAGAGAATTCACCACCACCACCAAATCCATCTTGTAAGAAATGCTAAGTTCTTCACTAACATGCAAAAAAAAAAAAAAAAAAAAAAAATGTGAATACAAAACCCACTGGTAACAATAAGTACTTGGAGAAATATACAATACTCTAATACTGTAGCTGTGGTTTACAATCCACTTATAACTCTAGTATAAAGCCCAAAAGAAAAATTATCAAAAACAATAACAGCTACAGTTAAGAGATAGACTAAAAGCATGTAAATTTAGACAACATAATGTCAAATGTTGGAAGGTGATGAAGTTTGTTTCTATTTCTTCATTGTGATCTAACATAAGTTGTCATCTCTTTAAAATAACTTCTTATATCTATAAGATATTTTTGTAAGCCTTATGGTAACCACAATGCAAAAATCTACAATAGCTTCATTAAAAATAAAAGGCAATTATTTAAAATGTACTACAAGAAAAAATCACTTAACCACAAAGGCAGCCAGTAAGAAAGGAAGAGAGGAAAAAAGAAGTTACAAGACAACCAAAAACCAAGCAACTAAATGGCAGTAATAAGTCCTCATCTATAATAACAATGAATGTAAGTGGACTCAATCATTCAATTAAAATGCATAGAGTGACTGAATGGAGGAAGGAACGAGACCCAACTATAGGCTGTCTACAAGAAACCCACTTCATCTATAAAGACGCAGAGTGAAAGTGAAGGAGTAGATAAAGATATTCCACGCAACTGGAAACCAGAAAAAAAAAAAAAAAGAGAAAAGCTCAGGAATATCTATGTGTATATCAGATAAAAATAGACTACAAATCAAAGACTATAAAAAGAGACAATGAAGGTCACTATATAATAATGAAGGGGACAATTCAAGGAGATGATATAACAATTATAAGCATGTATGCACTAAATAATAGAACTCCAAAGTATATAAAGCAAACATAAGTGTATCTAAAGGGAGAGACAGACTGCAATATAACAACAGTAGACGATCTCAACAGCCCACTCGTAGTAATGAATAGAGAGTTCAGAACAAAAATCAACAAAGAAACATTGGTGTTAAGCTATACATTAGACCAAATAGGCCTAATTGACATTTACAGAACATTTCACCCAAGTACTGCAGAGTACACATTCTTTTCATCAACGCATGTAACATTCTCCAAAATGGACCACATCTTAGGCCACCAAACAAGTCTCAACAAATTCAAAAACATAGCAATCACATCATGTATCTTTTCTGACAACAATGGAAGAAAACTAGACTTTAATAAGAAGAGGAACACAAGAAACTAGAAAATCAAGAAAAAAAACAAATGCAAAACTAGTAAACACTGACATCAAAAAGCAGAAAGACTTTCAGATAAACCCAGCAATGCACCACAAGAAACTAGAAAATCAAGAAAAAAATCAAATGCAAAATTAGTAGAAAGAAAGAAATAATAAAGATCAGAACAGAAATAAATGGCATTGAGATCTGAAAAATTACAGAAAATCAACAAGATGAAAAGTTATTTTTTGGAAAGATAAACAAAATGAAAAAACTCTTAACTGGACTACTAGAAAAAAAAAAGGTGGGAAGGGGCCAAATAAGTGAAATTGTAAACAGAAAAACTGAGACATAATTGAGAAGACAGAAATATAAAGAATTATTAGAGGCTATTATGAACAACTATATTTCAGCAAATTGGAAAACCTAGAAGAAATTGATAAATTCTGGGACATTCACAATCTACCATGACTGAACCATGAAGAAATAACCTCAACAAACCAATAACATGTAACAAGATGAGGCTGTAATAATGTCTTCCTTCAAAGAAAATCCCAGGACCCGATGGCTTCACTGTGAATGCTACCAAACGTTTAAAGAAGAACTAACATCAATTCTACTCACAATGTTCAAAAAAAAAAAAAAAAATTACAGGGAAGGAATACTTCTAAACTAATTCTACAAGGCCAGCATTACCTTGATACCAAAACCAGATAAGACTCAGTGGGGGAAAATAAAACTACCAGCCAATATCCCTGATGAACATATATGCAAAAATCTTCAACAAAATACTAGCAGATCAAATTGAGCAAAACATTAAAAAGATTATTCACCATGATCAAGCAGGATTCATCCCAGGAATGCAAGGATGGATTGACATATGCAAATCAATAAACATGATATATCACATTAACAGAATAAACAAAAATCACAAGATCATTTCAATAGGTGCTGAAAAATCATTTTATCAATGATAATAATTCAACATTCTTTATGATAAAATCTCTCAACCAAACTGGGTATGGAAGGAACATACCTCAAAACAATAAAGGCCATACACAACAAACCCATAGCTAACATTGTATTAAATGGAGGGCAATTGGAAGCTTTTCTTCTGAGATCTAGAACAAGACAACAATATCCACTTTTGTTCACCATTATGCTGGAAGTCCTGTACAGGACAATTAGGGAAGAGAAAGAATTAAAGGCATCCAAATCAGAAAGCAAAAAGTCAAATTAGCTTTGTTATAGGCATGACCCTATACTTAGGAAAACCTAAAAACCACCAAAAAACTGTTAGGATAAACAAATTCGGCAAAGTTACAGGATACAAAATCAACCTACACAAATCAGTAACATTTATATACACCAATAGCAAAAATAAAATCAAAAAGAAATCAAGAAACAATGTAATACAATAGCTAAAAAGAATATTAAAAAATTAAAAGAAATTTAACCAAAACATGAAATTTCTATCTAAAGAAAATTTTAAAACATTGAATTTGAAAGTTGAAAAAGAACCGAAAAAAAATGGAAAGACATTCCATGATCATGAACTGAAAGAATTAATACTGTTAAAATGACCATACTACCCAAAGCAATTTACAGGTTCAATTCAATCCCTATCAAAATACCAATGACATTCATCACACAAATAGAAAGAACCCTAAAATTTATAATGGAGCCACAAAAGACCCTAAAAGGCTAAATCAACCTTGAGCAAAAAGAACAGATGGAGGCATCATACTTCCTGACTTCAAAATATACTGCAAAGTTCTAGAAACCAAATCAGCATGGTCCTGGCATGAAAATAGACACATAAACCAATTGAACAGAATAGAGAACCTAGATATAAATCCATGCATTTACTACCAAATAATTGTTTACAAAGATACCAAGAATACACAATGGGAAAAGGACAGTATCTTCAATAAATGGTGCTGGGAAAACTGGATATCCGGATGCAGAAGACTAAAACCAGACCTCCATCTCGCACCATAAAAAAATATATATATATCAAAATGGATTAAAGACTTAAATGTAAGACCTGAAACTATGAAACTACTAGAATAAAACTTTAAGAAAACACTCCAGAACATTGATCTGGGCAAAAATACTTGTGTAGGACTTCAAAAGCATAGACAACCAAAGCAAAAATGTACAAATGAAATTAAACTTAAAAGCTTCTTCCCAGCAAAGAAAATAATCAACAAAGTGATGAGACAGCCCACAGAAAGGAAGAAAATATTTGAAGGCTATCCATCTAACCAGGATTTAACAACCACAATACATAAAGAGTTTAAACAACTCAATAGCAAATAATCCAATCTAAAAATGGGCAAAAGATCTGAATAAACATTTCTCAGAGAAGATATGGAAATGGCCAAAAGATATATGAGAAAATGCTCAACATCACTAATCATCAGAGAAATGTGAATCAAAACCACAATGTGATATCATCTTACCCCAGTTAAAATGGCTTTTATCAAAAAGACAAGAAATAGATGCTGGTGAAGATATGGAGAAAAATGAACTCTTATACTATATTGGTGGGATCGTAAATTAGTACAGCCACTATGGAGAACAGTATGGAGGTTCCCAAAAAAATTAAAAATAGAACTACCATATGATCCAGCAATTCCACTACTGTGTACATATCTGAAAGAAAGGAAATGAATGTATCAAGAAGATATCTGCACTCCCATGATTATTGCAGCACTATCTACAATAGCCAAAATATGGAATCAACCTAAGTGCCCACCAAAGATTGAATAGGACTGGGCATGGTGGTTCACACCTGTAATCACAGGAGTTTGGAAGGCCAAGGCAGGTGGATTGCTTGAGGCCAAGAGTTTGAGGCCAGCCTAGCCAACATGTCAAAGCCCCATCTCTACGAAAGTTAGCCAGGCATGATGGTGCATGCCTGTAATTCCAGCTACTTGGGAGGCTGAGACATGAGAATCACTTGAACTTGGGAGGAAAAGGTTGCAGTGAGCTGAGACCATGCCACTGCACTCCAGCCTGAGTGACAGAGTGAGAATCTCTCTCAAAAAAAAAAAAAATTAATGGATTTTTTTAACATCATACGTGCGCGCGCGCACACACACACACACACACACACACACACACGGGAATATTATTCTGCCATAAAAAATAATGAAATGATGGCATCTGCAGCAACATGGACGCAACTGGAGGTCACTATGTTAAGTGAAATAAGGCAAGCAAAGAAAGACAAATATTGCATATTCTCACTCACATGTGGCTGCTTAAAAATGTGGATCTCAGGAAGAAAGAGAGTAGAATAGTGGTTATCAGAGCACTGGAAAGGTAGCAGGGAAGGGGAGATAAAGAGAGGTTAATTAATGAGTACAAATGTATCAATGCAAGTTCATCAATTATAACAAATATATCACCCTGGTTGGGGATGTTGATAATGAGATGGCTATGCATGTGTAGGGACTGGAAGTACACAGGAAATCTCTACACATTCCATTTGATTTTGCTGTAAACCTAAAACTGTTCTTTAAAAAAGTCTGTATTGTGAAAAAAATGTTAACAGTAAGAATGTGTAAAAGTCTAGTAGACTGCTTTAAACACCACAATTTCATTGATTATAAATATGGGTAATCTCACTTAGAAGGTAGTGAAGATAGTGACATGAAATATCCCCCATTATTATTTATGGCATAATTATTAAACCTGCATATTAACATTGCATAATTTATGACACACCTTGAAGTAATCCGATGACCTTAAAAACAGTGAATAACCTGTAAATACCTTCATTCATGCCAGGCACTATTCTTGGTATTAGACATATCACAGACAAAAAAATCTTTACTCTCATGGAATGAGGAGAAACATACAATAAACAAAGTGATTAATTGAAATGTATCCTCTATTAGAAGCTAGTAAGTGCTATGAATAGAAGCTAAACAAGAAAGGCAACTATAGTGCCAAGGTAGAGGGTATTGTTTGAAATAAGGTCTACTGAGGAAGCCACTCCAAGGTGACATTTAAGCAAGAAAAGCTAGCTGTGTCAATATGTGGGAGAAGAGCTTCCTAGGCAAATGAAATAGCAAAAGCATAGACTTCAAGTTGATAATATACCTGTTGTGATTAAGAAATATAAAGAAGACTGACAAACAGCTGCAGCAAAATAAGTGCATTACAAGACAGTAGTAGATGAAATAAACAAAAAAAGTAATGGAGACCTATATCAGATAGGGTTTGATAGACTACAGAAGACTTTGATTTCTACTCTGAAAAAGCTCAGGATACACCAGTTTTTAATTTAAAAAATGACATTATCTGACATTTTTTAAGATTTATCTGGAAACAATGGCAGAAATGGTCTATAGAAAGGAAAGGGCAGAAAAAGAGAAACCGCTTGACAAGGTATTATAATAATCCAGAAAAGAGACAGAGGTGCTTAGAGCAGATTGATAGAGTGGAGGTGACACAAAGTAGACAGGTTTTAGATACTTTTGGAAAGCAGAGCCAACGGGAGCTGCTAGCAAATTTGTAACAGGGTTCAAAGAAGGCTGTAAGAGTTCAAAGAAGTCAAGAATGACACCTATTTTTGATTTGAGTAACTGAAAGGATGAAGATGGAGTTGTATTAACTAAGAAAGGCACATCTACAGAAGAGAACATTTTGTCAGGAAATCAGAAGTTTATTTTGGACTTACTAAATATCAAAGTCAAGATGTCAATTAAACATTTGGTTAATCAGTCTGGATTGGAGGGGAGATGTCTAGGTTGAATATATGCTTTTGGAGTCAGCAAATATGAAGTCAGAATTTTGATGACATCACTAAGGGAGTAAATATAGATAAAGAAACAACAACTGATTCCGAGATGGTCCAACATTTAGAGGTTAGATAGATAAGAAGCAACCAGCAAAAAATATCAAGAAGCAGCAGCCAGTGTGACCGGAAGAAAACCAGGAAAACCAAGTGAAGAAAGTGTTTCAGAGAGAAAGGAGGATCATCTGTGTCAAATGCTGCTGATACAAAAAGTACTGAGAAGTGACCATTGACTTTAGCATCATGGAAATCACTGAAAACCCTGAAAAGAGCACCTAAAACCTTCATCTCAGTTTAAATGTGTTCATTTTTCCTGCATCTAAGATCTTAGGAATCATGTATCAGTGAAGGAATCCACGGCAGAATAAAGAAAAGTCGTAGGTAGGTAGGTGTGAATAAAAGTACATCTGACTTTCCTCTGGGTCAATATTTACCAAACTGTATTCTGTGAAATCTCAGCTCCTCAGGATACTTACAGATTCTACATAATTTTTCAGTCAAGTTTGAAAAACAACAAGTTAAGCAAGAGTTAATGTGTTTTCTTTATTCACCAACTTCTCTGCATTAATGTACTATAATATGAATCTCCAAACCAGGGATAACTAATAAACAATGTTTTGCAAATTCATTTGGAAATAGAAACATTTTCATACAAAACACCTAGTGGTAATAATGTTTTGTAAAAGCTGCTTTGAGAAAGGTTACCCTGAGCCTCACAACTAATTCAATTCCTTGCCAAAAAAGAAAATAATATTTAAGCTACTCTATGTAAACTGGATTTTGAATTCTTTCAGTACTTTACTAAAATTTACCCTAGCTACCCTGCACCAATAATGTGTCAAGTACTTTAAATACAGTACTCCTTCAGGAGCCTGAGGCTCCCAAGCAAATCTAACTTTGTAACAAGATTTATTTATTGATTGATTTATTTATTGATTTATTTATTTATTTATTTATTTTGTCTTTTTTTAAATTGACAAATGAAAATTTCATAAACTTAACATGTTGAAATAAGTATACCTTGTGAGATGACTAAATCAAGCTATTTCACATATGCATCAAAACAAGTTTTAAAGAATTTAAGAGAACTGAAATCATGTCAAGTATCTTTTATGATCACAATGGTATGAAACTATAAATCAATAACAGAAGAAATATTGGGAAATTCACAATATGCCAAATTAAACAACATACTCCTAAACAGCCAATGGTCACAGAAGAAATCAAAAGGAAATAAAAACTTTATGACAAACACAGAAGCACAACATACTAAAACTTATAGGATCCAGTGAAAGCAGTCCTCACAGGGAAACTTACAGCAATAAACATCTATATAAAATAATAAAGATCTCAAATAAGCAGCCTAATTCATATCTCAAGGAACTAGAAAAAGAAGAACAAACTAAACCCAAAGTTAGCAGAAGGAAGAATATAGCAAAGATCACAGAAGAAAAAAATGAAATAGACTATGAAAACAATTTTAAAATTCAATAAAACTATGAAGGTTTTTTAAATAAACAAAATCAACATATAGCTAGCTAGACTAAGAAAAAAAGACTCAAATAAATAAAATCAGAAACGAAAGTGGAAACATTACACCTCACACCACAGAAATACAAAGAAGAATAATAAACAATTATGAAAAATTATGCAACAAAAATTATATAATCTAGAAGAAATTGATAAATTCCTGCACATATATAACCTACCAAGACTGAATCATGAAAGAAAACCAGAAGAGATCAATGATTAGTAAGAATACTGAATGAATAATAAAAAGTCTCCATTCAAATAAGAGCCCAGGACTGGACAGCATCATAGCTGAATTCTACCAAACATTTAAAAAAGGACAAATCTCAATCCTTCTCAAACTCTTCCAAAAAATTAAGGAAGAGGGAATACTTTTAAACTCCTTTTACAAAGCTAGGATTACCCTGATAACAAAGCCAGACAAGGATACTACAAAAAAAGACAATTATAGGTCAATATCCCCAATGAACATTGACATAAAATCCTTAGCAACATACCAGCAAACTGAATTCAACTATATATTAGTAGAATCATTCACCAAGAATAAGTGAGATTTATTCCTGGGATGCAAGAATGGTTAATATATGCAAATTAATAAATATGATTCTTCACATTAACAAAATGAAGGATAAAAACCATATGATCATATCTATAGATGCAGAGAAAGCATCTGACAAAATTCAACACCCTTTCATGATAGAGTTTCTATCATGAAATTCTATCAGATATAACTCTCAACAGAAGAGTTATAGAGGAAATGTACCTCAACACAGTAAAAGCCATATATGATGAACCCACAGCTAACACCATGTTCAATGATGAAAAGTCTAAAACTTTTCCTCTAAAATCAGGGAAACGACAAAGATGTCCACTTTCACCACTTCTTTTCAACATAATTTTGGAAGTTATAGACAGAGCAATTAGGCAGAGAAATAAATGAAAGGCATCCTAATAAGAAAGTAGAAAGTGATACTGTCTCTGTTTGCCAATGACTTGTTCCTACATATATTAAAAAAAAAAAAAAACCCTAAAGATTTCACCAAAAAAACTGTTAGAACTGATAAAAAAATAAACTGATCAAAGTTGCAGGATATAAAATCAACAAACAAAAATCAGTAGCATTTCTATACACTAATAAAGAGATAATTAAAAAGTAAATTTAAAAAATCCCATTTACAATAGCAATAAAAAATAAAATACTTAGTATAAATTTAACTAAGGAGGTACAAGACACGTATACTGAAAACCATAAAACATTGATGAAAGAAACTGAAGAAAACAAAAATAAGTGCAAATACATCCCATGTTCATGGATTGGAGGAATTAATTTTGTTAAAATGTCCAGACTACCCAAAGTGACCTACAGAATCAATGCAATCTCTATCAAACTCCAATATCATTTTGCACAGAAACAGAAAAGATAATCCATAAATTCATATGGAATCACAAAAGACCTTGATAAACAAAATAATCTTGAACAAAAAGAATAAGGCTGGAGGCATCACACTACCTGACTTCAAAATATATTACAAAACAGTTGTAATCAAAACAGCATGGCACTGGCATAAAAACAGACATGTGGACCAATGGGACACAACAGAGAACCTAGATATAAACACATAAATATATATTGTGTTTTACCAAGATGACAAGATCATAGGAAACCAAGGGGTTAATCTGATCAGGTCTGCCAAACAGCCTACTCTGCTTGGTTTGGGTCACCTTTTTTTTTTTTTTTTTTTTTTTCATTTTATTTTTCCATGAAGCTGAAGGCCACAGTAGCTAAAGGTCACATTGCTGAATACCGAAACTTTCACTGACTACCTTATAGATAACATTTATAGGTCACCATGGTAATAGCTGCTTCAGTTGTTTTTCAGTAACTTGGGGTAGCTCCTGTCAGATTCAAAGTGGTTGAGATGGGTGATCCTTCAACTGTGCCTGTGCAAGTGCCCAAGAGGTGACTTTTTGATGTCTGAGAGCCAAAAACTCCACCCTCAGATCATGCTAACACTGCTGTTTTCTGTACATATGTCCTGTGAAATGCCATGTGATATGGTTTGGCTATGTCCCCACCCAAATCTCATCTTGAATTGTAGTGCACATAATCCTCATGTGTTGTTGGAGGGAGCCAGTGGGAGGTAACTGAATCATAAGGGTGGTTACCTCCATGCTGTTCTCATTACAGTGAGTGAGTTCTCACAAGATCTGATGTTTTTTGTTTTTTGTTTTGAGACAGAGTCTCATTCTGTCACCCAGGCTGGAGTTCAGCGGCACGATCTCGGCCCACTACAACTTCTGTCACCCAGGTTCAAGCAATTCTCCTGCCTCAGCCTACCAAGTAGCTGGGATTACAGGTCCCTGCCACCGCACCTGGCTAATTTTTTGTAGTTTTTAGTAGAGATGGGGTTTCACCATCTTGGCCAAGCTGGTCTTGAACTCCTGACCTCGTGATCCACCCACCTCAGCCTCCCAAAGTGCTTGGACTACAGATAGGAGCCACCATGCCTGGCCGATGTGATGGTTTTATAAGGGACTATTCCCCTACTTTGCTCTACACTTCTCCTTGCTGCAGCCATGTGAAGGACATGTTTGCTTCCTCTTCTGCCATGATTTTAAGTTTCCTGAGGCATCCCCAGAATCACAGAACTGTGAGTCAATTAAATATCTTTCCTTTATAAATTATCCAGTCTCAGGTATGTCTTTATTAGCAGAGTGAGAACAGACTAACATACCATGAATCCTGACTACACTTGTGAAGAACAAGCCTGTTACTACTTCATTTTTCCTCACTGCCAATCACCTTTCCCCAGGCTTTACACCACCGGCTTCTCTAACCCATAAATATCCCTAAGCCTTATCTTCAGCGAAGTGGATCTGAGAGTTGCTCTTCCACCTCCTTGCTCAGTAGCCCTGTGAATAAACCTTTTTTCTCTTGCAGAAAAACCATTGTCACAGTTATTTATTTACTGTGCATAGGCAGAATGAACTTGAACCTGGCTGATAACACATACACAATGGGGAAAGAATAATCTATTCAATAAATGAAGCGAGAAAACTAGTTGTCCATATGCAGAAGAATGTAATTAGACTCTTTATCTTACACCAGGAACAAAAATCATCTTTAAATATATTAAAGACTTAAATGTAAGATCTGAAACTGTAAAACTATAGAAGAAAACATAGAAAAGCTCCACGATATTGGTCTAGGCAACAATGTTTTGGATATGACCCTGAAAGCTCAGGCAACAAAAGCAAAAACAGGCAAATAGGAGTGTATCAAACTATAAGGCCTTTGCACAGCAAAATAATATAAAATAAAATAAATAAAATTTTGCAAAATAATTAACAAAGTGAGGAGACAACCCTCAGAGTGCTAAACAAAATTTGCAAACCAAAATGTGGCATCTGTTAGTTTTTATTACCTTAATCTTCTTTGTTGACTATATCTGGGAATTCTGTGTTGCCAAAAAATAATAATAACAATAAGGAAGTGTATTGTCAGACACACAAGAAAAGCAAATCAGTGTTGTGACCTCAAAGTACAGTTTCAAAGGTTATTACCAACAGCAGCATTTTTTTATCTTTTAAAAACATTACGCTACATATCATTGCCATTTTCATATTTTGGGGTTTTACTACTCTTATACAATGAAATCAATGAAAATGTCACCGAGTCACTGAATTTCCATTGTTATATCTAAAAAAGTTTTAAGATGACAGTTGTCACTATTTTCTGTTTTATCCCCGTGCTGACACTTGAAAGAAGGTACTAGGATCCCTCTAGTCAAATTGCTCAGTTTCTTGTTGGTAATCAAACAGCAGCTGTACCAAAGGAAAGCAAAGCTAGGACCTAAATCAGAATCATAGTTGGCACATATATGATAACAATATTGTGTGTATTTGCTTTCTCAGTGATGAGTGAGGGGATGAGGAGAAATTATTTGATGGCATTTTTCTGTAGTTGAATAGAAGACAACTTTTTTGTCTTCAGGTTTAGGAGAAGATACTAAAATACTGGATGTTTATCCTATCTTAGTTTGATTTGGAGTAATAAGAGAGGAGAAGAGGATAGACTTTGCCTTTTTCAGTAGTTTTTCCCAAAAAGGTGATATTGCCAATGTTTCTATCAATTTTACATATAATAGGTGTCTATGAAACTATATACCTCACTTAACTAAAAATCACAGTCTATTGTGTAAAGCCAACAAAATAGCGTAACAGTTTTAAGTTCAATAATGTTAGTATTGTTTAGATATATATTGGAGGCAAAGTTCAGTTGATGACAATTGTGTGTATGTTACTGATTCTCTAAATTATTTTTAATAAGAAAATCGTATTATCACAAAAAAAAATTTGCAATCCATACGTCTGATAAAGGGTTAATATCCAAAATATGTAAGAAACTCAAACAACTCAACAGCAAGAAAACAACCCAATTTAAAAGTGAACAAAGAAGCTGGGCACAGTAGCTCACACCTGTAATCCCAGCACTTTTGGGAGGCTGAAGCGGGTGAATCACCTGAGGTCAGGAGTTCAAGACTAGCCTGGCTAAAATGGTGAAACCCTATCTCTATTAAAAAAAAAAAAAAAAAAAATAGCCAGGCTTAGTAGCGCATGCCTGTAGTCCCAGCTGCTTGGGAAGCTGAGGCAGGAGAATCACTCGAATCCAGCAGGCAGAGGTTGCAGTGAGCTGCGATCCTGCCATTACTCTGCAGCCTGGGCAACAAGAGTGAAATTCCATCTCAAAAAAAAAAAAAAAAAAAAAAAAGTGAGCAAAGGATCTGAACAGACACTTCTCAAAAAAAAGACATCCAAGTGCCCCACAGATTTATAAAATATGCTCATCATCACAAATCATTAGGGAAATCCAAATCAAAACCACCACAATGATATATCATATCATCTCACCTATTGGAATAGCTTTTATCAAAAAGAAGAAAGACAACAAGTGTTGGAGAGTATTAGGAGAAAAGGCAATGCTTTTATACTGTTAATGAGAATGTAAATTAGTACAGCCATTATGGAAAATGGGATGGAGGTTCCTCAAAAAACTAAAAATAGAACTATCATATGATTCAGCAGTCTGCTTTCTGGGAATATATCCAAAGGCATTGAAATCAGTATTTCAAGGGGATATTTACACTCACATATTCATTACAGAATTATTTGCAATAGCCAAGATGTGGAATAAACCTAAGTGTTCATCAAAGGATGAATATATAAAGAAAATGTGGTATATACAGACAATGAAATACTATTCAGCTTTAAAAAAAATGAAATTCTGTCATTTGGAATGATGTGGTAGAATCTAGTGCACATTATCATGAGTGACATAAGCCAGGCACAGAAAGACAAATGCTACATGATCTCACTTACATGTAGAATCTTTTAAAAGTTGAATTTACAGAAATAGAGAGTAAAATGACAGTTATGGGGAGTGGGCGGGGAGAACAGGGAGTGAAGTTGCTGGTCAAAGGGTACAAAGTTTCAGGTAGACAAGAGGAGTAAGACAAGAGGAGTAAGTTTTAACATCTATTGCACAGCAGCACGACTATAGTCAACAATAATGTGTTATACACTTCAAAATATCTGAGAGTAAATTTGAAACATATCACCATAAAAATGTTAAGTGAGTGAGGTAAGATTTACGTTAATTAGCTTGATTTAATCATTCCACATTTTATACATATATCAAAACATTACATTGTACTCCATAGACTATATTAGTCAATTAAAATACTAATTTTAAAATTAAAATTTTTCTAAAAAATAAAATATGCATAACAATTTATAGTCAAAAATATATGCATAACCTCATATAATTATTTGGTGATGAGAACACAAAAGATGAAGAGGTTGATTTGACTAATAATAAAACTCCAGTCTCCCACACAGCCAGCTCTGCATGAATTACTCTTGCTCTATTGCAACTCCCCTGCCTTGATAAATCGGCTCAATCTTCTCTCCAGTGATGGAGCCAGAGGCCAGCCCAAGTAGCTGCCTAGTTCTCCTGGACTAGGGGCTGACTCTGGTACTGTCTCCACGGGCTGGGCACTGCTGACCCAATGTGCATGGATTTAACTGAAAAACAGAAATAGTCCTGGGGAGTGTTGCATAACTGTCCCCCTATCACAGGGTGTCTGTGGCCCCATGGTGGGGTGCCTGTCTGTAGCCCCAGTGTGAGGCATCTGTCTTGATTCAGCTCCTTCAGGGGTCTAAGTTGGCTTTCCTTAATTAGTAGGAAGAGTCTTGGTTCAGGAGACTTGTCAGTCAGGAAGATTTCAAGGAGATTTCCCAGATAGAGAATAGGAGGATAATTTGGAAGGGAAACCTCTGGAATTCTTGGTTAGGAATATTGATTTGGAAGGCCTTCTGTCTGTCTTGTTTTCGCATGTGTGTTAGTATATGTGGAGGAGATCTCTGACGGAATTACTGACAGAAGTTCAGCAGTCCCAACTCAGAGAACCCTCATCTATCTGGTCACATTCAGTGAGTCCTGAAAGAAGTTTAACAGGCCTGATTTGGGGTGACTGCTCTTCATCTTGCCCAGGGACCACCCATTGAATTCCTGGTCAGAGGCCACCCCTCCCTGCTTTGAGTGAATCAAAGACAACAGGGACCAACAAAAAAAAGTTTGAGCCTTGTCAGGTCAATGTTGGGTGCTGAACAAGATGACTAATGTCTGCTTTGTTATTTGTATTTTGCTTTGGCTTGGATGGAAAATGTTAACTCAGTTCCTCACACAACCCAATGGGCAGCATCTTGAAAAACTGAAAATCTTTCGCCTATGGTTCCCTAGAACAGAAAAGGGTGATTTTCTTCTATAAGGTGGCTTGTATCCCACAGCTATGGTACAGTGGGCACGGTCATCAAAAGCCACTCCATTCTTCTGGAAGCTGTGGAGAAAGAGAATCCAGAAACCTGGTATGCTGGCAAAAAGAGTAAGAAATTCTTACCAGCTAAGTTTGTGGTCTTTCTCTCTGTCTGTCTTTCTGTGTGTGTATGTGTGTGTAAATGGTAAATGTTACTATTTGTCTCCTCTGCAAGTGTTTAGTAGAAAAAAAAAAAGGATTTGTGAGACTAGACTTAGGCAGTAGCAAATCTGGTGCACTTTGTACTAAGAATTTATCTTTCTATAATGGAGAGAGAGGCATCACAGGATAGAACATGGGGTTAGGACCTCTGTAAGCCTACTTTCCAAGCAAGGCTGGCATGCTGGTCAGTCACAAACTTTGCTGTGGGTCCCTGAAACCAATACTGGATGAAATTTCTCTGTCTTGTTTTGTGTCCTTAAGAGTTTCATTTTGTAACCAGGTGGGGATACTTTCTCCTGGTTTCTGCTATCCAAAAGACAGGAATTTGGGGGTCCATGTTGTAGTTAGTCCGAAAAATTATCATAAACAGTTAAAAGCCTTTTACAAATTTGAAATTGGCTGCTCTAGACTTCTGGGAGAGCAACAGAAACTGCTGAATGCTATGTAGCTCAATAACTAAGGTTTTGTCTTTTTGACAATGGCAGCCTGGGTCCAATTCTTGGCTTAGGAAGTGAGCCCTTTCTGGTCTGTTGTCTGTGTAATTTTTATGCCATTTATTAATTCTTTTCCCCCATGGACTGCTTCTGATTTCCTGTCTTTATTTTTCCTTTCTCTGAATTCACTTTGGGTAGATTCTAATTCTTATAACAAGGAAACTGCTTACCATCTCTTTGAGACACCTTATCCATCCATGGTTAAGTCATAACCTTAGTTAAAACACACTAATTTCAGGTGGGAAATAGCCTGTGGTAGAATTCAAAAGCCAGAAATATTGTCTGTCCTGGCTAGAGTCTCATTATAAGAGATTTTAAAAGTTTTTTTTAAAAAAGAGCTCTATGGTTAAAATCCACTTAATTAAAAATGGATATCCAAGTTATGTGTATTTAAAAGGTCTTTATCTTTTTCCTCTTCTTGAATTGTGCTTTTCTAAAAAACGTTTTCTTCTCAGTTGACTGAATTGTTTTTCTCCATTTTGTCTTCTTGCCACTGCTGATGCCCACGTGAGAGAACCTAAGACAATTACTAACAACCTTGGACTCCCAGGGAAAAACAGAGGAGGCACCACAGAGCCCATTTTTGGAAAAACCTCTGTTTTCCTCATGAAGCTCCAGTAATTAAAAATTGATAGATCCCTCTCAAAATCTAAGGCTCTGCTCTGTTTTGCACTGTGTTAGCTGATAGTTTTGACTTTTGGGAGCATCAAAAATTACTTTGCATTACGGGAGAGCTTTTAGCCTTGGTGTGTAATAACTAGGTAGGAAATATAAGGGATGGCTAACGGCAGTTTTGGAGGGATACTTACCTGTTTGCACACTTGGATCAGAGAAGCATGCTCTTGGCCACCTGGAAGATATGGAAACATCCCCACCGCCCCCTCTCCCCCCGCCGCCGCTTACTGAGAGATGAAACCTCTGTGGGGGATGGGCTGATTACAAAATGGACTGATTGGCTTTAGCTTGTGATGCAATTAAATGCATGATAGAAGTATTACACTATCTTCTATTGTAGTGTTTCCCTCCTTTTTGGGGGATCCAGAATCCAATATAAAATGATACCCTTAATTTTGGGGCTCTGGTTTTGCCTTCCAGCTGTGCCTGTTTACTAGGCCCTAGAAACTTCAAGCTTTCCTGGCCATGTTCCTCTAAGGGCTCCAACCTTAAGCAGTAATCCAATTAAGAAACTGGCAACTATTGGATCTTCTGTCTATCTCTCTGTGTATTTATATATGTTGTTTACATATAAAAAAGTTCTGATTAATTGGCTTAGAAAAATAAGTGCTTAAATCATATTTTGTCAGGAAAAATAGGAACTTTAATGCCTTTTTGTTCACATGACTTTAGTAATCTGTTGGAAATAAAGACAATGTTAAAGATTACTGGTAAAATAAAAATGCCTTTAAATTTTAGACATTTGGTCTAAATGAAGGTCAGATATGAGATTTGCTAAAAGCTTTAAGGTCATAACCTGTTTCTTTGACTTTTGAAAATTGTTTGATTTACCTACTTTGAAGCATTAGATTCTAGATAAGGCCTGGAGACCTGTGGAGTTAGCCATGCCCCTAGCTATAATGGAAAAAGTCAGACCTTATTTGCACTTCTGTCTGATCTTCTAGGCTCCACACCTAGTACATAATTAAAATCACTTACCAGGTTTTTCACCAAAAATAAAAGTTGTTAAGAGTTAACATTGTAACATGTTATTGAGACTACTGGAGAAACAATTTCACCTACAAGGTATGTAAGGAAAGTAGAATATGTTTTTGGTAAAACATTATAAGGCATGGGAATATGGTTTTGTTAAAGGGAATGTAATTTTGTCTAGTTCAGAGGGTTTTAAAGATTGTCTTAATGTAAAAGAGTAGCGGGACAAAACTGAAGGTTTAAACAAGTTGAAAACGGTTTGCGAAGGGTTGGTCTTGTAAAGAAAGTTCTGTGGGTAAAAGCAAGTTGGCTAAGACTTGAAGGGGATTATTTAATTTATTTCAATAGGTTGAACATTAAAATAAAAGCACACTAATGCTGGGCCAGAATCTGGGCCCATGTGTCTGAATCACAGGGTTTTCTTAGAAAACTGACCTGCTATTTAACAGAAAATTGTAAAGGTTTCTAAAAAGTTGATGAAAATCTTACCTTGTAGTCAAACTAATTAAAACTGGATAGATTCATAAAATTCTATTTAAAAACTAGCTATAACATTAAAGATGCACTAATGCAAACATGAAATTTGGTTTCCTCTTTTGAAAAAAATTTTTGTGTAATATTGAGAGACAATGGAAGATTTTTGTTTGCCTTTTGAGTAAACTACAAAAAATGGGGAGGGAGAGAAGAGACAGATTCAGCTGGCCTCATGCTATCTTCCTTGGGTCTTATTGTTCGGAAGGCAAAGTCTTCTCTATCACGGTAAAGGTTTTTCTTTTCCATATTGTCAGACTTATCATTTTGGCCAAATGAATGATGTATGATGACCTGGGATTCTATTTTATGATTTCCAGTGTTTTAAACCTTAAGTATTTGACAAACATTCCAAAATCAAATAATAAATTACGTCTCTTACTAACCTAATCTTTCATGATATTATTAGGCCCTCTGAAGTCCAAAAATGACATCTGGCTTATGTGCCATAAAAATCATACAGGAAGCATTGTCAGATATGAAATGGTGTTTCACTTTCTTTGGGCTGTATTTGTGTAAATATGTTATTGGTATATGTTCCAAAATTATGTGAAACTCCTATAATTGTGATATGACTTACTGTATGTTGCCAGTAATAATTGTTATGTTAAATCATTGTGTGCCACAGAGGTAAGAAATTTCCTTGTCAATTGTGTCTTTAACTGTGACTGCCCTCTTTGTCATCCACATAAAACTGTTGTCTTGTTTTGATCCTCTTTAAATGATAGTTTTAAAATCAGCTATGAAATTCTAAGTTATTCTTAAATGCATGTTTCTGATAACTCGGGGGATTGTGACAATAGAATAGAGGGAAAATGCCCAAATAGAATACTGAAGTAATCTTTTTTGACTTTTCACTTAAAATTTTGCTAATCCTTCTTTGTTTTTCAGAGCCAGGAAAACTTTTCTTTTGAACTATTTTCAGCTTTTAACAATTGAGTATGCTCCTGTAAACAATTTTAAAGCATATTTGTTTCTCTCTACCAGCTTTCTCTAGAATTTGGAAACTATTTGTGAGTATTCTTAACTTATGGCAATATAGTTGTTCGCATAAGTGCAATATGAATGTTTTCTTTCGCGACAGGACATAATTGGAGAAACTGGTTATTTTACCAAGGCTTTGACAGGAGTGGTGTGCTTTCCTTTAAAGAATCAAGCTTGATTTATACAGCCAATAAAAGCCCCTTGGGAAAACTGGCCTTATAACTTGTCTACATACGCCCTGTACAAGGTTCTTGATCGGTGCTAAGTACAGAATGTCACTTTCTAACAGGCCCAGGAGCCCCAGGTTATCTTGGGACCTCAAAAGGAGAGGAATTTATCAAATTCATAGGTATTTGAGGGTACAAAACCATGGCTGGGCTCAGCTGCAAAACAAAGTCTTATCTGAGATTCCTTATGAAACAGAGTTCCATCAAAGCCAACTTTAAAAGCCTATGTAAAAAATAATTATTCTTGTTATGCTTTATGTAAATAATCCAGCCAAGTAAATATATTTTGCAAACAAATCAGTCCAATCATGATTTGTTTTTAATAAAAATTGGCACTGGAGAGAGAAAAAATATATTTCAAAAAAAAAAAAACAACTACAATACACCTGTTGTTAGTTGTTCTTGGGTTTTTTTCTCCAGTTTGGACTAAATCCTAAACTCTTTGTAAGCTACAAGTCCCCAAGCTGATGCTTTCAAATCTTTACTTTTAAAACCAGGAATTGCACTCCTTACCATAGTACTCATTATTTACCCTATCACTTTTCCCTTAAATGCTGTGCTAGAACTATAGATGACAATACTAACACCTTTGCCATGCAAGCCTTGGAATACTGTCCAGGTCTATGTGAGTACACTCAGCCAGTTTCAAAGCAGTTCCAATCCTCTCACCTTGGAGTCAACACCTACCCCCACTATGTCCCCGGTCAGCAGGAAGAAGTTAGAGCAATTTTTGCCCTTTCTTCAACTTAATTAGCCAACACCTTAAGGTTAAGGTGTTATAAAACCCAAAGGGAGGGACTGAAACTGCCATTGCAAAACAGTAACTGAGACAGTGAAGGAGATCTGACCTAACCAACTTCATCTTGCTTCTAACCTCCAAGCTGTCCTTGTTCACTCCTGGGCATAGGCTGACTAACTTTGTGAGGAACTTAGTTTATAGTTTATAGTTTAAACAGAGATGATAACAGCACTTTCCCCTAAACAAACCGCCATCTTGCCTGGCTACTAGGCTGACTTTGTAGGACTAACAAATTAGCCACAAGATTAGAAATTATGGTTTAGGAGTCAAGCAGCTGGAGGCTACAAGACTTTGACCCTATTCAATTTGCTCCTAGGAATAAAATCACTGTTGTAAAACCTGAGATCAGTGCTTGAGATAATTTGCAGACCCTGCACTTGATGGATTAGCTGGCACCACCCAGGTCGATAAATTGGCTCATCTGACCTTGTGGTACTGCCACCCAGGAACTGACTCAGCGCAAGAAGGCAACTTTAACTCCTTATGATTTCATCTCTGACTTGACCAATCGCACTCCCAGCTCACTGGTTTCCCTTAACCTACCAAGTTGTCCTTAAAAACTCTAATCCCTGAATGCTGAGGGAGACTGATTTGAGTAATAATAAAACTCTGGTCTCCTGCAAAAAAATATCTAAAGATTAGATTTTAAATCTAAATCAAATTTACTTTTTATTTGGACATCAGACTTACTGCTAAAGTAGCAGAAGAATATAGTTTACTTTAGATATGAAGTTGGATATCAAACTTGAATTTAGATATCAGTGTTATGTTTTAAGTTTAAGTATGTGGCTTTTTGCTTTACATTTTTTTAAAGATAGGTCACTTTTGCCTGGTCAGGTTTTCTGAATGCTTGATCACTCTCACTATACCTAGGGAGCTCATTCCTTAATGCCAAGTCGCTTTTATTAAAATCCAGACCTATACCGGCTAGTTTTAAAAAGGGAGAGACCAATGAATAACTCTCTGGAATAATCTGATAAAAGAGCAGATGCAACACTTCATGCTACTACTTTCACCCACCAACACTTGCTGAGGTAAGTGCTTTTACTTCCCAAAAGAGAGAACGAGAAACTCAGTTTCCTGGGAATCTACAGGCCATAGGGACAACTCTAACTACAACTCCCCATCATTTGCTTGCACTGAATCCTACCTGGCATAACACTGGTAAAAGAAAAAAGATAAGAAAGGCAGCATAACTTACCAAAGAACAATATTCAAAAACAATCTTCCCACAGTAAAGATTAAAATTTTGGTATAGTATTTCTTCAATGATTAAAATAAGAAGAAAGGAAGGTCACAAAGGACAAATTGTTTCAATGTAGGAAAAAGATAGTGAGAAGAGAGTGAATGACAAAAGTACATGTAATATGCTCCATTTGTGTAATAAAGGGAAAAATAAGCATCACTATTCACATTTGTTTATGTTCACTCATAAAGAAATCCTGGAAAGAAGCCTAAAAAACTAAAAAAAAAAAAAAAAAAAAAAAAAAAAAATTACCTGGAGGCACAGGAATGAACAAAAGGGGCCAAGCATTAAAAAGAGCCCTTTTTTCCAACTCCATAACTAAAATGTTTTGGATTTGGAACCACATGAATATATAATTTATATGAGAAAGTTAAATACAATGAATAAAATAGTAACACTTAATAAAAACACAAATTCAGTTATCCCAAAAAACAGTTTGTTTCAGAGAACACAAATTATCATTTTTGGTCTTAAAACATTTTCAGAACTAAACATAAAAGGAACTACAGTTGAGTTTTCTCTCTGTACAAATATCAATGAGCAGAACAATCATCTACTGAAACTTTCATATGCTGCAAGTTTATTTCTGAAATATGACTCAAAAAATAGGGAAAATTAAACAAAATGTAATGGCTATTCCACTAATTTTGAACTGAACAGATGTTTATATTGTAATGTCTATGATAAAAATACAAAGCAAAAATATACTGGAGGGGAACAGCTAAAGCTACTTGAAAACAAACTAAGGATTTTGATGATGATAGCGTATTCTCCTTGAAGTTAAGAAATCATAATACATCCACATTGTATTTAACAGACACTCAGTTCTTTAGATAAGTGAAAAAAATGTCCTAGACAGTCTTTTTAGTCCTCTATTTACCAAACTTTCATCAACAAGTGATTCATATTATCTGTGCTTTTAATGAATAAAATTACATCTTTAAATGTTCTATCATTTAAAAGTGAAATGTACTACTAAATTTCATCACCTTGGTATCAAGTTCCATTAAAATGAATTAGATTATTCAATCCATATCTCAGAATTAAAGCAATAAATGGAAACAAAAAATACAACCTAATAAATCAAGGTTGTGTACTCCACTATCAGTTTAGACAGGACAAATTTTTTAAATCTTAAGGAAAATGTTACCTTTAAATATGGGGATAAAGTAGGCAACATCAAAATCCTATTGTTTTTCAGATTCTGGCATACATGTTTAAAAACTCTGTCAGTGAACTGCTTGATTGCTGTTCTAACCGGAAACTCAGTTTATCTTTTATTTACATTAAATGAAACTATATACCCTAAATAATTCCCATAATTAAACTCCATTACAATGTTCTCCAAAGCATTTACAATACAATACAACATAATACATAAAATGCGATGTGCAATCCTTGAAAATTAGATTTGCAAAGCATTTTAATGAGGCTATATGCTGGATATCTTCAGTAGACTCCTCTAGATTTACTCTCTACCTTTCTACCTTTTTCTACTCTGCTCTGGATCAGGTAGGCCAACCTCTATGGACTGCATCAACTGGCTCCCTTATCTGTTGGCTTCCTTTGGATTAAACTAATGGTAGACACAGCCAGGAATTTGAGAGCAAATGGTAGAGGCAGAAAACAGGGTCATGGATTTATTCCCCAAACCTCCTTCTTCCTTTTTGGGTCAATGTAGATTGGCTGTAACCCTCTACCAAAAGTCATGTATCCTGTCAGCTGACCCTTCCACAGGCTCTTGCCTTTGTTTTTCAGGCTTAGAGATGCCTCTCTATATACATCCCATACTAGCACTAATAGAAACAAAATGTAAGCAATGTGTGTAATTTTAATTTTTCTAGTAGCTACATTTTAAAATGAAATAGGCTAATATAATTGTAATATATTTTATTTGTAATACACATCCAAAGTATTATAATTTCAGATGTGAAAAGTATAAAAATCATTGAGATATTTCATTCTTCTGCTTTCACCCTAAGTCTCAGAAACACAGTGTATATATTAAACTTACAACACACCTCAATTTGGACTAACCACATTTTATGTGCTCAATTATATTATCCCCTCCTGATGATTTCCTTCCTCCTCCGCATCCCTTTGTAAATAGTCTTCTTACAAAACTCTCCTTAATTATTCATGGTTATCTCAACTATTTTCCCCCAGGATGAAACTAATACATATGGAGAATTCCTTGAAATAATGTTCATGAAAAACTAGTATGCAAAATTGTACAATTACACTATCATCTTAACTACACAAATAATGAACATAAAAGAAAATGAAAAGAAATATCACAAGATGTTAACCTAAACTGATGGTACCATTTCTTGGTACATTTTTGCACTCTCTAAATTGCATTAAATTCATAAAAACAATTTAAAATGTTAAAACAAAAATGCAGTATAATACTTTGCAAAACTGATCAACTGAATATAACAAACAGGGACTGTTTGTTCTCACTTCTTATAATAGAACCTACTCATAAAAAGCCTATAAAAGGAAATTGAAATCATTCAAATATAGATATATGGTATAAACAGAGTGTCAAATGAAGTGAAAACAGTATCACTGGAGGCAAATCTATACATTCCTCAGAAAGGGGAGTCAAACACTAAAGAGCTCAGAGTATGCAGCGAGTATATCAGGTTTTCAACATTTACATGTCCCCTTCTTTCACAATATAGGCCAGTAGAAAAAGTCAGGAGATATGGCCCAATTCAATGTGTGGAATAAAAGTGGTTACCAGATATACACTGGATTTAAACATGGAACATTTCTAGATTTTAACATCTTAGTCCACATGGTAATGAGTTCCAGAATTCTGTGGCAGACAAAACAAAGAACATGGTAAGTAAGTTAAGATGAAGAGAGAACAGTTATATCCCAGGGCTGATTCCGCTTCTTTTCCTCTATCTTCTCTTTCAAAGTGAAGTGCAAAGTGCATTCAGGGCTTAACATGGATGGTACAAATGACAGAATTCAATGTAACCATTTCATTCTTTACCTACTTGGCTTTTCCATCCTACCTACTCTTAAAACAGACATTCCCTAATATATATGCGAAATATTTCAACATCCTTTTGTTCCCCAGATCAGCCTCTCCAAACTCCCAGTTTTAGTCTAATAACAAAAAATAAAAACAATCTAAATATCTAAAAGATTAAATAATGAAATATCACCCATTGAATGGAATGATATGCATTTATAAATATTTTTAAATTATTTCATACACAACAATGTGAATGTACATAATACCAGTAAAGTTTATACATAAAAATGGTTAACATGGTACATTTTATGTTATGTATATTTTACCATAATAAAAAATGATTATTCCATAATATGGAACCAAGTGAAAACATTATATTGTCATGAACCAGTGGGAACAAATAATTAAACATTGGGATTCAGTGGTTTACTATATAAAATATAGAAAATCTCAAGGAAAAAAATCTCCTATACCATTCAGATACAGCCACTATTAATCACTATATATCCCTATAATGGGATGGTGGTTAGATACAGAGATGGATCCCTATTAATCTCAGTCTCTATCTAAATTCCCTAATTATCTCTTCACATTAGCCAAATAATGTCCAAACCATTATCTTCTCATCAAAATCCAACACATTTCACCAATAGTTACCCAGGCTAGAGTGCAGTGGTGTCATCATAGCTCACTGCTCAAGTGATTCTTTTGGGCTCCAGTGATTCTCCCACATCAGCCTCCCAAGTAGCTAAGACTACAGATACATGCCACCTCATTCAGCTAATTTTTTTTTTTTTTTTTTTTTTTTTTTTTTTTTTTTTTAGAGATAGGGTCTTGTTATGTTGCCCACGCTGGTCTCAAACTCCTAGACTCAAGCAATCCTCCTGCCTTGACCTCCCAAAGTGCTGAAATTACAGGTGTGAGCTACCATGCCCACCCTTCAAAAGTGTTTTTAATAAGATCACTTCCCACATAACCAACATACCTCACCTTTTAGCATATTTGCATTCTCAAAGGATAAGTTAGAAAACAAATGTCTTAAATCATCATATTTTGCATTGAAATATGAAATGTATTTATAGCACAGAAGATATCCTTGAATTATAATTTGAAATCACTTGAATTATAATTTGAAAGAAAACACCTTAAAATATACAGGAAAATTTAAACTAAGTTACAAAATACAAATCCTCCAATATAAATTATGTCCCCTGAGAACAAGATGCAAGATTTTCCTGACGTCTTACTAGATATTTAAAATTAACTTTATTGCATCAAATATGACATAAGATAATCCCTCTCTGCAACCTTATAATCCAATGTTCCAATGGTAAACAGATCTACTCAATCTCATTACTGAATACTTCCTTCATTCTACTGCTTCCCCCTGCTTTTCACTGAAATCTGAACATCTCCTGAGGAGAGCATTAACTATGCTAGCCCTCTGTAGTGGCCACTACCCATTCTCTGATTCCCCACAATGGACAGAACAGGGAATGAAGGGAGGGGGAGAAAAAAGGCAGGCATTCCCCACTTCTAATTTCAGACTGGACAAAGACTCTCCTGCATTGTATGCCTCAGAGTATCTAAATCTAACACTCTTCGTGCCAGGGAATTCTGATGTGTATCTCATAACAGCCTTAGCTTTGTGGACCAACCTGTATATTTTGAAAAATCTACCCAGGTAATTCTTATCTACTGCTTTCTCTCAATGAAAATCACCCTTCATTTCCCTACATTTACATGGCTTACACCTTTCCCTATACTCCATATTCTGCCACCAGTTTGGTGACTTTAACACCTTATAGAAGAAACCTCAGTTGGCTCTTCTACCTTAATGAACAGCTCTAGTTCACTTCAGCAACTCACTTTTATGACCACACTGGCTATCAAAAAGGGAAGATCAGGCCAGGCACTATGGCTCATCCCTGTAATCCTAGCACTTTGGGAAGCTGTAGTGAGAGGATTACTTGAGCCCAGGAGTTCGAGATCAGCTTGGGGAACATTGCAAAACCCCATCTCTACCAAAAACACAAAAATTATCCGGGCATGGTGGCACATGCCTGTGGTCCCAGCTACTCGGGAGGCTGAGGTGGGAGGATTGCTTGAGCCCTGGAGGCAGAGGTTTCATTGAGCCAAGATGGTCCATTGCACTGCAGCCTGGGTGACACAGCCAGACCCTATCTCAAAAGAAAAGGTGGGTTGTTGGGGGAGATCTTTTAAAGGTCCTACCTGGTTCCTACATATCTTTCCAGTTTAATCTCCTCCTTTAAAATGCACTCTACTCACCTTGACCTTGGAGAAGCTCTCCAAAATCTCCATTTTATACTTGTTGCTCCTTCAAACCAGAATATCCTTTTCTAATCCAATCCAGGACACTCTTACTCGGTCCCTAAGATTTTGTTTAAGGCCTGCTAGCTCTGTGAAGAATCTGCTGATATCCTTATGATATAAGTACAGCATTTAATCTATTTACATTGTCTTCTTCCAGTCCCCTAAGACTATATAGCTTCTGAGGATAAATGCTTTTGTCTCAGTTAACTTTAAATTCCCAATGCTTTTAAATTCGTGGAATATCTAAAACTCAGTATGTATCCATAAATATATCCCAATTTTACATTCCTCTGTTAAAAAACTTATCCACTCACATGTTCTCAACTATGGTCTGTATTTCCAAAACTGAAATCTCAGCTCAATCACCAAATAATTAGTGAAGGCAAGTACTGTGCTATAAAAGGTATAATGAATGCTACCTAAACTTGAGCTTAAAAAATCTGGTTGCAGCCAAAGTAAAACATCTGGTCTTAGGTAGAATGTGATAGGTTGTGACAGACCACATTTCCACATCAACAAATAAATTAACAATATTTTTTAAGACATCATAGAACTAAGGCAGTAAAAAGAATTAAGTTACCTGAAATTCCAGAAAGTAGGAAACTTCTCTGAGGTAAGCAATCTGTCACTGGATATTTTCTTCTCTGGGGATATTTGTCTTTTTACAGATGGATGGGAACAAAGGAATGAGCTTGGTCCACAAAGAGTGACTTTTCTAGAAAAAAAGAAGCCAGGAATGTGTTGGTGATCATACAAAGCTGGTGTAACGATTTGGAAATTTCAAGTGTCCTAATATGTGGCTAATTAATCACAATATATTTGCTATATTCTGATGCTGTCTGTAGAGGTAGGAAACTTCTATAAAATAGAATGAAATTTTCTGTAGTCTTATAGTAGATAGGAGACTACTTTTTACTAAAAGACCAATACCTGCCAAATCTGTAAGTATTATGGGAGGCCAAAGAGTAAAGTTCCAAAGAGTAGACTGAATCACCCAATCTTTCGAGGTTAATGAGGTAAAGACCTAGCAGATTCTCAATCAAAAATACAGAAAGGTTAAGTCTAAGGAATAAGGAAGAACCAAAGACAAAATGAATTTTACTAAAACTGCAATCAAAATTGACTCAGCTGATGGAACTGAAGTAATCAGCCCCTAATCTTATCTATATGACAAAGGAAAAGGAAATTCGTTTCGGAAAGAAGAAAAGCATCATCTAGAGCTTCTATAGTTCTTTTATGTATGTCTGGCATAAAATTAAAGATTACTGGGCACATGAAAAGAGACAAGACTGGGGGGGGCGGAGCAAGATGGCCGAATAGGAACAGCTCCAGTCTCCAACTCCCAGCGCGAGCGACACAGAAGACCGGTGATTGCTGCATTATCAACTGAGGTACTGGGGTCATCTCACTAGGGAGTGCCGGACAATCGGTGCGGGTCAGCTGCTGCAGCCCGACCAGCGAGAGCTGAAGCAGGGCAAGGCATCGCCTCACCTGGGAAGCGCAAGGGGGAAGGGAATCCCTTTTCCTAGCCAGGGGAACTGAGACACACAACACCTGGAAAATTGGGTAACTCCCACCCCAATACTGCGCTGTAAGCAAACGGGCACGCCAGGAGAATATACCCCACACCTGGCCGGGAGGGTCCCATGCCCACGGAGCCTCCCTCCTTGCTAACACAGCAGTCTGCAGCGATCTAACCGCAAGGCAGCAGCGAGGCTGGGGAAGGGGTGCCCGCCATTGCTGAGGCTTAAGTAGGTAAACAAAGCCGCTGGGAAACTCGAACTGGGTGGAGCTCACAGCAGCTCAAGGAAACCTGCCTGTCTCTGTAGACTCCGCCTCTGGGGACAGGGCACAGCTAAAAAATAAAAGGGAAACCTGCCTGTCTCTGTAGACTCCGCCTCTGGGGAAAGGGCACAGCTAAAAAATAACAGGGGAAGCAGCAGAGGCCTGTGCAGACGCGAACAACTCTGTCTGACAGCTTTGAAGAGAGGAGTGGATCTCCCAACATGGAGGTTGAGATCTGAGAAAGGACAGACTGCCTACTCAAGTGGGTCCCTGACCCCTGAGTAGCCTAACTGGGAGACATCCCCCACAAGGGGCAGTCTGACACCCCACACCTCACAGGGTGGAGTACACCCCTGAGAGGAAGCTTCCAAAGTAAGAATCAGACAGGTACACTCGCTGTTCAGCAATATTCTATCTTCTGCAACCTCTGCTGCTGATACCCAGGCAAACAGGGTCTGGAGTGGACCTCAAGCAATCTCCAACACACCTACAGCTGAAGGTCCTGACTATTAGAAGGAAAACTATCAAACAGGAAGAACACCTATACCAAAACCCCATCAGTACGTCACCATCATCAAAACCAGAGGCAGATAAAACCACAAAGATGGGGAAGAAGCAGGGCAGAAAAAATGGAAATTCAAAACATAAGAGCGCATCTCCCCCTGCAAAGGAGTGCAGCTCGTCGCCAGCAACGGATCAAAGCTGGTCAGAGAATGACTTTGACGAAATGAGAGAAGAAGGCTTCGGTCCATCAAACTTCCAGAGCTAAAGGAGGAATTACGTACCCAGCGCAAAGAAACTAAAAATCTTGAAAAAAGAGTGGAAGAATTGACAGCTAGACTAATTAATGCAGAGAAGGTCATAAACGAAATGACAGAGATGAAAACCATGACACAAGAAATACGTGACAAATGCACAAGCTTCCGTAACTGACTCGATCAACTGGAAGAGTATCAGCGATTGAGGATCAAATGAATGAAATGAAGCGAGAAGAGAAACCAAAAGAAAAAAGAAAAAAAAGAAATGAACAAAGCCTGCAAGAAGTATGGGATTATGTAAAAAGACCAAATCTACGTCTGATTGGGGTGCCTGAAAGTGAGGGGGAGAATGGAAACAAGTTGGAAAACACTCTTCAGGATATCATCCAGGAGAACTTCCGCAACATAGTAGGGCAGGTCAACATTCAAATTCAGGAAATACAGAGAACACCACAAAGATACTCCTTCAGAAGAGCAACTCCAAGACACATAATTGCCAGATTCACCAAAGTTGAAATGAAGGAAAAAATCTTAAGGGCAGCCAGAGAGAAAGGTCGGGTTACCCACAAAGGGAAGCCCATCAGACTGACAGCAGATCTCTCGGCAGAAACTCTACAAGCCAGAAGAGAGTGGGGGCCAATATTCAACATTCTTAAAGAAAAGAATTTTAAACCCAGAATTTCATATCCAGCCAAACTAAGTTTCATCAGTGAAGGAGAAATAAAATCCTTTACAGATAAGCAAATGCTTAGAGATGTTGTCACCACCAGGCCTGCCTTACAAGAGACCCTGAAGGAAGCCCTAAACATGGAAAGGAACAACCAGTACCAGCCATTGCAAAAACATGCCAAAATGTAAAGACCATCGAGGCTAGGAAGAAACTGCATCAATTAATGAGCAAAATAACCAGTTAATATCATAATGGCAGGTTCAAGTTAACACATAACAATATTAACCTTAAATGTTAATGGACTAAATGCTCCAATTAAAAGACACAGACTGGCAAACTGGATAAAGAGTCAAGACCCATCAGTCTGCTGTCTTCAGGAGACCCATCTCACATGCAGAGACATACATAGGTTCAAAATAAAGGGATGGAGGAAGATCTACCAAGCAAATGGAGAACAAAAAAAAAGCAGGGGTTGCAATCCTAGTCTCTGATAAAACAGACTTTAAACCATCAAAGATCAAAAGAGACAAAGAAGGCCATTACATAATGGTAAAGGGATCAATTCAACAGGAAGAGCTAACTATCCTAAATATATATGCACCCAATACAGGAGCACCCAGATTCATAAAGCAAGTCCTTAGAGACTTACAAAGAGACTTAGACTCCCATACAATAATAATGGGAGACTTCAACACTCCACTGTCAACATTAGACACATCAACGAGACAGAAAGTTAACAAGGATATCCAGGAATTGAACTCATCTCTGCACCAAGCAGACCTAATAGATCTCTATAGAACTCTCCACCCCAAATCAACAGAATATACATTCTTCTCAGCACCACATCGCACTTATTCCAAAATTGACCACATAATTGGAAGTAAAGCACTCCTCAGCAAATGTACAAGAACAGAAATTATAACAAACTGTCTCTCAGACCACAGTGCAATCAAACTAGAACTCAGGACTAAGAAACTCAATCAAAACCGCTCAACTACATGGAAACTGAACAACCTGCTCCTGAATGACTACTGGGTACATAATGAAATGAAAGCAGAAATAAAGATGTTCTTTGAAACCAATGAGAACAAAGATACAACATACCAGAATCTCTGGGACACATTTAAAGCAGTGTGTAGAGGGAAATTTATAGCACTAAATGCCCACAAGAGAAAGCAGGAAAGATCTAAAATTGACACTCTAACATCACAATTAAAAGAACTAGAGAGGCAAGAGCAAACACACTCAAAAGCTAGCAGAAGGCAAGAAATAACTAAGATCAGAGCAGAACTGAAGGAGATAGAGACACAAAAAACCCTTCAAAAAATCAATGAATCCAGGAGTTGGTTTTTTGAAAAGATCAACAAAATTGACAGACCGCTAGCAAGACTAATAAAGAAGAAAAGAGAGAGGAATCAAATAGACGCCATAAAAAATGATAAAGGGGATATCACCACCGACCCCACAGAGATACAAACTACCATCAGAGAATACTATAAACACCTCTACGCAAATCAACTAGAAAATCTAGAAGAAATGGATAATTTCCTGGACACATACACTCTTCCAAGACTAAACCAGGAAGAAGTTGAATCCCTGAATAGACCAATAGCAGGCTCTGAAATTGAGGCAACAATTAATAGCCTACCCACCAAAAAAAGTCCAGGACCAGATGGATTCACAGCTGAATTCTACCAGAGGTACAAGGAGGAGCTGGTCCCATTCCTTCTGAAACTATTCCAATCAATAGAAAAAGAGGGAATCCTCCCTATCTCATTTTATGAGGCCAATATCATCCTGATACCAAAGCCTGGCAGAGACACAACAAAAAAAGAGAATTTTAGACCAATATCCCTGATGACCATCAATGCAAAAATCCTCAATAAAATACTGGCAAACCGGATTCAGCAGCACATCAAAAAGCTTATCCACCACGATCAAGTGGGCTTCATCCCTGGGATGCAAGGCTGGTTCAACATTCGCAAATCAATCAACGTAATCCAGCATATAAACAGAACCAAAGACAAGAACCACATGATTATCTCAATAGATGCAGAAAAGGCTTTTGACAAAATTCAACAGCCCTTCATGCTAAAAACGCTCAATAAATTCGGTATTGATGGAACGTACCTCAAAATAATAAGAGCTATTTATGACAAACCCACAGCTAATATCATACTGAATGGGCAAAAACTGGAAAAATTCCGTTTGAAAACTGGCACAAGACAGGGATGCCCTCTCTCACCACTCCTATTCAACATAGTGTTGGAAGTTCTGGCTAGGGCAATCAGGCAAGAGAAAGAAATCAAGGGTATTCAGTTAGGAAAAGAAGAAGTCAAATTGTCCCTGTTTGCAGATGACATGATTGTATATTTAGAAAACCCCATCGTCTCAGCCCAAAATCTCCTTAAGCTGATAAGCAACTTCAGCAAAGTCTCAGGATACAAAATTTTGTGAAATATTGTGAAAATGGCCATACTGCCCAAGGTTATTTATAGATTCAATGCCATCCCCATCAAGCTACCAATGAGTTTCTTCACAGAATTGGAAAAAAACTGCTTTAAAGTTCATATGGAACCAAAAAAGAGCCCGCATTGCCAAGACAATCCTAAGTCAAAAGGACAAAGCTGGAGGCGTCACGCTACCTGACTTCAAACTATACTACAAGGCTACAGTAACCAAAACAGCATGGTACTGGTACCAAAACAGAGATATAGACCAATGGAACAGAACAGAGTCCTCAGAAATAATACCACACATCTACAGCCATCTGATCTTTGACAAACCTGACAAAAACAAGAAATGGGGAAAGGATTCCCTATTTAGTAAATGATGCTGGGAAAATTGGCTAGCCATAAGTAGAAAGCTGAAACTGGATCCTTTCCTTACTCCTTATACGAAGATTAATTCAAGATGGATTAGAGACTTAAATGTTAGACCTAATACCATAAAAACCCTAGAAGAAAATCTAGGTAGTACCATTCAGGACATAGGCATGGGCAAGGACTTCATGTCTAAAACACCAAAAGCAACGGCAGCAAAAGCCAAAATTGACAAATGGGATCTAATTAAACTAAAGAGCTTCTGCACAGCAAAAGAAACTACCATCAGAGTGAACAGGCAACCTACAGAATGGGAGAAAATTTTTGCAATCTACTCATCTGACAAAGGGCTAATATCCAGAATCTACAAAGAACTCAAACAAATATACAAGAAGAAAACAAACAACCCCATCAAAAAGTGGGGAAAGGATATGAACAGACATTTCTCAAAAGAAGACATTCATACAGCCAACAGACACATGAAAAAATGTTCATCCTCACTCGCCATCAGAGAAATGCAAATCAAAACCACAATGAGATACCATCTCACACCAGTTAGAATGGCAATCATTAAAAAATCAGGAAACAACAGGTGTTGGAGAGGATGTGGAGAAATAGGAACACTTTTATACTGTTGGTGGGATTGTAAACTAGTTCAACCATTATGGAAAACAGTATGGCAATTCCTCAAGGATCTAGAACTAGATGCACCATATGACCCAGCCATCCCACTACTGGGTATATACCCAAAGGATTATAAATTATTCTACTACAAAGACACATGCACACGTATGTTTATTGCGGCACTATTCACAATAGCAAAGACTTGGAATCAACCCAAATGTCCATCAGTGACAGACTGGATTAAGAAAATGTGGCACATATACACCATGGAATACTATGCAGCCATAAAAAAGGATGAGTTTGCGTCCTTTGTAGGGACATGGATGCAGCTGGAAACCATCATTCTTAGCAAACTATCACAAGAACAGAAAACCAAACACCGCATGTTCTCACTGATAGGTGGGAACTGAACAATGAGATCACTTGGACTCGGGAAGGGGAATATCACACACTGGGGCCTATCATGGGGAGGGGGGAGGGGGGAGGGATTGCATTGGGGAGTTATACATGACATAAATGATGAATTGATGGGTGCTGACGAGTTGATAGGTGCAGCACACCAACATGGCACAAGTATACATATGTAACAAACCTGCACATTATGCACATGTACCCTAGAACTTAAAGTACAATAAAATAAATAAATAAATAAATAAATAACCCCCCCCCCAAAAAAAAGAGAGACAAGACTGATTGAGAAAAAATACAAATTACCAATAACAATTAAAAATGAGAACATCACTATAAACCTATAGATTTTAAAAAGGTAAAAAAAAAAAGATATTATAAATACCATTCTATCAATAAATATAATTTAGATAAAATAGACAAATTCTTTGAAAAATATAACAGCAAATATGACACAACAGATATAAAAATCTGAAGTTTCCTGTATCTATTAAATAGATTTAAACCATAATTTAAAACTTTTCAACAACAAAAACTCTAGTCCTAGATCTTCATAGGTGAATTTTCTTAAACATTTTTAAGAGGAGACATACTATTCTTACGGAAGCACTTCCAAAGAAGACAAAAAGAGTAACACTTTCCAACTCAATTAATAATGTCAGCATTATCTCAATACCAAAACCTGAAAGACATTACAAGAAAAGAAAATTATACACCAATGTCCCTTATGAACATTGTCACAAAACTCTTAAATTCTAGCAAATTGAATCCAGTATATATAAAAATAATAAGACATCATAAGCAAGTAGGGTTTATTCAAGGACTTCAAGAATAGTTTAATATTTAAAAAATAAATATAACTTTATCACATTAACATAATAAAAGATAAAATAATGATTTCCTGCACCTATCTTTAAAAGGTACAGAAAAAGCATATGAAAAATTTCAATTCCTATGCATGATTTTTAAAAAAGAATTATCAGCAAACTAAGATTAGGGAGGGTTAGGGGTAGAAAACCCTTCGGGTAGAAACTGACCATATACATTGTTTATATCTCCATATAAAATGTATGTGAAAATGTAAAAGTCTAGTAGACAAGTAAATACTAAAGAACTAGAAAACAGACTCATGTGGGTGTGCATCAAGACTTTTTATAAAGCTAAAGTAATTAAGACAGTATAGTATTGTCTAAGATTAATGGAAGAGAGCAGAGTCTGGAACTAGACAAACAAATACATAGCCACTTGATTTATTACGAAGGCACCCCTGCAATTCAGTGTGGGAAATGACAGTCTTTGCAATAAAGGTGCTGGTGCAAGTACCTATAAATATATAAATATGGATATAACTATAAATATATATGAATGATACAAAGGAAAGAAGGTGACCCTACTTCAACTATATACAAAAATTAACTTAAGGTGGATAACAGATCTAATGTAAAAACCAAAATAATAAATGTTCTAAAAGAAATCATGGAAGAATATCTACATAATCTTGGAGCAAAGATTCCTTAAGCCAGACCAGAAAAGCACAAACCATAAAAGACAATATTGGTAAACCAAAGTTCATTTAAATTAAGAACTTCTGCTGATCGAAATACACCATTAAAAGAGTGAAAATGTAAACACCAAGTAGAAAATATATCTGTGAAACACACATCAACAATGGAATCATATCCAAAAAATTGAGAACTCTTACAAATCAACAAAAAAAGATAACCCTATTTTTAAAAGTCATGTAAACAAAAAAAAAAAAGGCTTAGCCAAAATACAAATCCAACTGGCCAATAAACATGAGAAAAATGCTCATTCTCATTACTCAATGGGAAATGCAAATTAAACCCATAATGCCATGCCACTACACACTCACCAAAATGGTAAAATTAAACAGACAATACCAAATGGCAAGGATGTGAAAAATTAAAATTCTCATACATTGCTGATGGAAATATAAACTAGTAAAACCATTTTGGGAAAATGTTTGTTAACATCTACCAAAGCTATACACATATCTATGTATGATACAAAAATTCCACTCTTGGGGATATACCCAACAGAAATAATTGCTTCTGGCCATCAAAAAAAATTACTCAAGTATATTGATAGTAGTAACGCCACAATAGCAAATACTGGAAACAATCCAAATGCCCTTCAACTGAACAGATAAATAGATTACAGTACATTCATAAGTTAGAATACAATTCAGCAATAAAAAAAAGAACAAATTACTAATGTGGGCAACGATATGGATGAATCTCAAATAAATAATGTTGAGTGAAAGAAGCCAAACATAAAAGAGCACATGGTATATGACCTACAGTGATAGAGAAAAGAATAGCAGTAGATGACTGGAAGGACATAAGGAAGTCACATAGTGTAATATTTCATATTCTGGAAATATTCCATATTTTGATCTAGGCATTGATTATATTAGTAAAAAAATTATTGAGCTCTACACTTCAGATCTGTGTCCTTCAGCATATTTAAGGGATGCCTCACTTTTTAAAACTGAAAAAACTGAAAATAATACATATGTACTATGTAAGATAGTAGAAAATACATGAATACAAAAACTGAGCAATATAGAAATTCAGGACAGTTGTATCTAAAGTGGAAAGTAAAAGCCAAGGATAATGCCTGAGTCTTGAACAAACAGGAATTGGATAATAAAAAATAGTTAATATATAATCAAAATTATATAGTAAAGAAGTACAAGGCATATGTGATGACTGATGAGTGTTCCAGCTAAAATGGTCTGACTCAGTTTCTCCTAAAGTTCACTCTTTCTATCTGAGGAATATATTTTTAAAAACAAACAAATGACTGAGAAGAGTGGATTGCTGCAAATCTCTTTTATGTCTAGCTTAATAGGGAGAAGTGAAGTCTCATATCTGCTGCTGCATTCAATCTATTGGAGTAAGTTGTTTTGGTTAAAACATATGAAGAAAATCTGGTCTCATATAAATAGTTAAATAGAAAAATATTTCAATAACATTTCCACATAACTGTGGATATTTTTCTTTGACATGATACCAAAATTCAACAAGACAATTTCTCAACAAGTAGTTTCAATGTGCTAATCTCAAACCACATCAATTAAATTTTCAAACTCTGTACACGCATTAAAAAAAAATGGCAGTGGATAAGGTAAATAGCATCTATTAGGTCTGTTGATAAAAATAGTTTTGGTTTTGAAGTTCCTCTAAAAAGAATCTCAGAGAGCACTCTAAGGGTCCCTGGACTATGCTTTGAGAACAGCCAGTTTATATTTACAATCCAGGTGATAGCTCAGAAGAAAACAAGTACGTGCTCTACATGGTACACATTTTGTCTAAATAACCCATACTCATCTGTCAACCCTCAGCTTAAACATTCTCCAGAGAAGCATTTCCAGATCCCTCTCCAATCAAAGAAGTGCCATGTTAGGCATTCTCATTGCACAGCACATGATGTTACTTTTATTTATGAGATGTTTTTGTCAGCCTAATGCTAGTCTGTATTTTCCACAAGGGCTGAGATCATTGAGATAATGTCTAATTTTGTTCCTGGTAACATCCCCAGAATCTCTCTCTCTCCCTAAGATCTATTCTCAATATAGCAGTCAGAAAGTTCCTTTCATAATCTAAGGCATTATATCATTCCTCTGTTCAAACCTTCCAGTGGCTTCCCAGCTCATGCAAGGTAAAAGCCACAATTGTCAACATGGCCTACACAGCTTTGTATGACCTGATTCCTGTTGCCTCTCTGATCTCACCTTTTACTCATATCTCCACTATTCACTCTGCTGCAGCCACCACGGTCTCCCGATATTCTTGGATACCACTAATCACATTCCTACCATAGAACCTTTACTCTTGCAATTTTCTCAGCCTGAAACACTTTCCTATAGATAGCCAAATGTCTCACACTACCTCTCTTCACTCAGATCTCTCCTCAAATAACACTCTATCAGTGAGGACTTACCTAAACAACCTTTTTACAAAGAGCAACTATCCCTGCCCTCAACTCTCCACACTTCCTATTCTTACCCTACACTATTTTCCTCCATAGCATTTATTACCATCTGACATGTTACAGTAGTCTCCTCTTATCTATGGGGAATATGTGGATGCCCCAGTGTATGCCTAAAGCAGTAGATAGTACCAAACCCTATACATACCATGTTTTTCCTATACATACATATGTTTGATAAAGGTTAATTTCTAAATTAAGCACAGTAAACAAGCACTAATAATAAAATAGAACAATTAAAACAGTATGCTAGCATCACTACTTTTGTGCTTTGGAGCAATTATTAAGTAAAATGAGGGTTGTTTAAATACAAGCACTACACTACCAAAACAGTTGATCTGGTAACCAAGATGACTACTAAGTGACTAACAGGCAGGTAGCATATAAGGTGCAGATACACTGGACAAAAGGATGATTCACATCCCAGGCAGAGCAAAGTAGGATAGGACAAGAGTTCGTCATACTACACAGAACGGCCCTCAATTTAAAATTTACAAATTGTTTATTTCTGGAATTTAACATTTAATACTTTTAGACCATGGTTGACCATGGGTAACTGAAACTATGGAAAGCAAAACCACAAATGGTGGGGGGTGCTTTATGCATTTTCTTATTTATGGTCTGCTTCCTCAACTAAAACACAAATTCCATGAAAGCAGGGATTTTTTTTTCTCTTCTGTTCCCTGCTATATCCCCACCGCCTAGAAGAGTGCCTAGCACTGTTAAGTTCAATCATTCACACATATTTATTGAATTGTTACCAAGTACTCTACACCTAGTAAACGATATGCTCTCAATGAATTTTAGTTGAACCAAATGAACACTGGATAAGTGTTCAGATAAGAACACTTATCTGTTTCAATACACAGATAAGTAAACCCAGTATAGAAAGCTGCCAGAAGTCTATGCACCTAGATTTCTCCAGAGAAAGAACTCACACTGGGTCACCCCAATCCTCTGGGACCCAAGCTGCTACAGCACAGCACTATTTTGAGAACAAAGTCACTGCTGGAGTGTATACTGCCCTGGGGCCCAACAGCCCCTGCAACTCCACATGCCTGGGGCCCTACCAGCAACCCACCATAGCCACACAAAAAGCTGCAGCACGACTCCAGCTAGACCCAGCAGTATAGCAATCATATGGCACCAAGCTTACCCAGCACCCTAAACACTCAAGGAACAGGTGATCCAGCACAGCAGGAAAGCTACCCCCAAGACTTGGGGAGCCAATGCAGGTGCTCCCCAGAACCTGGCAGCTGGCTGCCAGCTGCCATCATTGATCCTGCTCCCTAAACTAGCAGAGCTGCCCATGCATTGCATGCGTGCCCCAGCGACAAAGGACTAGCCCACCCAACATTGAAAGCTGCCAGTGATCCCACCCAGGTGACTGGTAGAGCATGACCCCCAGGGACCAAGAACCAGCCCACCTTATTTTCACCAACGCTGGCAACTCCAGTTCCACAACCAGAGGACCCATAAAGGCCAGCACACACCCTCTTCAGGGCCTGAGAACCAGCCCACCTGGCAGCTGCCAGCTTCAGTAAAGACATGCTGCTGCCTCCACAAACACCCACAGTCTAAGCCACTGAGACATTCACAGACACCACTGACATAAATTACAGCTGAAGAAATCCCATGGAGACTACACGTTGGCACCCACCCAGAATCAAAGCCAAAACACCCTACCCAACCAACACTATAGGACATATCTACAGGAAAAAGTTTTTCCCTACAAAAGCTACTCCCATAAAATTAGAGGAGGTGATTGCAGATGTGTAGCTGTCAATGTAGAAACACAAAACACATGAAAAAACAAGGAAACAGGACCACCCCAAAGGAATAAAATAATTATCCAGTAACAGATTTCAAGGAAAAGGAAAGCAAAATAATGATCTTATGGAAATTCACTATGAAATGACTGAAAAGGAATTCAAAGCAATCATCTTGTGGAAATTCACCGAGACACAAGACAACTCAGTGAAACCCAGAAAACAATTCATGATCTTAATGAGATATTCAACAAAGAGACAGTAAAAAAAAAAAAAAAAAAAGGCAAAGAAAGGATATCTTAACTTGAAGATTGATCTTCCGGTATAATCCAGCCAGGCAAAAATGAAGAGAAAAAGAACTTTAAAAGCATGAAGAAGGCCTAGGACTTATGGGACACTGTTAAGTAGACAAATACCCACATTATGGAAGTTCCAGCAGGAGAAAAGACAACGAGAGGCAGAGAAAATTAATTTAATGAAATAATAGCTGAAAACATCCCAAGTCTAGGGAGAGATATGGACATCCAGATCCAGGAGCTCAAAAGACTTCAAATAGATTCAATCCACCCATATTTATTGAATTTTTACCAGGTACTCCATACCTAGTAAATGTTATGCTTTCAATGAATATTTATTGAACCAAATGAATACTGGAAGAAACTGTTTCAATACACAGATAAGTGAGTCTAGTATAGGAAGCTGCCAGAAGTCTATGCACCTAGAATCAAAGCACATTAGAGTCAAATTGTCAAAACTTCAAGACAAAGAGAGAATTCTAAAAACAGCGAGAGAAAGCGGTTAAGTCACATATAAGGGAATCTCCATTGGAGTAACAGTGGATTTCTCCACAAAAACATTACTGTCAGGAGAAAATGCAAAGATATAGTCAAACTATGAAAGAAAAAAAATCATCCAAGCATCTAAGGATACTATATCAAGCAAAGCTATCCTTCAGAAATTAAGGAGAAATAAAGTCTTTCAGACATGCAAAAACAAAGAATTCATTGCCACTAGACTGGCCTTATAGGAAATGCTGAAGGGAATCATACATAGGAAGAGAAAGAACAATAACTACCATCATGACAACACATGAAAGAGTAAAGCTCACTGATGGAGCAGATAGCAGATATACAAATGGAAAAGAGTTAGGAATCAAACCTTATCACTACAGAAAAACCACTAACCCACAAAGATAAACAATAAGAGATGAAGAAAAGAACAAAGGATGTACAAAACAAACAGAAAACAATTAACAAAATGATAAAAGTAAGTCCCTATCTATCAATAACTTTAATGTAAATAGATTATATTCGCCCAATTAAAAGGTTGACTGAATGGATTTAAAAAAAAAAAAAAAAAAAACAGGAGTTTGAGACTAGCCTGACCAACATGGTGAAACCCCATCTCCAGTAAAAATACAAAAATTAGCCAGGCATGGTGGCACATACCTGTAATCCCAGCTACTCGGGAGATTGAGGTAAGAGAATCGCTTGAACTCAGGAGGCAGAGGTTGCAGTGAGCCGAGATTGCACCACTGCACTCCAGCCTGGGCAACAGAGTGAGACTATGTCTCAAAAAAAAAAAAAAAAAAAAAAAAAAGCTCCAACTATAGATATGCATAGACTGAAAGCACAGGGATAGAAAAAGATATCCTACACAACAGAAAACAAAAATAAGCAGGAATAGCAACATTTACATCTGGTAAAATAAACTATAAGTCAAAAACTTTTTAAAACGATGACTATCATAAAATGACAAGAAGATTAACCCAGCAAGATGATACAACAATGTTAAGTATATATGCACCCAAAACCAAAGGACTCAGATATATAACTAATTCTAAAGGGAGAGGTAGACTCTAATATAATAACAGTTCGGGACTTTAATACCTGAGTATCAGCACTGAAGATCATGTAAACAGAAAATCAACAAAGAAACATCAAAGTTAGAGTGCACTTAGACCAAATGGATCTCACTGACATTTATACAACATCTTATTCAACAGCTGCAGAATGTACATTCTTCTCATTAGCACATATAACAATCTCTAGGATAGATCATATGTTAAGCCAAAAAACAAGTCAACAAATTCAAAAAAGTAGAAATCATATCAAATATCTTTTCTGACCACAATGAAATAAAACTAGACATCAATAACAAAAGGAACTTTGGAAACTGTACAAACACATGAAAATTAAACAACACATTCCTGAATGATGAATATGAAAACAGAAACACAACATACCAAAACTTACAAGATAAAGCAAAGGCAGTACAAAGAAGAAATTTTATAGCAATAAATGCCTGAATTTAAAAAAGTGAAAGATTTTAAATAACCTATACCTTTAGTACAAAAAAAAAAAAACCCTCAACAAATAGGGTACAGAAGGAGCATACCTCCAAATAATAAAGGCTATATAAGACAAACCCACAGCTAACATTATACTGAATGCTAAAAAAAAGTTCAAAGGTTTTCTACTAAGGCCTGGAATATGACAAGGATGGCCACTTTCACCACCTAAATAACCTTTTTGATGCACCTCAAAAAACTAGAAAAGTAAGATAAAAACAAACTCAAAATTAGTAAAAGGAAACAAATAATAAAGATTACAGCAGAGATAAACAAAAAAAGACTAAAATCGTCAACAAAGCAAAAAGTTGGTTTTTGAAAAAACTAACAAACCTTTATTGAGAATAACTAAGAGAGAGAAGATTCAAATAAAATCAGAAGCAAAAAAGAAGATATTACAACTGATAACATGGAAACACAAAAAAATCATTACAGACTATTATGAACAACTATACACTAGCAAACTAGAAAACCTAGAGGAAATGGATAAATTTCTGGACACACACAACCTACCGAGATTGAACCAAAAAGAAACAGAAAACCTGAACAGAGCAATAACAAGTAGCAAGATTAAATCAATAATAAAAGATTCCCTAGCCCCAGTGACTCAGGAGGCTTACGCAGGGGGATCGCTGGAGCCCAAGAGTTTAAGGCTGCAGTAAACTATGATTGAAACACCAAACTCTAGCCTGCGTGACAGAACAAGATCCTGTTTCTAGTTAATTAATTAATTAAATAAATAGTCTCCCAACCAACAAAGGCTCAGGACCAGATGACTGTCACAATTGAATTCTATCAAATTTGGAAGAAGAACTAACACCAATTCTTCTAAAACTACTCCAACAAAATATAGGGAAAGGAATTCTTCCAAACTCATTGTAACAGGCCAGCCTTACCCTGATAACAAAACCAGACAAGAACGGAACACAAAAGAAAATGATAAGCCAATATCCCTGATGAATATCGATGCTAAATTCCTCAATAAAATACTAACAAACTGAATCCAACAATGCATAACAAGGTTATACACCACAATCAAGTGGGATTTATCTCAGGGATGCAAGGATGGCTCAATATATGCAAATCAATAAGTGTGACACATCATAGCAAAAGCATAAATAACAACAATCATATAATAATCTCAATAGATGCCAAAAAGCATGCCAATAATCTCAATAGATGCCAAAAAAAAAAAAAAAAACCTCAACAAATTGAGTATAGAAGGAGCATACCTCCAAATAATAAAGGCTATATATGACATACCCACAGCTGACATTGTACTGAATGCTAAAAAAGTAGTTGAAAGCTTTTCTACCAAGTCCTGGAACAAGACAAGGATGGCCACTTTCACCACTCTTATTCAACATAGCACTGGAAGTCCCAGTCAGAGCAATTAATAAAGAAAAATATAAAGGACATCCAAACTGAAGAGGAGGAAGTCGAAATATCTGTTTGCAGAAAACATGATCTTATATCTAGAAAAAGCTAAAGGCTCCATCAAACAAACTCTTAGAGCTAATAAAAAAAAATCAGTAAAGTTGCAGAATACAAAACCAACATACAATAACTAGCAGCATTTCTATACACCAATAATGAACAAGCTGAAAGAGAAATCAAGAAAGCAATCCTATCTATAGTTGCTACAAAGAATATAAAATATTTAAAAATAAATTTTATCAAATTTTATTTGATAAATAGTCTCCCTGTAGAAAGATCTCTACAATGAAAACTATGAAACAATGATAAAGGAACTTGAAGAGGAAACCAAAAAATGGAAAGACATTCTATGACCATGAATTGGAAGAATTAATATTGTTAAATGACAATTGTTAAATTGTTAAAATGATACACTACCTAAAGCAATCTACAGATTCAACTCAATCCCCATAAAAATACCAATGACATTTTTTGCAGAAATAGCAAAAACAATCCTATATTTTGTATACAATCATAAAATACCCCAAATAGCCAAAGAAACCCTGAGCAAAAAAGAAAAAAAATTAAAATTAAAAATAAAGCCAGGGGCATTACACTACCTCATGTCAAAATATACCATAAAGCTAAATAAATTAAAACAGCATGGTACTGGCATAAAAAGAGACACACACACCAGTGGAACAGAATAGAGAACCCAGATTTAAATCCATGCATTTACAGCCAAATCACTTTTTACAAATATGCCAAGAAGACTCACTAGGGAAAGGACAGCCTCTTCAATAAATGGTGCTGGGAAAACTGGATATCCATATGCAGAAGAATAAAACTAGATCTCCATCTTCCATCATATACAAAATTCTAATTAAAATTGAATACAGACTTAAAGGTAAGACCTCAAACTATGAAACTACTAGAGGAAAACATCAGGGAAATGTTCTAGAACATTGTTCTGGGCAAAGAGTTTTTTGGGTAACACCTCAAAAGCACAGACAACCAAAGCAAAAATTAGCAAGTAAGATATATCAACCTAAAAAACTTCTACCCAGTAAATGAAATAATCAACAAAGTGAAGAGACAGCCCACAGAAAGGAAAAAATATTTGCAAACTATCCATCTGACAAAGGATTAATAACCAAAATATATAAGGAACTCAAACAACTCATTAGCCAAAAAAAAAAAAACTGATTTTAAATAGGCAAAAGATCTGAATAGGCATTTTTCAAAAGAAGACATACAAATGACCAACAGGTATATGAGAAAATGCTCAGCATTACTAATCATCAGAGAAATGTGAATCAAAACCACAATGTGATATCACCTTAACCCAGTTAAAATGGCTTTCATCAAAAAGATAGGAAATAATGAATGCTGGTGAGGACTGTGAAGATTTGAAGATAAAGGAACTCTTGTGCACTGTTGGTGAGACTGTAAATTAGTACAGCCACTATGGAGACAGGCCCCAGTGTGTGATGCTCCCCTCCCTGTGTCCATATGTTCTCACTGTTCAATTTCCACTGATGAGTGAGAACATGCAGTATTTGGTTTTCTCTTCCTGTGTTAGTTTCCTGAGAATAATGGTTTCCAGCTTCATCTGTGTCCCTGTGGAGGACATGAACTCATCCTTTTTTATGGCTGCATAGTATTCCATGGTCCATATCTGCCATATTTTCTTTATCCAGTCTATCATTGATGGGCACTTGGGTTGGTTTCAAGTCTTTGCTATTGTGAACAGTGCTGCAATAAATATACATGTGTATGTGTCTTTATAATAGATGACTTATAAACCTTTGGGTATATACCCAGTAATGGGATTGCTAGGTCAAATGGTATTTCTGGTTCTAGATCCTTAAGGAATCGCCACAGTCTTCCACAATGATTGAATTTACACTACCACTAACAGTGTAAAAGCATTCCTATTTCTCCACATCCTCTCCAGCATCTGTTGTTTCCTGACTTTTTAATGATTGCCATTCTAACTGGCATGAAATGGTATCTCATAGTGGTTTTGATTTGCATTTCTCTAATGACCAGTGATGATGAGCTCTTTTTCATGTTTCTTGGCCACAAAAACGTCTTCTTTTGAAAAGTGTCTGTTCATATCCTTAACCCAATTTTGATGAGGTTATTTTTTTTTCTTGTAAATTTGTTTAAGTTACTTATAGATTCTGGATATTGGCACTCTGTCAGATGGATAGATTGCAAACATTTTCTCCCATTCTGTAGGTTGCCTGTTCACTCTGATGAAAGTTTCTTTTGCTGCGCAGAAGTTCTTTAGTTTAATTAGATCCCATTTGTCTATTTTGGCTTTTGTCGCTATGGCTTTTGGTGCTTTAGTCATGAAGTCTTTGCCCATGCCTATGTCCTGAATGGTATTAATAGCCTAGGTTTTCTTCTAGGGTTTTTATGGTTTTAGGTCTTACGTTTAAGACTTTAATTCACCTTGGGTTAATTTTTGTATAAGGTGTAAGGAAGGGGTCCAGTTTCAGTTTTCTGCATATGGCTAGCCAGTTTTCCCAACATGATTTATTAAATAGGGGATCCTTTCCCCATTGCTTGTTTTTGTCAGGTTTATCACAGACCAGATGGTTGTAGATGTGTGGCATTATTTCTGAGGCCTCTGTTCTGTTCCATTGGTCTACTGGTCTATATATCTGTTTTGGTACCATACTATTTTGGTTACTGTAGCCTTGTAGTATAGTTTGAAGTCAGGTAGCATGATGTCTCCAGCTTTGTTCTTTTTGCTTAGGATTGTCTTGGCTATACAGGCTCTTTTTTGGTTCCATATGAAATTTAAAATAGTTTTTTCTAATTATTTGAAGAAAGTCAGTGGTAGCTTGATGGGGATGGCATTGAATCTGTAAATTACCTTGGGCAGTATGGCCATTTTCATGATATCGATTATTCCTATCCATGAGCATGGAATGTTTTTCCATTTGTTTGTGTTTTCTCATTTCCTTGAGCAGTGGTTTGTAGTTCTCCTTGAAGAGGTCATTCACATCCCTTGTAAGTTGTATTCCTAGGTATTTTATTCTCTTTGTAGCAATTGTGAATGGGAGTTCACTCATGATTTGGCTCTCCGTTTGTCTATTATTGGCATATGGGAATGCATGTGATTTTTGCACGTTGATTTTGTATCCTGAGACTTTGGCACAGTTGCTTATCAGCTTAAGGAGATTTTGGGCTGAGACGATGGGGTTTTCTAAATAAACAATCATGTCATCTGCAAACAGAGACAATTTGACTTCCTCTCTTCCTATTTGAATACGCTTTATTTCTTTCTCTTGCCTGCTTGTCCTGGCCAGAACTTCCAATACTATGTTGAATAGGAGTGGTAAGAGAGGGCATCTTTCTCGTCTTGTGCCAGTTTTCAAAAGGAATGCTTCCAGTTCTTGCCCATTCAGTATGATATTGACTGTGGGTTTGTCATAATTATTTATTTTTTATTTATATTATTATTTTGAGATATGTTCCATGAATACCTAGTTTATTGAGAGTTTTTAGCATGAAAGCCTTTTGAATTTTATCAAAATTGAGATAATCATGTTGTTTTTGTTATTGGTTCTATTTACATGATGGATTATGTTTATTGATTTGCATATGTTGAACCAACCTTGCATCCCAGAGATGAAGCTGACTTGATTGTGGTGGATAAGCTTTGATATTCTGCTGGATTCAATTTTCCAGTGTTTTATTGAGGATTTTCGCATTGATGTTCATCAGGGATATTGACATGAAATTTTCTTTTTTTGTTGTGTCTCTGCCAGGTTTTGGTATCAGGATGATGCCAGCCTCATAAAATGAGTTAGGGAGGATTCCCTCTTTTTCTATTGTTGGGAATAGTTTCAGAAGGAATGATACTAGCTCCTGTTTTTACCTCCATTAGAATTTGGCTGTGAATTCATCTGGTCCTGGGCTTTTTTTGGTTGGTAGGCTATTAATTACTGCCTTAATTTCAGAACTTGTTATTGGTCTAGTCAGGGATTTGACTTCTTCCTGGCTTAGTCTTGGGAGGGTGTATGTGTCCAGAAATTTATCCATTTCTTCTAGATTTTCTAGTTTATTTGTGTGGAAGTATTGATTCCCTGATGGTAGTTTGTATTTCTGTGGAATCAGTGGTGACAACCCCTTTATCATTTTTTATTGTATCTATTTGATACTTCTCTCTTTTCTTCTTTATTAGTCTGACTAGCAGTCTATCAACTTGTTGTTCTTTTCAAAAAGCCAGCTCCTGGATTCATTGATTTTTTGAAGGGTTTTCTGTGTCTCTATCTCCTTCAGTTCTGCTCTGATCTTAGTTATTTCTTGTCTTCTGATAGCTTTTGAATTTGTTTCCTCTTGCTTCTCTAGTTCTTTTAATTGTGATGTTAGGGTGTAGATTTTAGATCTTTCCCACTTTCTCCTTTGGGCATTTAGTGTTATAAATTTCCCTCTAAACACTGCTTTAGCTGTGTCCCAGAGATTCTGGTACATTGTGTCTTTGTTCTCATTGGTTTCTAAGAACTTATTTATTTCTGCCTTCATTTCATTATTTATCCAGTAGTCATTCAGGAGCAGGTTGTTCTGTTTCCATGTAGTTGTGCAGTTTTGAGTGAGTTGCTTAATCCTGAGTTCTAGTTTGATTGCACTGTGACCTGAGAGACAGTTTGTTATGATTTCTGTTCTTTTGTGTTTGCTGAGGAGTGCTTCACTTCCAATTATGTGATCAGTTTTAGAATAAGTGTGATGTAGTGCTGAAAATAATGTATATTCTGTTGATTTGGGGTGGAAAGTTCTGTAGATGTCTATCAGTTCCACTTGGTCCAGAGCTGAGTTCAAGTCCTGAATATTTCTGTTAATTTTTTTATCTCGTTGATCTGTCTAATATTGACAGTGGGGTGTTACAATCTCCCACTATTATAGTGTGGAGTCTAGTTCTCTTTGTAGTTCTCTAAGAACTTGCTTTATTAATCTGGGTGCTCCTGTATTGGTTGCATATATATTTAGGATACTTAGCTCTTCTTGTGCATTGATCCCTTTACTATTATGTGATGCCCTTCTTTGTCTTTGTTGATCTTTGTTGGTTTAAAGTGTGCTCTATTAGAGGCTAGGATTGCCACCTCTGCTTTTTTTGCTTTCCATTTCCTTAGTAAATATTGTTCCATCCCTTTATTTTGAGCCTATGTGTTTCTTTGCACATGAGATGGGTCTACTGAACACAGCACTGTGATGGGTCTTGACTCTTTATCAAATTTATAAGTCTGTGTCTTTTAATTGGGGCCTTTAACTTGTTTACATTTAAGGTTAATATTGTTATGTGTGAATTTTACTCTGTCATTAAGGTGCTAGCTGGTTATTTTGCCTGTTAGTTGATGCAGTTTCTTCATAGTGTTGATGGTCTTTACAACTTGGTATGCTTTTGAAGTGACTGGTACTGGTTTTTCCTTTCCATATTTAGTGCTTCCTTCAGGAGCTCTTGTAAGGCAGACCTGGTGGTGACAAAATCTCTCAGCATTTGCTTGCCTGTAAAGGATTTTATTTCTCCTTCACTTATGAAGCTTAGTTTGGCTCGACATGAAATTCTGGTTTGAAAATTCTTCTCTTTAAGAATGTTTAATATTTGTCCCCACTCTTTTCTGGCTTGTAGGGTTTCTGCAGAGAGATCTGCTGTTAGTATAATGGGCTTCTCTTTATGGGTAACCCAACCTTTCTCTCTGGCTACCCTTAACATTTTTTCCTTCATTTCAACCTTGGTGAATCTGACAATTGTATGTCTTGGGGCTGCTCTTCTTGACAAGTATCTTTGTGGTGTTCTCTGTATTTCCTGAGTTTGAATGTCAGCTTGTCTTGCTAGAATGGGAAAATTCTCCTGGATAATATCCTGAAGAGTGTTTTCCAGCTTGGTTCCATTCTCCCCATCACTTTTATGTACACCAGTCAAACGTAGATTTGGTCTTTTCACATAGTCCCATATTTCTTGGAGGCTTTGTTCATTCCTTTTCATTCTTTTTTCTCTAATCTTGTCTTCATGCTTTATTTCATTAAGTTAATCTTCAATCTCTGATATCCTGTCTTCTGCTTGATTGATTCAGCTATTGAAGTTTGTGTATGCTTCATGAAGTTCTCGTGCTGTGTTTTTCAACTCTATCAGGTCATTTATGTTCCTCTCTAAACTGGTTATTCTAGTTAGCAATTTCTCTAACCTTTTTCAAGGATCTTAGCTTCCTTGCACTGGGTTACAACATGCTCCTTTAGCTTGGAGGAGTTTGTTATTACTTACCTTCTGAAGCCTACTTCTGTCAATTTGTCAAACTCATTCTCCATCCAGTTTTGTTCCCTTGCTGGTGAGGAGTTGTGATTCTTTGGAGGAGAGGAGGCATTCTGGTTTTAGGAATTTTCAGCCTTTTTTCACTGGTTTGTCCCCATCTTCATGGATTCATCTACCTTTGGTCTTTGATGTTGGTGACCTTTGGATGGGGTTTTTGTGTGGACTTTTTTTGTTGTTGATGTTGATACTATTTCTTTCTGTTCTTTAGTTTTCCTTCTAACAGTCAGGCCCCTCTGCTGCAGGTCTGCTGGAGTTTGCTGGAGGTCCACTCCAGACCCTGTTTTCCTGGGTATCACCAGCAGAGGCTGCAGAACAGCAAAGAATGCTGCCTGATCCTTCCTCTGCAAGCTTCATCCCAGAGGGGCACCCGCCACATGCCAGCCAGAGCTCTCCTGTATGAGGTGTCTGTCAACCCCTGCTGGGAGATGTCTCCCAGTCAGGAGGCACAGGGGTCAGGGACCCACTTGAGAAGGCAATCTGTCCCTTAGCAGAGCTTGAGCGCTGTGCTAGGGGATATGCTGCTCTCTTCAGAGCCATCAGGCAGAAATGTTTAAGTGTGCTGAAGCTGCGCCCACAGCCGCCCCTTCCCTCAGGTGCTCTGTCCCAAGAAGATGATATGGGAGTTTTATCTATAACCCCTGACTGGGGCTGCTGCCTTTCTTTCAGAGATGCCTGCCCAAAGAGGAGGAATCTAGAGAGGCAGTCTGGCTAAAGCAGCTTTACCAAGCTGTGGTGAGCTCGGCCCAGTTTGAACTTCCCGGAGGCTTTGTTTACACCTTGAGAGGAAAACTGCGTACTCAAGCCTCAGTAATGGTGGATGTCTCTCTCCCCACCAAGCTGGAGCGTCCCAGGTTGACTTCAGACTGCTGTGCTGGCAGTGAGAATTTCAAGCTAGTGGATCTTAGCTTGCTGCACTTAATGGGGATAGGATCCACTGAGCAAGACCACTTGGCTCCCTGGTTTTAGCACCCTTCCAGGGAGTAAACAGTTCTGTCTCACTGGCATTCCAGGTGCCACTGGGGTATGAAAAAACAAAAACAAAAACAAAAACAAAACAAAAAAAACTCCTGCGGCTAGCTCAGTGTCTGCACAAATGGCTGCACAGTTTTGTGCTTGAAACCCAGGCCCCAGGTGGTGTAGGCACCTGAGGGAATCTCCTGGTCTGCGGGTTGCAAAGACCCTGGGAAAAGCATAGTATCTGAGCCGAGTGTACTTAGTCCCTCAGGGCTTCCCTTGATTAAGGGAGGGAGTTTCCCAACCCCTTGCACTTCCCAGGTGAGGCCATGCCCCACCCTACTTTTGCTCACCCTCCATGGGCTGCACCCACTAACAAGTCTCATTGAGGTGAGTCTGGTACCTCAGTTGGAAATGCAGAAATCACCCACCTTCTGCATTGATCTCATTGGGAGCTGCAGACTAGAGCTGTTCCTACTTGGCCATTTTGCCCAGGTATATCATCTATTTTTTTATACTACCAGTGGTCAATCTGAGAATGAAATTAAGAAAACAGAGTCATTCGTAATAGCATCAAAAATAACAAAATATTTAGGAATAGAGTTAACAAAAGATGGGGCTGACTGGTTTACTACAAACTACAAAATATCATTGAGAAAAATTAGAGAAATTCTAAATAAATGGAGAGATAGTCTGTATTTATGGATTTGAGACTCAGTATTGTTACGATGTCAGCGCTCTCCAAACTGATCTATTCAATACAATTCCTATTAAAATCCATTCAGGTTATTTTGCATAAATTGAGACACTGATTCTAAAATTTATATGAAACAGGAAATGACAAGAATTGCCAAAAATAATTTGGCCAAGAAGATCATTTGTTTTTAGTTTAACTAACATATTTTTCTTAAATTCTATGAATATATTTCTAATAGTTGCTTTGAAACCTTGGTCTCCGCTCAGTCAACATCTGACTCACTTGGAGTCATTTTTTAATTGACTCCAGTTTTTCCCGAATATGGGTCCCATGTTCCTCTTTCTTTGAATGTCTAAATATTTGGTAGGAAACTAGATATTATATAATTATATGTTGTAGTGACTTAGAATTTTGTTGTGTTTATCTGAAGATTATTCTTTCATTCTCTTGGGTAATTCGCCTGCTTGGATTCAAATCGCAAACTTTGTCTTCCTTGTATCATACAACTACTGATATATGCTTTCTGGTCCTATGGTTTGTGTTATTGCTGTGTTAGCCTGGCTCCTGGTGTATTCCCTGTGCCTGGGTAATTTGGCAGTCATCCAAGGATTTGGACCAACATTATACACTGTACTCACATTTGAGGGTTCATTCTAGACTTACCTTGTTTTTAAGGAGACCCCCTCACCAATTTCAATATACTTTACCATCCTCAGCACTGTCCTCTGATATTTCACACCCAGAATTTTCAGCATTATCCTATCCAACCTGCACAGAATTGGGAAATGCACTCTTTTTTTAAGGCAAAAACCTCAGCTCTTATGCTGTTAATCTCTACCTGTCAAGTCTCTGTCTGCTTTTTGCTATATACCCTGGCATCTTCTCCACATTTGAGTACTTTAGGTATTTAAGCAGTGTTTATAGTCAGATTTTGGGTCTTACCCTGTGTTATTGTCCTATTCAGAATTTTCCCTTTAAATTTCCAGTTGCTTTTTCAATCCAGACATCTGATCTGGCACCTTGAATTGATAAGGCTTTGGTTTACTTGTGGTTTTCTAACTCAGTAGTCTCAGGAGTTGAGGAGAACCATTTGGCCAAACCCTTGTCAGGCCAAGCCAAAACCTTGCAATTCTTACTGCTTCTAGTTACACTTTTTCAAAGAAAACTTTTCTCTAGCTTGTATTTCATATGCTTTCCAATATCTTTAATTTATTTCATTTTAAGACATTGTATTCAGTAATAATTACTGTGGTATGATTTACACTAACCATTTTGGTCACTGACCAAATCTGATACATAAAATTACATTGACTGCTTTTTTATATTAAATTAACCTCTCAGACAAGGAATAAGCCCAATTTGTTAATGCTATATTACCATTTTCATACATTGATTCTGACTGCTAATGTTTTGTTTAGGATTTTTGTAGCTATGTTAATAAGTGAGATTGCCCCTAAATTTCCTTTCTTGTACTATCGTTTTCAAAATTATGCTAGTGTTGTAAGATAAGTCAGGAATATTCCCTTTATCTATATTCTGGAATAATTTGCTTAAGATTAGAATTATTGTTTGCTTAAATGTTTGATAAAACTTGCCTGTAAGCCATCTGGGAATTGTATTTTTTCTTTGTGAAAAACAATTTTATCTTAATTTCTTAAAGTAAGCTTTTCTAAGAATTTTTTTATGTTATTGAATTTGGGAGTGTGGTTGGCATAAAATTGTTCTTAATATCCTCTTCTTTTCTTGTTTATATCTGCAACATCTGTATGTAGTGATTATCTCTTTTTTGAATCAGTAACATTGCTTATACATGCCTTATCAAGTTTGCCAGAGGCTTATCAAATATATTAATTATTTTTAAAAAACACAATTTTTTCTCTTTGATCTAATGTCAGTTTGTTCACCATTTTATTCTTTACTATTCTTATCTGTTATTTTCTTGCTAACACTTTTTGAGCTTTTTTCTCTGATACTCTTTTTCTAACATCTTGTCTTAGATACTTAGCTTATTAATTTAGTCCTTCTGTTCTTTTTTATTTTCTTTCTCAACTTTTATTTTAAATTCAGGGGATACATGTACAGATCTGTTACCCGGTTTTATTTCATGAGGCAGAGGTTTGAGGTCTAAATGCTCTCATCACCTGGGTACTAAGCATAGTACCTAACAGTTTTTCAACCCTTGCCCTCCTCCCTACATCCCCTCTCTAATAGTCACCAGTGTCCATTATTACCATTTTATGCCCATGAGTACCCAATGCTTAGCTCCCACTTGTGAGAACATGCAATATTTGGTTTTCTGATCTTGCATTAATTTGCTTAGGATAATGACCTCCAGCTCCAACTATGTTCCTGCAAAGGATATGATTTTGTTATTTTTTATGCCTGCATAGTATTCCACGGTGTATATGCACCATGTTTTCTTTATCTAGTACACCACTGATGGGTACCTAGACTGATTCCATGGCTTTGCTATTGTGAATAGTGCTATGATGAACATATGAGTACATGTGTATTTTGGTAAAATAATTTCTTTTCTTTTAGATATATACCCAGTAATGGGATTGCTGTGTCAAATGATAGTTCCAAGTTCTTTGAGAAATCTCCAAACTGCTTTCCTCGGGGACTGAACTAATTTACATTCTCACCAACAGTATAATGTGTGTTCCTTTTTCTCCACAGCCCTGCCAACATCTGTTGCTTTTTGATTTTTTTAATAATAATCATTCTGACTGGTTGGAGATGGTATCTCATTTTGACTTTGATTTGCGTTTCTCTGATGGTTAGTCATGATGAGCATTTTCTTCATGTTTGTCGGCTGCTTGTACGTCTTCCTTTCAGAAGTGTCTGTCCAAGTCTTTTGTTCATTTTTAATGGAGTTATTTATTTTTTGCTTGTTCAATTATTTAACTTCCTTATAAATTCTGGATACTGGACCATTGTTGGAGGCATAGTTTGATCATGTTTTCTCTCATTTTGTAGTTATCCGTTTACTCTGTTGGTAGGTTTTGTTTTTTGTTTTTGTTTTTGTTTTTCTGTGCAGAAGCTCTTTAGTTTAATTAGGTCCTGCTTGTCATTTTGTTTTTGTTTTGTTGGAGTTACTTTTTTTCTTTTTTGAGACAGAGTCTCACTCTGTTGCCCAGGCTGGAGTGCAGTGGTGTGATCTTGGCTCACTGCAATCTTTGTCTCCCAAGTTCAAGCGATTCTCCTGCCTCAGCCTCCCAAATAGCTGGGATTACAGGCACCTGCTACCACGCCCAGCTAAATTTTGTATTTTTAGTAGAGACGGGGTTTTACCATGTTGGCCAGGCTGACCTCAAGTGATCTGCCCACCTTGGCCTCCCAAAGTACTGGGATTACAGGCATGAGCCACCATGCCCAGCTTGGAGTTACTTTTGAGGGAGTAGTAATACATTCTTTCCCAAGGCCATGTCCAGAATGTTTCCTAGGTTTTCTTCTGGATTCTTTTAGTGTGAGGTCTTACATTTTAATTTTTAATCCATCTTGCATTAATTTTTATATGGTGAAAGGTAGGGGTCCAGTTTAATTCTTCTTCATATGTCTCACCAGCTATCCCAGAACCATTTGATGAACATGGAATCTTTTCCTTCCTGTTTAACTTTGTTGACTTTGTCAAAGATTACATGGCTATAGTTGTACGACTTTATTTTGAGGTTCTCTATTCTGTCAGGTTGGACTATATGTCTGTTTTTGTAGCAGTACCATGCTGTTTTGATTACTGTAGACTTGCAATATAGTTTGAAGTCAGGTAATTTTTGCTTAGGATTGTTTTGGCTATTTGCGCTCTTTTATTTGGTTCCTTATAAACTTTAGAATAGTTTTTTCCAATTCTGTGAAAAATGGCATTAGTAGTTTGATAGGAATAGTGTTGAATCTATAGATTGCTTTGGGCAGTATGGCCATTTTAATGATACTGATTCTTTCAATCCATAATCATGGAATGTTTTCAATTTGTTTGTCCAAGGTTGACCTTAGGCAGTCTGGTGACCATATGCCTTGGTGATGTTTGTTTTCTATAGTATCTTGCAGATGGTCTCTGGATTTCTTATATCTCAATGTCTACCTCTCCAGCAAGAGTAGGAAAGTTTTTTTGAATTATACCCTCAAATATAATTTTCAGTTCGTTTGCTCCTTCTCTCTCATGAATGTCAGTAATTCACACATTTGGTTGCTTTACATAATCTTATATTTCTTGAAAACTTTTCTCCTTTTTTAAAATTCTTTTTCCTGGCCAGGCATGGTGGCTCATGCCTGTAATCCCAGCACTTTAGGAGGCCAAGGCATGTGGATCACCTGAGACCAGGAGATTGAGACTAGCCTGGCTAACATGGTGAAAACCCATCTCTACTAAATATATCAAAATTTGCTGGGAATGATGGCACATGCCTGTAATCCCAACTACTTGGGAGACTGAGGCAGAAGAATCGCTTGAACCTGGGAGGGGGTGGAGGAGGTTACAGTGAGCCAAGAATGTGTCATTGGACTCCAGCCCCAGCAACAATAGTGAAACTCCATCTTAAATAAATTAAATAAATAAATAAACCTTTTCTTTAGTTTTGTGAGATTGGGTTAGTTCAAGAGAGCGGTCTTCAAGCTCTGAAATTCATTCTTCTACTTGGTCCAGTCCATTGATAAAGATTTTAATTGTATTTTGAAATTCCTTAAGTGAGTTTTTCAATTTCAGCAGCTCCAATGGATTAATTTTTGAGATGTTTATCTCTTCCTTTATTTCCTGGATTGTTTTAGAAGTTTCTTTTTGTTGATTTTCAAGCTTGTCTTGGATCTCAGTGAGCTTCCTTGCAATCCATGCTTTGAGTACATTATCCGTCATTTTTGAATTTTCATTTTGGTTAGGGATCATTGCTGGAGATCTAGTGTGATCCTTTGGTGGTGTCACTACATTCAGATTTTTCATGGTGCCAGAATTCTTGCACTGATTCCTTCTCATCTGGAGAAGCTGGCACTTCTAATTTTTGTAATTATTTTTATGTGGGTAGGATTTTTTTCTTTTTCTTTTCTTTCCTCTTTTCAGTAGGGCACTGTCATGGGGGCTGTTTGCCAGTGTTCTCTTCTCCAGGGTCTTGGGTGTCCTTCATGTTTCAGTAGATTCCCATTTTTCTTTTTTTTAATTAAAGTTCACAGAGTTGGTCTTTCTGTACTAACTTGCTATTTCCAAGTGGCTGAGGCATGCTGAGGCATCCACCATCTTGGAAAGAAACTTTGTTTTTATATAGGCATTTAAGGCTCTAAATCGCCCTACAGTTATTATTTTAGATGCATTGAACAAGTTTGGATATATAATATTTTCGTATCGTTCAAATGGAAATATTTTTGAATTTCTATTATGAGTTATTTGACATATTAGCTATTAGAAATGTTTTTATAAATTTCCAAGTATATGGAATTTTCTAATTATCTCTTCTTTGTGATTTATAAACTAACTGCCTTGTAGTCAAAGAATGAAGTCTATACGCTGCCAGACTTTTGCAAATTGTTGGGAATTGCTTTGTGGCCCAGCATGGGGTTGATATTCCTAAATATATACATTCTATAGTTGCATATCCTGGGCTTATGGTAATTTATTGTCCTATTCAGATTTTCACTTACTGATATTTTTAACAGTTTGATTTCTGAATTATTGAGAAAAAATATGTTTAAAATCTTCTATTATGATTATGGGTTTGTCTCTTTCTCCTTTTAATTATCAATGTTTTGCTTTACATATTTTCAGGTTTTGTTATTAGATAGCTTCCTAGTAAATTAAAGTTTTTACCACTATGGATTGACTCTCATTATTCTATATTAATGCCTCTTATTTTAAGGTATATTTTGCCTGATATTAATATACCTATTAACTTTATTTGGCTATTATTTACATGCAATATATTTTATCATCCTTTAACTTTCAACCTTTCTTCATTTTTATATTTAGATATGTCTCTTGTAAATAGCAAATATTTTAGCTTTTTATTTTGATGTAATTACAGATTTGCAACTAATTGAAAACATCTTACAAAGAGGTTCTGTGTACCTTCACCCCATTTCCCCCAATGGTTACATCTTGTAAAACTATAGTTTAGCAAAACCAGGAAACTTACATTGGTATAATGTGTGGATATAGTTCTACTTCATTGTATCACATATGAAGTTTTGTGTATCTACCACTGCAATCAAGATACAGAACTATCCTATTATCACAAACATCTAAACAGCCAAATGAACAAGATGACAGCCAATTGATATTAAGCAGCCTTTGTCAGTGCCCCTTCCTTCCCTCCTCTCTAGCCCACCAATGTGGCTAGATGGCATATAAATAAATACTCATGTTGGCAAACATGTGGTAGGACTAAATTCAGAAATGTCTGGTTCTAGGGATTCAAATGGCAGCATTAGGACCCCTGTGTGGGCTTCATTCTGTGGTCTTCACTGTGAGGCAGGCTTCCTTTATGTTGTGGGAAACAGGCTACAGGAAGCTTCTGGCTTCCACTCCCTGCATAGTTAGTGAGTCTGGAGAAAAGAGTTAGGTCTCTTTGGACCAGTCACTATATCTAGGGGACTGGTGCTTTGATTATCCAGACTAGATTGCAGGCCTTCTTTTATGGTGTGGGAAGTGGAATCTCATAACCTTAGCTCCCCCATCTCCCCACCAGAATCATATGGAGAGGAAGAAAATGAAAATAATTGTTTCTGTTACCAGAAGAGGGAAGGCAGGCAGAAGCAATGGCTGCTCACTGCACCAGTGATTATGATACACAGCCTGGGTTGGAATCACTGTTGTACACATTTTCCTAGAGAATGAGTTATGAAGTTAAGGGCTTAAACTTTCACTTCTACCAGAAAGATTGTCAGACATGTATCTTGACCCCTAATCTGTTTACTGAATTTTATATGTAGTATATATAATTACCTGCAGGACTCTTTCCCTAAGAAATCTCATTATTACCTCAATTTAGCATATCTACATCCCACAAAACCAGCTTCTCCTCTGGCTGTTGATATTTCAGACAATGATTCTACCATTATTGAGCCTCCTAAATATAAAACCCTGGAGACATTCTTCAAACCTCCCTTTCCCATTATTCCAAGTTCTATCAAGTCTTCCTTCATAATGTCTTTCACAATTCCCCCTTTCCTTTTCCACTGCTATTTTTAAATTCAAGCCTCCATTATTTTACAGCAATAATGTTTCTCATTCTAGTCTCTACTTTATTCATTCTATACACTAATGCCACATTAATCTTCTCAAAACATTGCTAGACTTTCACTTTCAAAATAAAAAATAAAATCAATTTTCTCTATTATTTATAGGATGAAGTCCAAAATACTTAGCCTAGTATTTCAAGATCTGTTATAATCTGGATCCAATCCACTTTTCCAATCTTCTTGATTATTTGCTTATATATACCTGCTGATCCAGTCAAACTGATATACTTGTCATTCCCCATGCATAGTATGTATATTTGAACCCTCCTCTTATGCATACTGATTCTCCTGCCTTGAATGCTTTCCTTATCCTTTTCTCTTTATCTAAAGTCCCATCTCTTTTATTCAAGAGCCACATCAAATTTTATCTCTCCCTGAAACCTTTCTTTACAAATTCAGCAACTCTCTACTAAATTTTTGCAGTACTCTGGCCCTCTACTCATTTTAGTAACAAAATGTGAGTCTTTTCCTTCCCCAACCATAGCCAAATACTGTGTATGCCACAAACTAACTCATCTCTCTCTACTTCCAGCTCCCCAGACACTCCTGTCTAACACAGATAGTGCACAAGAAATCCCCACAGCTAAAACTAGTGTGGATAAGCTTGTGTGCCAATGAGGTCATTGAAATACACTCTTTCTCTGCTCCCAAAAGTGTTGGCATTGTTCACATCACTGAACTTCTGCTTCAGATTTTTCTTCAGGTTCTCCAGTTTCTTCTAAAAGGTTAAGACCAGCTCTAAATCTCATTATACTGCTCTGTGACCTCAGAAGCTTACTGAGCTCTTGTTAGCTTGATCCTCTATTCCCTTGTGTGCTGGGAGACTTACTCCCAACAAACTTCTCTCACAGATGCGTCTGACATACTATAGATATTGCTTGCCATTTCTACTTATGTTACAGTTAGTTCCTCTTAGGCAGGGTGTTGTGGGAAGTCAGGGACCCTGAACAGAGGGACTGGCTGGAGCTGAGGCAGAAGAACATAAATTGTGAAGATTTCACAGACATTTATCACTTCCCTAATAATACTCTTATAATTTCTTATGTCTGTCTTTACTTTAATCTCTTAATCCCGTTATCTTCGTAAGCTGAAAATGTACATCACCTCAGGACCACTATTGTACAAATTGATTGCAAAACATGTGTTTGAACAATATGAAATCAGTGCACCTTGAAAAAGAACAGAATAACAGCTATTTTCAGGGAACAAGGGAAGATAACCATAAGGTCTGACTGCCTGCAGGGTCGGGGAGAATAGAGCCATATTTTTCTTCTTGCAGAGAGCCTGTAAACAGACGTGTGAGTAGGACAGATATCACTAAATTATTTTCCCAGCAAGAAATATTAATAATTAATACCCTGGGGAAAGAATGCATTCCTGGGGGGAGGTCTATAAATGGCCACTCTGGGAGTATCTCTCTTATGTGGTTGAGATAAGAACTGAAATGTGCCCTAGTCTCCTGCAGTACCCTCAGACTTACTAGGATTGGAAAATTCCAGCCTGGTAAATTCCAGTCAGACCAGTTCTCTCGAACCCTGTCTCCTGTTAAGATGTTTATCAAGACAATATGTGCACAGTGGGCCATAGACCCTCATCAGTAATTCTAATTTCACCTTTGCCTTGTGATCTTTATTGCCCTTTGAAGCATGTGATCCTTGTGACCTACTCCCTGTTCGTACACCCCCTCCCCCTTTAAAATCCCTAATAAAATCTTGCTGGCTTTGTGGCTCAGGGTCGTCATCATGGTCCTACCAATATATGATGTCACCCCCAAGCCCAGCTGTAAAATTCCTCTCTTTGTACTCTTTCTCTTTATTTCTCAGACCAGTCAACACTTAGGGAAAATAGAAAGAACCTATGTTGAAATATTGGGGGCTGGTTCCCCCAATAGCAGGGATCTATCTTGTTTGTCTTTGTGTCCTCAGAAACTAGCATATAGTAGGTATATAAGTCATGTTTTTTAAAATAAACTTTTAATTTTTGAATAATTATAGAGTTATGAAAAAAAGTTGCAAAAATAGCACAGAGAATCCCTTTAATCCTTTTGCCCATCTTCCTTCAGTGTTAACTTCTTATGTAACCATTATACACACTTATCAAAACTAAAAAAATTAATATTGGTACAGTACAGTACTATTAACCAGTGGTACAGAATCCAGATTTCACAGATTATCCACAAATGTCCTTTTTCTGATCTAGGATCCAATCAAGGATACCACATTGAATGTAATCATTTTGTCTTCTTGGTTTTCTCCAATCTTTGACAGTAAATCAAAATAATCTTTCCTTGTTTTCAATGACCATGACTTTTGTAAAGAGCATTAGTCATGATTTTGGGGAATTTTCCTTAACATTAGTTTTCTCTGATGTTTCTTCTCCCTAATTTATTTATTTTTCTTAAATGACAAATAAAAATTGTATACATTTATTGTGTAAAACAGGATGTTTTGAAATATGTATACATTGTAGAATGGCCGAAGCAAGCTAATTAGCAAATGTATTATCTTGCATACCATTTTTGTGGTGAAAACACTTAAAATCTATTCTCAGTGATTTTCAAGAATACAATGCATTATTAACTATAGTCAACATATTGCATAATAGAGCTCCTGAAATTCTTCTTCCTATCTGACTGTAATTTTGTACCCTCTGACCAACATCTTCCCAACACCTCTTCCCTGAAACCCCAGCCCTGGGTCATATTTTTTGGACCAAAGAAATCTCTGCTAAGTTAGACCTCTTTAGATATTTATGATAATATGAATCATGCCAATTTTGTCCAGTCTCTTTTAACATGGCAAAATGGACAGTCAGTTCCCCATCAAGGGTCAGTTCTCCTTGTCCCAGTTCAGTCTAGACTCTGTTCCTCCTTTTCCTTATAAAGTCTCACAGTCAGGCATGATTTATGACAGTTAGAATTTTCTCTCTTAGATTCATGTCTGTTTGTATGGCTCTAAAGGTGGAAACTGTGTCATCTAATTTGTTAGACTCTATTGCATAGCCTAAAGCACTGAGTACACCAGCCATTCAATAAAGCTTTGTTGACGTTGCTCTGAGTTAATTGTATGTCTTAGCCCATTTTGTGTTGCTATAAAAGAGTGCCTATATTGAATAGTTTATAAAGAAAAGAAGTTTCTTTAGCTCATTTTTCTGCAGTCTTTGAAGTTGAAGTGCATGGCCCTGGCTTCTGGCAAGGGGTTTTATGCTACATTGCACATGGCAGAGAAGGTAAAAATGGAAGTGAACATATTAAAAGCAGGGGAAACCTGAGGAACATCCTGGCTTTGTAACAACCCACTCTGTAGGAACTAGCTCATTCTCAAGATAACTGATCCAGTCTCCAGAGAGTGAGAACTCACTCACTACTGCTAGAACAGTACCAAGCCATTCATGAGGGATCCACCCTCATAGCCCAGACATCTCCCACTGGGTCTCATCTCCCAGTATCACCACACTAGAGATCAAATTTTAACATGAGCTTTGGTGGAGACAAACAAACCATATCTAAACCATAGCATTGTATAACACTAAAATACATTTTAACATTTTAATGAATTCATTATAATCAATTGTCTTTTAGCTTTGTAATGAAGAATTATATATCAATCAATCATTCACTTCCTCATTTCTGATTTCTCAGTATATCCCTAGACTGATAGATTCAGATACTTCCCCTAGATGCCTCATATTTTCCAATCTACTTATCTAGTAACTTTTCCATAATTTTTATTGCAGTTATAACTATGGAGTAATAAGAAAGATTCAATTTATGAAAAGAAGGAGTTATTAGCTCTTTTAACTGCACACCAAAAAAAATAAATAAATAAGTCATGATAAAGCCCTTTCCTTTTGAAATTTCTGTATTAATCAATCTTTATTTCTGTCTTATCTATTTATATCTCTTTTTAGTCCTGGTCTAAAGCTTATTTTAGAGGGAGTCAAGATGGGCAACTAGACACAGCTAAGAGGAACATTTCCCAGTAAGAGAGTGGGACATTAGGAAGACTGGCACACTCTGAGAAGACCTTCAGAGGAAAGGCATTGGGAGTGGATGGAGGGAGGACACAGATGCTAAATTGAAAGGGGAGGAATCTGGGAACCCTGCATGGGGCTGCTGAGCACTGGGATCCACTCCTGGTCCCCATAAACTCCTAGGGAAGGGGTAAGTGGAACAGTTAAGGAGTGGCCCACTGTCGTTATGGACCTCTGGAATCCTAGCTGCAGGAGAACCCACAACCCCCACTTGAGCTGGCAAGTAAAGCTGCTTAGAGTGGTGGCAGGGGCAGGACTCCAGCCTGTGTAGAGCCCAGAGGGTTTGGCATGGGAATGGCTACAGTGGAATACAGCCAGGGATACCCTTTCCCCAAGGCCTGCCAAGATCTTGTAGGTGGCTTTAGCCTTTGAGTGACTGTCAGACCTGGACAGAGCAGGGCAGACTTGCCTGTGAGACAGGGCCAGTCCGATCTGAGTGACCCCCATCTCCTGGCCTCTTCTAGGTCCCCAGCCTGGCTATACTCACCTTCAGTGCAGCTGCAGATGCCAAATCACAGTGCTTCCTGGAGGCCTGCATCATAGCTCCTTTGTCAGGAGCTCATACCTAACCATTAGAGAGCTCCAGTAGACAGGCTTCTGCTGACAAGAAAAGCCCACTCACAGCCTCGTCCCACTGCAGCCTCCCCTGCCGTGTTCTGGCATGCCCTGCCCACGGACCCTGTATTAGTCTGTTCTCATGCTGCTAATAAAGACATACCCAAGACTGAGTAATTTATAAAGGAAAGGTTTGATGGACTCACAGTTCCACATGGCTCCAGAGGTCTCACAGTCATGGTGGAAGGCAAAGGAGGAGCAAAGTCACATCTTACATGGGGACAGGCAAGAGAGCTTGTGCATTTATAAAACCATCAGATCTCATGAGACTTATTCACTATCATGAGAACAGTATGTGGGAAACCGCCCCATGATTCAATTATCTCCACCTGGACCTGCCCCTGACACATGGGGTTATTACAATTCAAGGTGAGATTTGGATACGGATACAGCCAAACCATATCATTACCACTTCACCAGTATGAGTACAGGAGTACCTCGCCTCTCCTCTCCCAACAGCAAACTTGTGCACACCTACCCCACCACCCTACTGCCATTGGAGTAAACACACCCCGTCACCCTGACCATCCCTGCCAGTGCTCCACCCCCACAGAGGCATGGGCAGCCCTTCATGCCGCTGCCACTGCTGTTGGCTTTAGTGTAAGCACAGACACTTGAATCCTGCCCCCGCTGGTATCACAACACTGCCACAGGCACATACATGCACATAGACACCACTGCCTTGCTTCTGCTGGCCCCCGACACCAGCTGATGTGTGTGCACCCCACTGCATGGCTGCAGCTGCTGGCATTCACGAGCAAGCATGGATTTTGCTGCCACTGCCCCTACAAAGTGCTTTAGCTGTCATCTCCCATCAGAATGTTGTGGTCCGTGGAAGAGAACACCTCAATCTTGCCAGAAAAACAGGTTCCTAACTTTGAGAGGCCAGAGGTCAAAGCTGGGGGCCTGGTACCAACCCCCCAGAGTTAGAGAATGCAGCCCAGGAAAACTCAGCTGAGCTTTGGCCCCCTGCAATCTTCCAGGATCAAAGTCAGTTGACTGAACCCACCTTATACCACAGTCAAACCCCTAAGGACATTAAAGAAGGTTAAAAACAAAAAACACCCATCTAGAAGACAAGAACTTCAAAGATTAAAGTGACATCAGCCCAGATGGATGAGAAGGAACCAGTGCAAGAACTCTGGCAACTCAAAAAGCCAGACTGTGTTCTCACCTCCAAACAACTACAGCAATGATTTGTAAGCAGGCTAAAATGGCTGAAATGACAGACAGAATTCAGAATATGAATAGGAACAAAGATCATCAAGATTCAGGAAAAAGTGGAAACCCAATCCAAGGAATCTAGGGAATAAAATCAAATAATACAGGAGCAGAAAGATGAAATAGCCATTTTAAAAAAAGAGCCAAACTGATCCGATAGAGCTGAAAAACACTACAAGAATGTCACGGTACAATCACAAGTATTAACAGCAGAAATGACCATGCTGATGAAAGCATCTCAGAGCTTGAAGAGCAGTCTTCCACATTAGCTTAATCCAACAAATTTTTTTTTTAAAGAAATAAAAAAACCTCTAAGAAATATGGGATTATGTAAAGAGATCACATCTACAACTCACTGGGGTCCTTGAAAGAGAGGGAGAGAAAGCAAGCAACTTGGAAAACATGTTTGAGGATATCAGCCACAAAAATTTCCACAACCTCGCTAGAGAGACCAACATTCAAATTCAGGAAATGCAAAGAATCCCTTCAAGACACCACACAAGATGACCATCCCCAAGACACATAGTCATCATATTCTTCAAGGTCAACATGAAAGAAAAAAAAAAGTAAAGGCAACTATAGAGAAGAGGCAGGTCACCTACAAAGGGCACCCCACCAGCTAACAGCAGACCTTTCAGCATAAACCCTACAAGCCAGAAGAGATTGGGGGTCAGTATTCAACATTCTTAAAGAAAAGAAACTCCAAGAATTTCATATCCAGCCAAACTAAGTTTCATAAGTGAAGGGGAGATAAGATCCTTTACAGACAAGTAATTGTTAAGGGAATTTATTACCACAGACCTGCCTTACAGGAGATCCTCAAGAGAGTGCTAAATATGTAAACAAAAGACCTTTACCAGTCACCACAAAAACACATTTAAGTACATGACTATTGACACTGTAATGTACCTAGACAACCAAGTCTGCAGAATAACCACTAACAACACAATGACAGGACCAAATTTGCACATATCAATATTAACCTTAGACAACCTACAGAATGGGAGAAAATATTTGTAAACCATACATCTGACAAAGGTCGAATATCCAGAACCTATAAGGAACTTAAAAAGCAAAAAAGTGAACAATGCTATTAAAAAGTGGGCAAAGGACATGGACACTTTTCAAAAGAAGGCATGCATGCAGCCAAAAAGCTATGAAAAAACGTTCAATATCATTAATCATTAGGAAAATGCAAATCAAAACCACAAGATACCATCTCTCATCAGTCAGAATGGCTATTAATGAAAGGCAAAAAAAATGGATGCAGGCAAGGTTGTGGAGAAAAGGGAACGCTTATATGCTGTTGGTGGGAATGTCAATTAGTTCAGCAGTGGACTGTGGAAAGCAGTTTGGTGATTTTTCAGAGAACTTAAAACAGAACCAGCATTCAACCCAGCAATCTCATTATTAGGTATATACCCCAAGGAGTACAAATTGTTCTGCCATAAAGACACATGCACACATATGTTCACTGTAGCACTCTTCACATGTAGCAAAGATATGGAATCAACCTAAATGCCCATCAATGGTAGACTGAATAAAGAAAATGTGGTACATATACACCATAGAACACTCTGCAGCCATAAAAAGGAACAAGATCATGTCTTTTGCAGCAACATGGATGAAGCTGGGGGCCATTATCCTAAGCGAACTAATGCAGGAACAGAAAGCCAAATACTGCATGTTCTCACTTAGAAATGGGAGCTTAACACTGAGTATACATGGACACAAAGAAAGAAACAAAAGACACTTGAGCCTACTTTGGAGGGTAGAAGTGGGGAGGAGGGTGATCAAAAAACTACCTACTGGGTTATCTACTATGCTTATTAGCTGGGTAATGAAATAATATATACACCACACCCCCGTGACATGCAATTTACCCATATAACATGTGTACATGTGTACCCCTGAAACTAAAATAATACAGACGTGAATATGAGACATTTAAATTATACATTCTCTGAGGTCACATCCTATGTCTCTCATGTAATCCTACCACAAGTCTAAGCACACAGTAAAGGCATATTTTTTATTTATATATTTTTATTTATTTATTTTTTGAGACAGAGTGTCACTCTGTTGCCCAGGTTGGAGTGTAGTGGTGCAATCTTGGCTCACTGCAACCTCCATCTCCCAGGTTCCAGCAATTCTCCTGCCTCAGACTCCCGAGTAGCTGGGACTACAGGCACTGGCCACCATGCAGGCTAATTTTTTGTATTTTTAATAGAAACAGGGTTTCACCGTGTTAGCCAGGATGGTCTCTATCTCCTGACCTCATGATCCGCCTGCCTTGGCCTCCCAAAGTGCTGGAATTACAGGCGTGAGCCACTGCACTCAGCCACAACTTTTTAAATGAGCAAAAACTTAATAAAAACCAACATTGAGTAATATTATATGATTCCACTAATATGAAGTACCTATAGTGGGCAAATTCATAATAACACAAAGTTACCAGGGCTAGGGGAGAGAACAAGGAGTTATCCTATGTGTACAAAGTTTCTATTTGGAATGATAGAAAATGTTCTGGAAATAGTTAGTGGTGATGGGTGCACAGCTAACTGGGTGATGGATGTTAAGTGTATGTACTTAACACCTCTGAATTGTACCCCTAACAATGGATAAGATGGTAAATTTTGTTATGTATATTTTACTACAATAAAAATTTAAATAAAAATGACAAATACTGAACTCTAGTTAATAATATGCATTCTGAAATATTTAAAGGGCTATGTACTGATATACATATACAATTTAAAGTATATGTAAAACAACTCAAGATGGATTGGTGGATGGATAGATGGATAGGTATGTGATAAATGAATTAAAGTATTAATGATAGAATCTGTACAAGTACTTATGATAAAATTTTTTTTAACTTTTTGTATATCCAAAACTTTTTATTGTAACATATTAGAAAGAAACTAAAATCATACTAGCAAACTTTAACTGAGAAATATTTTTAAAAGAATGAGTGGGAAGATAACTATATATCTAGTTGAAAAGATTGTATATTGCCAGGATTTTAATTAGTCCCATATTAATTCATACATTTTATACAGTTTGGAATTTTGATTTTAAAAGTGATTCTGAATTTCATTCGAGAAATCAAGCATTGCCCCCATCACAACAGAAGTATGCCATTATAATGTATTTGACATATATAGTACTATAGTTAAAACATTATGGCATTATGTAGCAATTAAAATATAATGGAATAGAAGACATAATCTTAATTTACATGCTAGGATATCTATGAGCTTAATAGAAGATAAAAGAAATGCTAATTCTTTGGGAAAGGATGGCTTTTTAAATGAATGTTAGAATAAAATCAAATAAGAACTTTACCTCAAATTAAATTATAAATGGGTTAAAGAGTTTATTTTTTAAAATAGAGGCAGTTACTGCTTTAGGCAGTTATGATATACACAGATTTTACTTAACACAGCATTGTGAAAAGTTAAGAATGCCAGTATGAAAAACTAGAATAACGTATAATAAATAGTTAATTTATTTTCAGATGATGAAAACCATTCTACTAAGAGCAATCAAAGAAATCTAAAGGATAAGAATAGTATATTTGGCCACTGGAAAAAAAAGCGAATTTCTATGTCTTCAAAAATGTTATGAACAACCGAAAAGAAAAATGTCAAAATTTGAAAAACACAATATATCTGGCAGAAGAGTCACTATCGTTAATAGAGGCAGAGATCTTTCAAATCAGAAAACCAAAGCAAAAGGCCGTAAGACTTACACATATAAGCTGTCAAAGCATCAAAAGACAATAAACTCATAAAAATCTCTCTCTCATCACTATAGAAAACTTTACACTAAAATTGAGATGCGGCTGGGGGTGGTGGCTCACATCTATAATTCCAGCACTTCGAGAGACCAAGGTGGGCAGATCACTTGAGCCCAGGAGTTTGAGACCAGCCTGGGCAACATGGCAAAACCACATCACTACAAAAAATACAAAAACAGCAGAGCGTGGTGGCCTGCACCTGTGGTCCCAGCTACTCGGAAGCCTGAGGTGGGAGAGTCACTTGAACATGGGAGATCAAGGCTGCATTGAGCCATGATGGTGCCATTGTACTCCGACCTGGGCGATGGAATGAGATCCCATCTCAAAAGAAAAAAAACTTACTTTTTATACTTTTTTTGTTTATATTCACACAGATTTTTAAAAACACCTTTTCTGAGATAGTTTTGTTAGATATGTTTCTCTTGTTTTGCCATTAAGGTTGATGCTGTGGCAAGCATCCTCATATATCTTGCATATCCTCTGATTATTTTCTCAGGATAATTATTCACATTGAAGGTATTTTCTTCTATTGATGATGTTTTATTCCTTACGTTGGTGGGTAAACATGTAACAGTTTGCTACATAAATATCTTTTAAGATGTCAAAATCATATTGACTACATTAAAAGTTTTCTGAATGCAAGAAAAAAAACAGAGAAAATGCATGAAAAATATACATAGTGACTATCAACTGCATGATATGATTATAGATGATGTCTCTTTTCTTCCTTATAGTTTTTCTTAATTTTCTAAGAGTTGAAGAATCATTTACAAAACAAGAGGCACTAGGTTTACAGATTTGACCTGGATTTTATGTTACCACCTGCTATAGTGTCTGGTATATATTTGATACTCATACACTTATTAAAACAACTTCATTGAGATATAATTTACACATCATACAATTCATGCATTTAAAATGTACAATTCAGTGGTTTTTAGTATATTCACAGATATACTATATTCACAGTTGATTTTAGAACATATTCTTCACCTCATGAGGAAGCTCTGTCCCCTTTGGCTATCACTCCCCTATCTCCCCATCTTCCCCAGTCCTAAGTAAACACTAATCTACTTTCTGTCTCTACAGATTTGCCTATTCTGGTCATTACATTTAAATAGAATTATATAATATGTGATATTTTGTGGCTGGCTTCTTTCACTTACCTTAATGTTTTCAACATTCATCCGTGTTGTAGCATATGTCAATATTTCATTCTTTTTTGTGGCTGAATTTTATTCCATTGTATGAATATACCACACATTATCTATTTATCATCAGATGATTTATGTTTGGGTCTTTTTTATCTTTTTTATACTACGAACAATTCTGCATAAACATTTGTATAAAAGTCAAAAATAAAAATATATAAAAATAAAAGCTTATTTTAAATCATTTCTTTCGCTGATGTTGTCATATAAGGAATTATATCTGTCATTTAAACCACGAAGTTAACATAGATTATTAGCCTGGTTGTTTAACTTTAGAAGTAGTAGTTGGAGCCCCAATGTATTAGTTAGATATAATATTATAATACAATAAAGTTATTTATTTCAATCGGGTTATTATTAGAGACCATATTTTAGAGATTAGTTTCAGTTATTTTGAAAAAACAAAAATGATTGTGTACATCTTTCAAGAAGGGTGAAGGAATTAAATTACTTTTGCCTGGAAGGAAAAAACCTGAAAGGTGACCTGGATATGAATCTGTAAGGATACAAGAGTTAACATAAAGAGGATAGTGGCCTCATTTTACCTATAGTCACATAACAAATCAGTAGAGGTTTTGGTGGACTCTGCATTGGCAGTTTTGAAAGAGCCAGGGTACTGCAGCTGCATTTGCTGCCAAACTGGAATTCAGACACACTCTACTTCTGCCAGACTACCAGAACAGAGACATCAGATAAGTCCTTCCAACTTCCACAGAAATGGAGATAGGACAGAATGAGCCAAAGCGAAGGGACTGGTATCCATCCTAATCTGATGCGAAAACTTCCATTTCTCAGCCCCTTAGAAGAGCCTTCTTATCCCCTAATTCCCTTTGGGAGGAGAAATGCTAGATTCTCCACACCTTGGAGTTATTCTCTCTCCAACTTAGTTCTCTCTTCGTTTCTATCGGGGTAAAAGATTTACCTACACCATCGTTTTGAAAACGCAATTTTTATTTTTAGTCGTCTGTCTTACTTTAAGCCTGGCAACACACATGCTATTTATTTCCCATATTCACTAAGAAAGCAGAATGAAATTGCTCCAAGGAGAAATTTGAAATATATATAAATAAGAATGTCTTGACTTGTTGGATGTTAGAACAGTTTATTGAGATGAATTGTAGAATGTTCTTTCAGAACCAACCTCAGAAAAAACACAAACTCCCTATCAGAAGGCTCTGAATTTCCCTCATCACCCTCTGATGCATCAGAATTTCAAAAATTAGATAGAAAACTCAAGAGTTCTAATGCCTCAATCCTCAATGCCAGCTGATGGTGTTATTTTGTAGCCCTTTGTTTGTTCAATTGATTATTTTATTAATGTATCCTAAGGACATAGACACTTTAGACCTAGATTTTATTATCAGTATTAAACTGAGACCAACAGCAATGAATTCCTGTTAGGGTCTTCTGAGAAGACTGTCCACAACTCCTCATTTGCAAAAAAAAATCAGTAAACTTCCATTCATTTGTACATTGGACCAGTTCTTTCTTCTATCAGCTGACATTGTTTCTCTATCATTATGCCTTATTAAAGCAATGTCTATCTTTGCTTATCTACTGGTCCCTTCCTTTTTTTTTTTTAAACATGTCCTTTTGCACACACCAATCAGAACCTGCCATTCTGTGGGTATCACTCTGTCTCCTTGCCCTTGTACTTGGGATCTCCATCTGCTTCTTCCACTTTGCATCCTCATTGCTCACTTCTAATTTGGGTTTAGCTTCTTTTATTATTATAAATACACAACTTTCCACAATGACCTCTTCTTGGCAAAAGATATTTTTCTAAATCTTCTTCTCCTTGATAGCTCTGGGGCAAATACAGCTCACTCCTTGAAAGTGACTCTGCCCTTTGCTTCTGGGTCGCTGTATTCAGTGGATTCTTCCTGTCTTTCTCAGGCAGTCCCCTCTCCGTCTCCACTGACTCGTTATGGCATTCCACCTTTTATCTGTTGAAATGCCTCAGGAACTAATCCTCACCCTCTGCCTTTTCTCCTCTCTGTACTACTTCTTTCTGGAAACACATTTATGCTCAAGACATCATGGAACACTTTTTGTTTCTGACTTCACAATTTACATCTCCAGACCCAACCTGTCAGCTAGTCTAATATTTCCAGTTGTTCAATTCTGTCAGGGAAAGATCCATTTTTATAATTTCTCAGATTAGGAAATTCAAATTCATCTTTTACTCTTTTATCTCATCCCTATTCTGTCTATATTTCCTAATTGGTGCAATTTATAAACTCACTCTTTCAGAGGTGGACTGCATCCACTCAAGGCTACTGATGTGAGTAGGAGTTTGAGAGTCATAGTGGGTGGGAGGGTAGCATATGAGTGTTGGGAGTAGGGTGAGGGGGATGAATGGAAGCATTACCAAGTGTGATCCCATAGAGATTCTCTGCAAAATCAAAATCAGTGAAAGCCTGTGAAGAGGAACTAGAAGGCTGAGAGATGAGAACACAGCATTGAAATAAAAAAATCAAGTTGGACCAAATTCAAAAGCTTAATGATGTTAAACTGGTCTTTCAGCTGACCAGTATGTGGGGAAACAGGCACTTTCATAAACAGTCAGCATGAATGTAATTTGATACAACCATATTGGAAAGAAATTTCAGAATATCTCTTAAAAATGTAAATGCACATACTCTATGACCCAGCAATTTCACTTCTTTGTATATACCTATGAAATATTGTATATACTCTCATATGAAGAAAAGATAATGCTTAAGTATTTCATTGCAGTCTTGTTAATAATATTAAAACATAGAAAATCTAAATTTCCCAACTGGGGAATGGTTTAGTAAACTATGATATACATATAATATATATATTATTCTAGAATATTATGCAGAAGTACAAGATTGAGGTAGCTGTCTATTAATATAGAAGCCTCTCCAAAGACTTAGTGTTAAGTAGAAAGAAACAATGTCCAGTGGCTGTGTGTCCAGCTCACACCTGTAATCCAGCACTTTGGGAGACTGAGGCAGGCAGATCGCTTGAGCTCAGGAGTTTGAGACCAGCTTGGGCAACATGGTGAAACCCCGTCTCTACTAAAAATACAAAAAATTAGCCAAGCATGGTGGCAAGCACCATGGTCCCAGCTACTCAAAAGGCTGAGGTGGGAGAATCTCTTGAGCCCAAGAGATGAAGGTTGTGGTGAGCCATGATCATGCCACTGCATTCCAGCCTGGGTGACAGAGTGAGACTCTGTCTCAAGGAAAAAAAAAAAGCATATTGTAATATTGTAGAATGACATACAATGTATACTTTCTATAAAAAACATACACATAAATAAACAATACAAAAACACTACATGTTTTTTCAGGAAGATATAAGTATACAATTATGTAACAGAAACTCTACACATAAAACCTTCCAGAAAGATTATTGTGGGGGAGCCAGGAGAGTACTGAGGCTGGAATCGGGCTCAAAAAGGACTTTATCGTTATCTGCAATTCAGTTGTTTTAAAATAAGGAAAATATATATATGTATTAATTGTGTGGTTATTAGAGAGAGAGAGAGAGAGAGAGAGAGATATCACAAAGAGGACTCAGATAATGAAGCAAAGGTAGAAAATGGAAGGCCAGAAATGAGCCAGGGCACAGATGGGTCAAAGGACAGTTAAGGAACTGGTTCTGCAGACACATCCTGTCCACTGCAGTGTTCCTTCAACGTGTGTTTCAGCATACTTGGCAGGCCCAGAAGTGTCCTTAAAGGAACCAAGTTTTATTGGAAGAGTAACCACTGCAGACAGAGTTGGTGAGGCCAGCAGAAGCAAACAGGATAAGCAAAGCAGGGGCTGACTTGTGCCTGGATATAGTGTAGTACAGGTTAGATTTAGGCCAGAGCTGTGGTTGGCTAGAAAGAGGTCTAGTCAAACAGGTAAGAGGTCTCAGTAGAATTCATAGACAAAGTAGGCTGGAGGGCTTGGCTAACAGGTACACGTCCTGGGTACATATCATGTAGGAAGGACTCAATAGAGTAAGGGCTAAATGCAAATTTCAGAGACAAGTGTCAATGAGTTTTGTTATTTCCGTGGGAAATTAAAATACTTGTTGCCTTTTACCTTAGATAGTTCAGATTTTTTTTTTTCTAGTCAGTCCTGTGTTGAGGTAATGCTCTGACCCTAAAACCCTCTGAAATTTCTCCCTGGTTCTGACTCTCCTCCCAGCAGTCACATTCCTCTTCCCTCGGATTATTATAATAGCTCAGTAGACGGATTCACTGTCTCTTCATTCCAATGAATTCTATGTATCACTGCCAAATCAGTTTTCTTAAAACATCACATGCCTCATTAGTTCACTTAAGAAATGGCAGTGGTCCTCTTTTGCCAATGGTCTATCCCAAACCAGCATCAGAATCAAACTCCTCTGTTTTACTCTAAAGGCTCTAGGTAATGTTAACCATGCCATTCTTAGTTACCATTAACTTCCACCCTACCCATAACTTGCATCAACATTTTCTCCAAACACTGAAGTTCAGCCTCCAGGTTCACTTCTGCAAAGCTATAGGAAGTCAATAGTAGACATGAGATAAGCCCCTTGGGTGTATCTATTCCCAATGCAGCCACAAATCATGGACATTATTGTCATCCAAAGAAAATTGTTAGGTTTTCTCTGCTGCTAATGTACTGTCCTTCTGCCTTTCCTAGACCAAAACCAGATCATTTGTCCTGCTTTTGTGACCTCACCCACAACACTTTCACAAAGGCCTCTCCTCTTTATCTTCAATTGAGGTCCGACTCTTGATGTCCTCCATTCTTTACTCCCTTACTCCTGCTCTTAGTCAACCATTGAAAAGCTGTCCCACACTCCTTCATCTATCCCAATCCTGCGTACATACACATTAATACCTATTTCAGGTTCCATCTCTATCATGTAGCCTTTTCTAGCAACCTCAGCATACAGAGATTGATCCCATTTCTAAATTTCTGCAATATTTATATGTAGCAGAAAGTAACACTATTACATATTTTAATGTTATTAGTGGTTTCTTGTCTGTACATTTTATCTCCCAAGTGTAAGTGCCTTAAAAAGAAGAATTATATTTTTACTCTTATTATATCTTCTCTTGTCATTAATGTAGTATCTTGCTCATAGTAAACATTCAATAAGTATTAGATGGATTGATTTGATGTATCCTAAACTTTTTCACAATTATTCTTTACATATTATATTAATCAAACACTTTTGGTAGCAAGTGGTAGTAATCCAAATAAAACTGACTTAATTTGAAAGGAAATTTTTTGGTTCACCTAACTGAAATTGCAGGTATAGTTTGACTTAAGGCAGAGATGGATCTACAAACTCAAATAATATAATTAAGAATCAATATCTCTCCATCTCTCCATTTTGATCCTCTGGGTTAGATCTCAGACAGTCTGTTGACCATGAATGACAAAAAGGGCCAGCAGAAATTCTAGCTTTCATCTTACCAGTTTACCAACCCAATAGAAGGGAAAAAAAACTAAATATTAGGTTGAAATATATAAAATTCCTATTAATGTAGGTCAAAATGGTTGAATAATGGCAATTTCATATCTTTCAACCTAATAGTTCCAGAAAAAGTCCCAATGCTAAAGTTCATTGGTCCAACTTACATTTCATAACCATTTTTAAACCAGTCATTGTGGCCACTGAGATGCAGTATTTGTATTGGTCAGTGCTGAATCATATGCCCACGCATAGAGCCATGTGGACAAAAAGTGAGAGAGCACTGACTTCTCATAGGAAATTTAAGGTGCTATCATCAGAAAAGGGAGAATAAAAATTGAGCAAGCAAAACACGAGATGCCTATTATGCATACAAGAAACACTCCAAGGTTGAAATTTACCGTGAATTTAATGAAGCCCAAACTTCAGGGAACCTCACTTGCATAAGCTCCTTCTAAAGCAAGTATCTCATCTTGTATTTAAATTTTTGAGTTCTTTTCCTTAAAGAGGGGCTCCCAAATTGTATAAGCTTCAAGACCAACAAAACCTGGATCTGCCCCATAAGAATACTCAAAACTATTTGTGAAATTAATAAATAAATGTTCCCAACATACTGCACCCGCTTCTGCTTTTAGCAGAAAGAAACCATCTGTTAGATAGTTTATTCACTAAGTTCTTCACAATAACTTTATCTTTTATCTTTTGACATTAACAAAAAAATAACTCAATCATGTCTTTCAGATCTCCCTAGTTTCTGGAATTCAGAATCTTAATGTATTTTTCTCTGCCCCTATCACAGACCCACCCATATAAGCACCCCACCTCCCCCTTTTTTTCACTTCTCTGAACTTTATTCCCAGATGAAACCTGCCTCCTACTATCACCTCTCATGAGAGGCCAATCCCTTATGAAGTGTTCATTTCTGGGTCCCACTATGGTTCCCTACAGAACCAATTTGAAGCAACTCAGCAATTGCTCATATTCATTCTAAACTGATGTTCTCTGATATTCTTTAAAATTTCAAATCAAAATGAATTCTCAAAACTGTCACAGAGAGAACACAAAATGTAAGGTATATCTTATATTGAAGTGAATCTAGGATGTGACTCTTGTCAAAGTCACATACCTATAGGGGACCACTGATCAAAGATGTACCAAAATCAGGTCTGGGTAACCAAAAAATGTGCCTGTTGTTGAGATTTCCAACTACACTTTACCCTTCTACTTGGCAGTCAGACAGCCTCAGGAATGTAAATTCATGCAGTTTTGAATGTGGGGGAAGGTTAGGAAACTAAGCCTGCCTGCTGCTATTCTGATTACAGCATTTGTCGCTGGCTGGGAGAGACAGCTCTGAGATTGATGCTATTTTTCTCCCTTCTCAGGAAAATGGCTTGGGCTGTGTATCAGGGAAGGCCAAGGGGCACCTACGAATGAAATTTCTGCTTAATCCCTCAGCAGGTTCCCAAGTCAGTAGTCCTTCAGATGTGGCATTGCATTTGACCTATTTATTCCATCCCCCGCCCCTGCCCCCCAGCTCCTGCCAGAAATATGGCATAGAAACAGGGCAGTGCAATTATATCGCCTTTTTTTCTTTTAATTTGTTGAAATTGTCTCCAGGCAGAAGAAGGGAGGTGGGGGTTAGAAACCAGATGGTTGTAACTGGAGTAGAAACCTACTACTGAGTAGCTTTGAGATGCTCAAATCTGGTAGAAGTGGCTATTTCCTCACAGGAAAAGGGGATGAAGCAACAGAGCTATGGAAAAAGATTTCCAGCAGACTGATCTCCAGTGTCCCATCCTCTCCAACCCATGTGCACACACATGTAAAAGGTAGCCCATTTTCCCTTGGTTCTCCAAAACACCACCGACAATGGGTTATAGCAGACTTTTCCTGAAAGTTGGGTGGAGGGTGCAGGGGTAAGCTAGTGACAGTGAAAGGGGTTTATAACACAGGACTTAAACCGTCTACAAATGAATATTATCCATCCTTCTTTAAAGCCCCTCAGTCTCTCTGTTATCTTCCTCCTCATCATCCCAAGCATCCTCACCCCTCACAAAACCCCAGGCACATGATGCATTTCTCTGCTTCTCTCTTTACACACATGAAGTAGAAAGAAAATTGGGGCTGGGCACAGAGCTTCATGCCTATAATCCCAGCACTTTGGGAAGCTGAAGCAGGCAGATCACCTGAGGTCAGGAGTTTGAGACCAGCCTGGCCAACATTGTGAAACCCTGTCTCTACTAAAAATACAAAAGTTAACTGGGCATGGTGCACATGCCTGTGGTCCACTCAGCTCAGATTTGGTAATTCACTAGAATGACACAGCACTCAGGAAAGAGCTTTTCTTACTATTACCAGTCTATTCTAAAGAATACAACTTAGGAGCAGCCAACTCAGGCATGACTGTGAAACTACTCAGAAGTCTGCACTCCAGCCTGGGAAACAGAGTGAGACGCCATAGAATGAACAAATGAGCAAAAGAATGAAAGAAAGAGAGAGAGGGGAAGGAAGGAAGGAAGGAAGGAAGGAAGGAAGGAAGGAAGGAAGGAAAGAAGGAAGGAAGGAAGGAAAGAAGGAAGGGGAAGAAAGAGAGGGGAGGTAATTGAGACTGCAGGAAAGAGAAAGGGTCAGGGAGCTGACTAAGCATTAACCTGTTATCTTTTTATATTTGGGGAGATTCAGCCAGCAGAAGAGTCCTTTCTCTCAGTCTCTGGGCCGTCTAAACACCTGGAAGATAGCAGCACACCAAGGTCTGGGCATAAGGGCTAATGCCTCCTTCCTCTGGTCTTTGATAGGGAAAACTGACTCTCAAGCTTGTGTGAAGTTCTGGTCAGGCACAGTGGCTCACACCTGTAATCCCAGCGCTTTGGCAGGTGAAGGTGTGTGGATCACTTGAGCTCAGGAGTTCAAGACCAGCCTGGGCAACATGGCAAAACTCTGTCTTTACAAAATATTAGCTGGGTGTGGTGACATGTGCCTGTAGTCTCAACTACCTGTGAGGCCGAAGTGGGAGGATCACCTGAGCCCGGGAAGTTGAGGCTGCAGTGAGCTCTGATAGTGCCACTAAATTCCAACCTTGGTGATGGAGTGAGAACCTGACTCAGGAAAAAAAAAAAAAAAAAAAAAAAATGCAGCCAAATATCCACCCAGTTATCCACCTGTTAGGTTTAGTTTTCCTTCCCACCCAAATACATGATATCTTTTCCAACAGCACTTCTCCAACTCCCTGACCCCAATTAGGTGGCCTACAATTCATTTCTGGCACTAACTACCCAGAGTTAACATCAGATTTATAGGTTTAACGGTTCAGTCCCACAAGACTGCCCTCATCTCAGAGGCCAGTCACAAGTATGGGATCCACAGGTTATCAACTCTTCTGTCGATGTTGGCTACAAATTTACGTGTTCCTACAACCTCCTTCTCAGATTTGATAATTCACTAGAATGACTCACAGCGCTCAGGAAAGAGCTTTACTTACTAAAGGATACAACTCAGGAGCAGCCAACTGGAAGAGAAACATAGGGCAAGGTATGGGAAAAGGACATGGAACTTCCACGCTCCTTCCTGGTGTACCACCCTTCCAGCACCTAGATGTCTTCCACAACCCAGAAGCTCCCCAGAACTCTATTGTTGCTTAGGGGTTTTACAGAGGTTTCTTTATGTAGGCATGATTGATTAAGTAATTGGCCATTGGTGATGAACTCAGTCATTAGCTCCTCTTCTTTCCCTTGAGATTGGGGGATGAGGTTGAAAGTTGCAAGCATCTAATCAAGGCTTGGTCTTTCTGGTGACAAGATGCCTTATCATAATAACTCAAGCAATTTCCAAGCATTTTAGGAGTTCTGCACCAGAAACTGGGGACAAAGACCAAATAAGTCTCTAATTATAATACCCTATTATGTTTACTTGTCTTGTAAAAAAAAAATGTAAAGTCACCCTCCTTAGGATATTAACCTTCCTGGCTGTTTCTGGCTTTCTCTTTCTATGTACTCTCCATATCCCTTTAACAGACTGACCAGGAACTTCTGATCTGTTCTCATTAGGATTACTACGACATAACTAGCTTTCCTGTGGCAGACCCCTTTATCTCTCTCTCCAAACAAATCATTCAAGAGAACAAGCATCCTTAGAGCCTTAGAGTTGAATGCCCACAACCCTAGCTCTTCCTCCCAGAAGAACCTTAGGAAGATGTCAGTGGGAAGGGTGAACTTAAATGGCTGAGGGCCTCACCCCCACTCCTTTTCACGCAGGCATCATCCCCACTTTTCTAGGCCACCTCTGTTGGCCTCTGGGTTAATGAGAAGGTCATTTTGAGTGTCCAGGGAGATCTCTTGGCTCTTATTTGTTCAAGTCTCCAGAAGGGAACTCTAGGAGCTGGGTCCTGAAACCCTGGAATGCAAGACCAAGAACTTTACTAGTTGAAATGGGATGGGGATGAGGCCCAATCTGAGCGAATGCCTCTGTGCATTCTGCCTCACTGACTCTCCTCCTTCCCCCTCCATTAACAAAGACAAAATAAAAACAAAACAACTCGGGAAAACAAAGCTTTCCTTTTAGGTTATCAAGAGGTCTTCCGTTTGGAGCAAAACCGCACTCCCTCCTGTGGCACCAGTCTCAGTCTCAGATGGTGAGGGCCTCAAGCCCACACTGGCTTATTTGAAATCCATGTTTAGGTCCCAGCATGTGGCATGTGCTCCACTCTGATGACACTTTTCGTTTCTAATAATAGAGCAGATGAAGTAATATTGCAATTGATGTTCCCGGGGATTTGATTGGATAAGTGCATAAAGTGTGGAGGGGGAAGGGGGTTGCATGGACAGATCACATTAGTATTCCCATCCTATCAAGGTGCGGGCCCGCGAACAACGTCAGCCGGACCGATTCTCTGCGTCTGCCAGTCCCGCCACAGATTCATCTGGGATCTTCAAACAGACGAGCCCTTAGAGACGAGGGATCAAGGCAGTCGATTAGAACCAATTGCTTGCTTTGGGGACGGCCAGTCCTTCCAGGCCTGGCGACAGTGGAGGGAGGGGAAAGACAACCGAGTGCCGCTGCGGGAAGACACTGAAGCAAGAGCGACACCCCTTTCCGCCCCCCACCTTGCAGCGCAGGCTTTGAAAGCTGCTCCCCCACCTGAATGGAAACTCGGAACCGCCGGGCGGCGCGTTCCTTCTTGCCCAGCCTTGCAATCCATGCCGAGAGGAAGGCAGTGCGAGCCCGCGCCAGCGCCCAGCTCCCGGGACAGGGTCGGCAATGCTGCTGAGCAGAACTTGATCGCGCCCCTTCCTCGCTGCTAGTGGAAGCGATGCTGCACGGCACAGCCAGCGCTTCCTCGGCTCTCCTTCAAGCTGAAGGTTACCGACCCGTGCAGCCAGCCCCAGCACTGTGAGCTGCGCGCCTCAGGTCCAGGCTCCGGCTGCTTGGCTGCTGCGCCCAGGGCAACAACCCGGCCGCCCGCGCCGGGGCGCACTGCACCAGCGGCTTCGGCTTGGTGGATGTGTATGCATGAGTTCTGCACCGAATGGGCGCAAAAAGCGCCCCAGCCGGTCCACCCGCTCCTCGATCTTCCAGATCAGCAAGCCCCCGCTGCAGAGCGGAGATTGGGAGCGCAGGGGCAGCGGCTCCGAGAGCGCCCACAAAACCCAACGAGCCCTGGACGACTGCAAGATGGTGGGTGAAAACTGCGCCTCTTTTTTTTTTTTTTTTTTTTAATTGAGAGGGGGTGGGGGGAGTCATGTATGTTAATCATTTGCCTGAGTGCCAGCCACTCCCCCACCCTCAGCGCCTCAATGCCGATCACGTGGCGCATGCACTATTTTTAAATCTGCAGTCCCCCAAATTCAGGGTGACACCCGGGTCGTAATGGCCCTGCAGAGAGAAGTGTCACAGCAAGGGTCTTGTGGATCAGCGACTGTAGGTTGTGCCTCTACCCCCTCGAAGAATGGTGGATGCGAAAGACACAGTGAACTGGCTCGCTCACCGGGGAGGGAGAGATGAGGAGGTGGGGATGTTGCTTTCTGGAGAGAGAGTAGCAAACAAACCCAAATACAGCGCACGGGGCGCTGCCGAGGGGTCGAAGGTTCCAGCGCAGAGGCTGTAGCTGGTCTTCCCGTCAGGCCGTCAGGCCGAGAGGTTTAGTGGCCCAGCAAGAGGCGAACGATTTGCCTATTACACCCTACCTGTGGCCTCCCCCGCCCCTCCCGCCATGCAACTTAAAAGCCATGTCCTAGCAGTAGCAGAGGGGAGCGTCTATGTAGGAGTCCCCAGCATCATTCTCTGTTGGCCTGGGAGTGGCATGGTAGCCCTCCAAATATGCTTTCTTGCTCTTCAGAAACTGAGTCTGAAAGGGTGAGGGGAAGTAGGTCTGGAATTAGAGCTTCCATGGCCAGGCTTGCCTATGAAAATAAACACTTGCCTTGGACAAAGAGACTTACCATTTTGGTGCTTCTGCTTTAAACCATTCCTAGGTTCCTTAGCTGGAGATCTGGGAAGCCGACTCAGGGGTCAGTGAAGGCCCCTGTTTATGTACTCCAAAATAGGAAACTTTCTGATGAGAAATGTTTGGTAAAAAACAAAACAAAACAAAACTCACTTCTTTTCCAGCTTGTCCAAGAGTTCAACACACAAGTGGCCCTGTACCGAGAGCTGGTCATTTCTATTGGGGATGTCTCGGTCAGCTGCCCCTCACTCCGGGCGGAAATGCACAAGACAAGAACCAAAGGCTGTGAAATGGCCCGTCAGGCACACCAAAAATTGGCTGCCATCTCAGGGTAGGAGACTCGGCATTATTTGGTCATTTATATACATGATGCATGGATGCTGACAGAATTTTATGGTAGCCAAGGCCTCAGAGATGATCTCCACATATTTGAGATTTTAATCTTGAGATCGAAATTCTCTTAGAGAGCTATACACAAACTATAGGCCAAACCATAATTTGAAGGCTCTGTCATTCTTGTATATATGTATATATATTTAGAAGATTTGGATCAAGTGACTTTTTTAAAACTTAATTTTCAATACACTGACCACATACTGGAATTTGGAGCATAAGATTTGGGGTGGATGGTTGGGCATCAAACTGAAGTTAAATCATCATGCCTCAAAATTATTTTGTCATCTGCTGCTGAACAAAAGGCCTGTGCTATAGAGAAAAATCTTTCCCAAATCCCAGATTTACTAAACTATTTATACCATGAGATAAATTCCTATGATACCGCCTAAAATAAAATCCCTAAAATAAGGTCTTAGATATAAATTACTCTTCACTGTGGTGATATGAAGGGGTGAGTTTTAGCATAAGAACAGTTTTTAAAGATTGGGGACATTCACAATCTCAGTAAAACTAAGATGACTTTGTCCCCCAAATTTTTATTTATTTTCATCAGATTTATAGTTTTTCAAGCCTGTATTAGGAGATAATTCGGTATGTGAAAAACTTCTCTCTTTGGATCCTACCTACTCCTTCTTTCATCTCTTAATATTGGGAAAAAAAGTTAGCCATGGATTTTGTTAACAGTTCCTATTTTCAAGATAAGTACTTAGAGCAAGGAAACATAGGAATCTTTATACAAATACATTGATACATTAATTTAAGTGCTTGGTTCAAACTGGATATAGCATTTATCTGTTTATCTATGTGAGTATATCTTTATCACAGCAGGAGTTCACAGCAGGTCAGACTCACCTGATAATGTTACAAATTGATCACTTGTAGGAATTATATCTAATTTACTTATTTGAAAGAATCACTGTTCGCCGTCTTTAATTCCAATAATATATATAGTGACTAATACTAGTTTATAAAGACTGGAAAGCCATATATTGCCTCTCTTAATAATTAGTTTACATTTGACTACAGGCATTTTATATCATGAAAAATGATATGCTGTACTCATCTCCTTGAAGAGAGGGATAAACAAAATATGCTATAACCCTATTTTATTTAGTAAAAATATTGAGAAGCCTTATCCTTTTCTGTTTTAACTCTTATACTATTCTTAACAAGAAGTAAATCTGGGTAATGGAGGGGAATTAAGTGGTTCGGGAGTTTGGGGAAGAAATGCAGCTGTGATAAACCCCAGATAAGGAGAGAGAGAAAAAAAAAAAAATCAGAAATGTGAAGGAGCACTGGTAAATTTAAAGGCACAGATAAACAATGATTCCAAAGGAAAAGCAGATTTAGGACAGGAAATTTTCTCTCAGGGCTAAGGAGTAGCAACTCTGTAAACTTTGTGTCCTAGATTACAGGATGGGATTGCATTTAGGATCCCTTTGAATTGGAACTCAAAATGAGAACATGTTCTAATCAGAGAAGGTGGACTGGAGGAATGAACAAGGAGTTTGATTCAGTCTATTTTGCTACACACACGAAATTCAGGGTCTTCTAAAGGTTCAGGAAAGAAAAGGTCCGAAACTATTGGCTAAAAGTTGAGTTTGGAGGATTTCAGATGGATTTTTTTTTTTCTTTGAGAGGTATTCTAGTTATGTTACCCCAGCTGGTCTTAAACTCCTGCACTCAATCCTCCCGCCTTAGCCTCCAGAGTAGCTGGGACTATAAGAATGCACCATGGCACCTGGCATGAGGTGGATTTTATTTACTCTGGTGTTTTTAGCTCTTTGCTACTTGCTTGCATGTTATCTGAGTGTTGATGTTAACGGGCGCAGTTTTATAAGAATTCATGGTAAATTAAGGTTCTTAGAGCCTTGCCAAAGGAAAACCAACTCCATAAAATATTCTAGGATAGAATTTGACACATTTCTCCCCTTACAATAATAATTAAATGCAATTTGACGTTCGTTATAAAAAATGACAGCAACATAATTGAAGGAAATCCCTTTAGTTCCTCACCATCTGGGCTCCATTAATGAAGGATGTGATTCCCTTTGGCGGAATTCCGTTTCTGATATCACTTGTTATGTGGGTTCTTGTTTCAAGCTTGATGTGAAGGCTGGTAGAGAGGCTGTAGGAGTCACTTTAAAGTTTGAAGCAGGGATGAGAAAAGCAAAGGTTTTGGGTGAAATTTAGAGAGAAGAACTGGATTTCTTGAGCGCCCACTATTTGTCATCACAACCCAGCTATTTCCTTTCAGCTGAGGGAGGGATTATTATTCTTATTCTACAAATAGGTCTAGAGAGATTGAGGAACTTGCCCAAAGTTACACAGTTAAGAAGTGACACAGCTTTGATTCTGCCCCATGTTTGCATGCTTCTGATATTCATGCTTTTTCCTCTATATAATGTGCCATTCAAAAAGGTGCTATGTGTAAAGGATACACGATAAAATATAAATGAATCTTAAAAAGAGTATGCTAACTGAAAAAGCAAGTCACAAAATACCACATATCATATGATTCCATTCATGTGAAATGCCCAGGAAAACAAATCTATAGAGACAGAAAGTAGATTAGTGGTTACCTAGAACTGGAGGCAAGAGCAGGTAGAGACTACAGATGTGCTCGAGGAATCTTTTTGGGATGATGGAAATGTTCCAGAATTGGACTATGGTGATGGTTGTACAATACCGTATATTTACTAAAAGTCATTGAATTGTAACTAATAATGAGTGAATTTTATGGCCTACAAAGTATACCTCAATAATTGTTTTTTAGAAAGGTATTATCATCATCACCATCATTAACACTTGTTTTTTTTGTTGTTGTTGTTGTCAACTTTATTATTTTCTACATATGTAGCTTTTAATGAAGGGGTATGAGCTATAGGGTGGAGGAAAAGTAACACTTGGCTCCCCACGCATTTCTCAAGACACCTGCCTCATGGCTATTGTTTAAGCACCAATGCTTTGCTCTGTGTAGGAATACGAGTGTGGGAAAGGCAGGACTTGAAGGAGTAAGTGAATTTATTCATTTTCTACCAATACAGACCCCCACTTCCTGGTCTGCCAGCTGGCTTTGGGGCCACAGGAGGTAGACAGGATTGAAGGTGGACAGGGTAAAAAGAAGATGAGGCAAGATAGAGGGGAAGAGGGAAAACAAGGAGTTAGGGTTAAACAAGCCACTAATGCTACATACCTTTCATCCCTGACCAACTGAAACCCTCAAGGAATGGTCGAGCTCACAGGAGAAGAAAACTCAGACTATGTTTTTTGTAACTGGTCCTGTATAAGAAGGCCATCTTCACAAATACAATCAACACAGTTTCTCAAATTGTGTTTAGATCAGCAGAGTTCAGACACAGCCTTTTCTTTCAAAGGTATCAGATATCTGTATTCTTGACAGACCTAGCCAGGTGAATACAAAGTCTCCTCTGACTGTCTTGATTTACTAAAGTTATGGTATCTTTACAACTCTGACCCTTTCCCAGACATTAAAGCTAAGAGGGGCCTTAAAGATCACTTGCAAGAATGGGCCTCAAACTTTTTTAGCAGCAAATCCTCCCTTCAATCTAAATGTAGAAAGCCACATTTATAAAGACAGTCATAGCGGCATTACTCTGCGCTGCTTGGGGTGTGTGTGTGTGTCCATGTGCATATCAGGAGTAGGCTGGGTCCTGCCTTTTGGACTTCCTACCCAAAGTGACTTCTAGACACTTCATAGAATCCCTAGGGCTCCATGGCACTTTATATTTCAGGAGTCTAAGATTCAGAGGATTTAAGTGACTTTTGAGGCAACTTGACAAAGAATACGTGAAGACTTTGAAGTCAGGCAGACCTGGACTGAGTATCATCTTTTATGACCTTGATGGAATGCTTAACTCTCTGAGTCACAATTCCTTCATCTGTAAACTAGTGTCATGCCCGCTCGTGGGGTACTTGAGAGAGTTAAGTGAGCTAGGTATGTGAAGCAGGGACCACATGTCCAGCCTGTCAATGGCACTGCCAGTCAGAGGCTGCTCTAAGACTGGGACCTGGATCTCCTGCTCCCTGGTCTAGTACCTATTGCATCAACCACACCTGAGAATGAGGAGAGATGAGCACAGCATACAAGGTATGAGTGGCCCCAGGAGCCAACATCCTCCAACACACCTCGGGAGTTACTGCTATGGCTGGGGCGCTGGTGGTCAGGATTCTCTTTGTGCTGCTGTGCTTCTGCGGTGTCTGTGTTGGACTAAATCTTTCTCACACTGCAGCTTTTGATTAGTGGTTCTCAAGAGAATCTAAATGTAGAAAGATTTACTCCAGACCTTAAGTATGACAACATGAGAGACAGTAGAGTGTGACGGGAAAGAGCACTGATTCTAAATCAGATTAGACAAGGCTTTACCACTTGCTAAGGACATGTGTGAATTTGTATGCAGATTGATTCACAGAGTGGTTAGTGGTAGTCTGGTACCATGGTTAAGTACATAGACTTTGGGGCCAGACTCGTAGTCTGGCTGTGCTGCTATTCACACGTAGTATGAAGTCAGGCAAAGATATTGTCTCTCCCTCTCTGCTTCGGTTTGCTCAACAGCAAAATGGAGTTAATGAATAATGGGACCAGAGTATGTGGCATTGTGAGGATCAAGAAGTTAGGAGACTATAAGCATATAGTAAATGCTATTCAGTGCAAGTTAGTGGTAATATAATACGACATTTAAAAATTCAGATTTCAAGATATATTTATATAAAAAGTGTTAATCCATCAAATATTTTCCAAATGAATACTTCGGCTGGAATAAATCTTTGCTTACCTTGGTTTCTTATATTCTGAGACATTTTCTAGGTTGAAGTTTCCCAGATGGCTATCAAAAAGCCTGTTCTGGGACACCATAAAAATTATATGGAGATGTGAAGATTCATAAGTAGTTAAGTTTAGAAATTTTTTATATAAATCAGCCTGGATTCTTCATATATCAAATAATATTTACAAAATCTTTTGGCCTAGTTCTAGTATAGGCTATATGACATTGGACAAGTCTGTTAAATTTCCTGCATGCCAAAATGAGAGTGTTACATTGAATGACTTCTGAATCTCCGGGCTTCCTCATCCCATTATTCTACGTTAATTCATAGAGAATCACATGGACCTTGTTTGCAGAACTGAGCTATGAAAAAATAAATATCATGCAAGAAGTTTGATGATTGAATTCCAGAAATAATTTGTTGAGATCCAAACATAGTACATTCACAAGAAGAATCTTAATTTCCTATTTCAGGTTTTTCCCTCCAGCAATGATTTTCCTGACCAACCAGACCTATGTTTCTCTCCTTTTCTCCTTCTCTTTCCTCATGTTCCTTCCTTCTCTTCCTTCTCCTCCTCCTGCCTTTTTTTGGGGGGTTGGGGTGGGCCGTTTTGGTTTTGATTTGCATTTAATTTTTTTGCCCTGATTTTTTCAGTCCCACTTATAGTTGGGTTCCTGTTCCTACCCTTGTTCTGTTTGTTAGGAAGTTAGGAGATGAGAGAGTGAGATAAGGGAGAATAAAGTATTGCAGCTTAGCAATAGTCCTTTCAACACTTTGGCTGAGCCAGCAGCAATGATGTGTGGTGACAGAGTATGGAAGAAGAGCTTGGTGACCATGGAAGCAGTTCTCAGCCTTCTTTGATCCACACGGTGGAGGAGGCCTTATGTGGGCAGTGACAGCCTCTGCCGTTAGTAAAAGGGACCTGTGGTTGGCAGGCATGCCAGGCCACCCACTCTGTCTTTTCTTTTCTCTTCCTATTAAAGGTGTTTTGCTTTAAAATGTTTAGCTCTCACTGGTCAAATAGTGAGAGGCAAGTTTTGTCTATACCAAAAGAATATACTACCCATAAAGATAACGATGGAAGAACAATTCAGTATTAGTTTGCTAAGGCTGCCATAACAAAGTGCCACAAACGGAGTGACTTAAACAAAAGAAATTTATTATCTCACAGTTCTGGAGGCTAGAAGTCTAAGGTCAAGGTGTCAGCAGGGTTGGTTCCCTCTGAGGGCCATGAGGAAGGATCTGCTCCATGCTTCCCGCTAGCTTCTGGTGGTTTGCTGACCATCTTTCACTTTATTCGGTTTGGTGAAGTATCTCTGCCTTCAGCTTCACATGGTCTTTTCCTCGTGTGTGCATCCATGTTCAAATTTCCCTTTTTTACAAGGACACCAGTCATATTGAATTAGGGGCCAATTCTACTCCAGTATGCCCTCATCCTAGCTTCATTATTTACACCTGCAATGACCCTATTTTCAGAAAAAAGGTCACATTCTGAGGTACTAGGGGGTAAGGACTTCAATATATGAATTTGGCTGGGGGAAAGGGAGCATAATTTAACCAATGACAAATTTCCTTGACCTATCTGCAGCTAAATACACACTTTGGGTTGTTTTGCCACAACTAGAGGTGAGATTTTGCCTGGGACTTTCTATATATCTCTCTGTACTTTCACACAAAGCCATCCCAGGGCCCAATATTTAATCATCTGCAAGATCGTAACTCATATAAGGGTAGAGTTTGTGACCATAGAATAGAATGTTTTCTGTATGAAATGGAGTTGTTCACAAAGATACTGAGTCTCTAATACAGTTAGAACTTTTCTCTAACCAATTTAATCACATTATAAAGATAAACCAAAACCAGCTACAAGAGGCAATACTGGGGAGAGCTGATGAAGCAACTGACAATCCACACCCACACAGGGGGTGTTCACTTTCCCTGGTGTGCATGAGAGAATTGAGCAGGTGGTGGCCCCTCAATGGTGCTAATACTGTTGTTTAAGGACCATAAGCATACTCCGGAGCAAGTGACAAGGTTCTGACTCACACCAGATTAAAGAAGAGTGCTAATATTAGCAACTCAGCTAAATGTGATATGGCATCTAGACAAGTGTTCCCCCGTTGCCTATTGAAGTTTAGCCGTTTTATGTTTTGAACAGATTTAATGACTTTCACCTTGTTAGAGTCTTCTTAATAGATGTTCCAATTAGAGAGAAAATTAAATCTAAAACTAACTTTGGAAAAATTCACCGTCACTTTATTATGTGTACTCTGAAGTGCAAGAGAGCAAGGCTGTTTCACTCATCTTTGCACCCTGAGTGGTAAGCTCAGTGATGATATATTTGTCTTCTCTGTTCATTAAGTTTACTTGGTATTTTAAAATCTATTCTTAAAAGAAGCCGGGTCTTGATACAGACTTTAGTAAGAATTGAGAGATTACATTAGTTTACATCTTATTACATTTAACTATTTTTTTTATATAATTCTAAAACCAATATGTTGGTTTTTAAATAACAGAGGACTCAAAGAGCATACCTAAGAGCTATTTCTGAGGCACAGGTGTTCATTATTATGACAAATCAGCGGGCATTGTGTATCTTAGAATTACTCATAAAGTAATTATATTTAATTTATGTTATTTGATAAAATATTACCATAACATCTCTCTGCTTAGTGGACACTTTATATTGAATAGTTGATTAATCAGTTACCATTGAGATCACCTTTTTGAACTGTTCTTTAAAATTCTAGGCCCTGAAAGTTTAGCTGTGTCTTATCCCAGAACGACACCTATAGAAAGCACAGCTACAGAGCAGTATTTATACTGCCTGTTTATTTCCTTTGCTTTACAAAACATGACTTTAAAAAAGGTAAAACTTTATGAAAAACATTTAATTACTTGCCTATATGCATACATACACACACACACAAACATATATATATACACACACACACATACACATATATAATACACACACACAGAGTAAACTTATTTGTGAGATTGATTCTGGTTAGGATAAAGTATCTGAGCCTTTAAATAGAACTAATTTAGAAAACAATAATAATTATTATTATTATTATTTATTTTTAGAGATGGGGTCTCACTCTGTTGCCTAGGCTGATCTTGAACTCCTAGGCTCAAGCAATCCTTGTGCATCAGCCTCCTGAGTAGCTGGAACTACAGGCATGCACCACGAGACACAGCTAATTTTTTAAAAACTTATTACAGAGACTGGGATCTTGCTATGTTGCCAAAGCTTGTCCTGAACTTCTGGCCTCAAGCAACACTCCCAGCTCAGCCTCCCAAAGTGCCAGGATTATAAGTGTGACTCACCACTCTCTACCTAAATATATGTTTTCAACCTAATAGAAGACTCTAGATACAATCAGGTTAACAAAAGTCAATTTAACATTTGCAGCTGCAGATATATAGAAAACTAATAAACTACACCAATCTAAGTTTGAGCACAAGGGGAAATATATACTAACCTGGAAGAAGCCAAAGCCCTCATGTATTCTTCAGTCACTGACAATATCTTGAAGTGCCCCCACCCTTATCCCATAAGGTACCAAGTCCTGTAGTGTTTTATCTTTTTCAGTGTCTATTGTGTGCCTTCTTTTTTTTTTCCCCCCCATTTCTGTGGCCACCTCTTAGTTCACAAATGTATCCCCTCTGGCCATCAGCTGTTGTAGTACCTCCCAATTGGTCTCCTTGAGTTCAATCTCTCACCTCTTCTCTTCAATTTATTCACTAGATCCAGGCTAATCCTCCTCCTAAAATGCTCCTCTGATCTTGTCACTTCTTTGCTTTAAAACTTCTAAAGATTTTCTATTGCCTAAAGCAATGTTTCTTCAAATTTGAAACTAGATTTCCTGTATCAGAATCACGTGGGTGGCATGTCCTCAGACCTGAAGAACCGAAACCTCTGGGGAGGTAAGGATAGGAAATCCAAATTTTTAACAAGCACCACTGCATCTCCCAGGAGATTGTTGAACATGCAACATATGAGGCCTACCTGCCTAGAACAGCGATTCTCAACCTGGGCTGCACATGGGAATCACCTGGGAAGCTTTAAAAATTTGCTCATGCTTTAGTGCCATCCCTAGTTTCTGATTTAATTGGTCTGGGATGCTGCCTGGGCATTGGGGTATTTTTAAAAGCTTCCCAAGTGTGCATCTGTATCAAAAAAGATTATACTTGGCTATATTTAACAGAAAATTCGAAGTAGCAATTGCTAAAGACACCAGGGTTTATTCTTGCCCCAAAAAAAAAAAAAAAAGTCCTAGGTTGGGCAATTCGGAACTGGTACAGTGGGCCCAGATGGTTCTGCGCCCATTCTTTGTTCATGGTTTCTATCCTCAACCTTGCTTTATGAGGCAAGATGAGCACAGAAGTTCAGCCATTCGTCCATGTTTCAGCACAGAAGGAGGAAGGAAAGAGGAAGGGCAAAAGGCCACCATGTCCAGATGGGTCAGCACTCCCTAATCAGTTTCAAACAAAACTTCCAGAACTGTACCATATGGTCACACTTAATTGCAAGCAAGAATGGGGAATCCAGTCTTTTTTCATTGCCACCTTAAATAAAAAAGAAAGAATGAGTATTGGGCAACAACTAATGACCTCTGTCACAGTACCCAACCTATATTCCTGGATGTTTTACCACTTAACTTTTAAACACTCCACTTCCTCAAACTGGTCTAGTTTTTATTCCTTAAGCTTGTGTAACAGAGTGAACCTATTCTATTCATCTACATATATAGTTTCTATACATAAATCCACACTCGTTAGCCAGTAAAAGAAAAACTTCACTCCCCTGCATGTCAAGGTCTTACCCGCACTCTCATTATAGTCTGCCATGCTCCTCACACTGAAAAGCAGAACAGGGGAAAGGGTCCAGAAAGGACTGAAAAAAAGATTTTGCTGCTTTTAAATGAACTCATGGAAAAGATATGAAGTTTAGAAACCACTGGGAGGGCAGGAAGTTAGGTGAGTTGGCTTTGAAAGGACTTAAGTATAATTTTCACAAGACAGGATGTGAAATGGGATAGAGCCTACAAGGAGTATACCTATATGAGTGACACTCAAGAAATCAATTTTTTAAAAAATCTACAAGGATTGAGACTCTTTTAAAAAAATTTTAAACCTCCGTAAATAAATCAAAGAAAAAAATTTCATCAAGGAGTTAAAATCTGATAAACTGTTATGAATAAAAGGTGGGAAGCAGCTAGAAAACTCAAGGAAGCAGGAAGGGTTTTCTGGAGATGGGGATAAACTACAAGATGATCTATGGTCAAGATCATAATGAGCTCATTAAGGGAAACTGGACTTGGAACTCATTATCCCATATAAACAATGTTATACATAGTACTTAGGTCATAAACAGTATTTAACCCATAATTTCCTAAATTATAACCCTTTTCATCATATATAACTGTATTTTCTATGGGAAAATAGATTCATGCCCAACTCCAGAAGTCATCTTTCTTTCTGGGAACCTATTCATAGTGCTGTTCTAGGTGCAGTAGATACAACAGCTTTGAACAAAATAAAGTCTTTGTATTCATGGTGTGTGTGGTGGTGGCGGCGGGGGTGGGGCTGGTGATTGAGAAGAAACAAACAAAAGAGAGCATTTCAGATAGTGATACATGCAGTGAGGAAAAGAAAACAAGATGATATGGTGAAGGAATGATATATGCAGTGTGGGTAGTTATCTTCTGATAGGGTGGTCAAAAAGGTGCCTCTGAGAAGGTAACATTTGAACTGAATATCTGACTTTGAGAAGGGACCAGTCCTAAGATAATTGTAGAGAAAAGCATTTGAGGCAGCAGCCAACAGCAAGGTAAAGGTCCTTGAAGACTGCATTATCGGTTTGGAATTATCTTCAGCTGCCAGTAACGTAGGCCAGACATCAATGACTTAAACATATAAAGGTGGCTTTTTCTCACATAATTAAACACCTAAAGGGGTATGGATCGCAAACATTGGTTCATGATTGAAGAACATCATGACTGAGATTTCTGTAGTTCTCTGGGGCTTTTCCTCAAGGTCCCAAGATTGATGTTGCAGCTTCAGAAATTGTATCCATGTTCCAGGCAAGTAGAAAGGGCAGAGAGCACAGACATAAGCCTATTAAATGTGGCCCTTCTTAAAAGAGTTTCTCAGAAGCCTCACACAGCAACTTCCTGAATGTCCCAGCAGCCAGGGCGGTGCCATGTAATTTCCCTGACTGCAAGTTTCATGATCTGATTTGCATACATCTCTCTCCATACCAGCTGTCTGCTGAGAACACAAAGTTCCTAATCTATAAGCCAAAGTCATGCTTCCTGAGGCCTAGGGCAGGATCTCTAGCAAGACTGGGGAGACTGGAAGAGTATGGAGCTTGGATGTGAGGAGTCAGGAAAAGGGGTGCTGGAGTGGGAGAAAGAAGTAAAGGTAGATCCATCAGCATTAACCTCTCCTTCCTGCTCATTTTCCTCTTAGTTCATTTGTTCCTTTCATTAAACATTGAACACGTATTATGGGCCAGACATTGTGAGAGCCTCCAGAAGCATAAAGATGAATCAACATGGCCCTTGCCCCTGAGGAGCTTATCACCCAGCCTCTGTATAGAGATAGACATTAAACAAATCATTGCAGAACAATGGAATCAACTCTGCAATAGAAATAGGCAGAGGATACAGTAGAGGAAGAGTAATCAGCTCTGCCTGACTGGGTGTAGCCAGGGAAAACAACTTCATAAAGGGAATGATGTCACTTGGGCTGAACTTTGAAGAGCAAATAGCAATGTCCTCTCTCTTTTAGTTATGCAGTCATAGGCCTCCTGCCATAGGTAAGCCTCGGGAGACACTATTTGTCTGTTTTGAACCATGGGGAAACAGAACTAGGAGTTTAAATGTGCAAAGAGCCTACTATGTGCTGTTCCCTTTGCACATATAATTCATGATTAACTCATATTCATGATGAAATGAATATGATTCATCTGAAATAACGTTTACCTACAACCTGGGAAGATACTGTTTTTAAAGGCTAGTATGTTGACTGGGAAGCACATTTACCTGCAAATAACAGAGACCAACCTGTTCACAGATTGGCCTCATCATAGAGCCAGCTGTGTATTTGGGTGGGAGCTGAGATTATTTCACCAGCTCAAGAATGTCAGGACTGAGATCCTCATGATTCTTTTGCCTGTTCCTTATGGTACCAAGATGTTGGTCCTGTCCAGAGCAAATAGATTCCAGAGCTGTCTCTGGATTTTAGGTGAAGCTCACTTGGAAACTGTCTAGAGAACTCAAAATGTTAGGTATTTTTTAAATCTCCATTTTATAGTGAACTGGGGTTCTGAAAAGTTAAGATATTTGGTCAAGATGTTTGGTGGAGCTGGAGTTTGAACACTGGTCTCTCTGGTGCCAGAGTCTTTATTCTTGCCACCATATTGTGCTGTTTCCTGACAGACCCTTCTTTCTCGGACTGGCCACAGGATTGCTTTCCTTCTTTTCTACTGCCACAAACTATTATTTCCACTCAGAGCCTCTCTTCCCCCGGACACACTTCAGAACAAGGATCTCTTCAGCCAGCACACGGCCAATTTGAGGGTTTTTAAGATTTCCTCAGCTACTAAGAGGAGGAAAACAGGCAGGAAGGAAAAAAAATAACAAAATTATGGCCTTACTGAAGCTGCCATTGGAATGTAAATGGATCTTGGCTCTGCATTCTTGAGGCCTCAGCACTTTTCTCTGGACCCCTAATTTTTCAGTCTTTCTTTTCCTATACCATATTTACTCACATTGCTTCATTTGGGGGCACCTTCTTTCCTGGTTGTTTGACTATGCAAGTCCTAGACATGACCCTATGGGATCAGACTCTGACCCAGGTCTGGGTGGGCTGAATTCTGGGTGTTTCAAGAATCGACCTACTTTTTCCCAGGGGAGGACATGTTAGCAGGGGCAGGACTCCCCATCACAACAATGGCATTGGCCACCAGCTCCACTGCAGGACATCAATGAGCACGGGCAGTGAGGGTGGGGCATGGTAGGAAGTGCTGGAAGGGTTTGAAGGAGAGACAGCCTCCCCCTGGGGTGACAGGGACACTCCTAAGAAAGTAACACTGAGGCTGGGAGAAAAGATGGGAAGAAGTCATAGGAAATGAGATCCAGAAGAGATTATCAGACCAATCTCAAAAACACTACTTCTTAAAATACTGAAATCCCTTGTCAATAAATCCACAAGAGCTCCTGTTCTCCCACAAATGGCGTTAAAATCATCACAGTAATTATCTAAATTGCCTCCCTCATGAGATTTCTAGTTTCCAGCCAGAATGACTGTTAGGGCTTCAGGCTCTGAGTTTTAGACTCTTTTATTCCCTTAGTGGGTTTCATTTTGAAGTGTTCCATGTTGGCATGGAATTCTTATTTCCAGTCTTGCCATCCACTCATTAAGCTGAGGAAATCTGGGAACTTGATGGGGTTTTTTTAATTCTTTTTTATTTATTTTTTGAGACAGAGTCTTGCTCTCTCACCCAATCTGGAGTGCAGCGCCACGGCCTTGGCTCACTGCAACCTCTGTCTCCCGGGTTCAAGGATTCTCCTGCCTCAGCCTCCCGAGTAGCTGGGACTACAGGCATGAGCCACCACGCTCAGCTAATTTTTGTATTCTTAGTAGAGATGGGGGTCCACCATGTTGGCCAGGCTGGTCTCAAATTCCTGACCTCGGGTGATCTTCCCACCTCGGCCTCCCAAAGTGCTGGGATTACAGGCGTGAGCCACTGCACCTGGCCTTTTGTCTCTTTTACATATTGTCAGTAAACAGACATTTTCTGAGTTTTTATCTTTTATATCAAATTCCTATTTTTTCATTACCATGAACAGTCCTATTTATCTTAGAATCAAAGAATAAATCATTTTCCCTTATCCTCACCAAAATATTGCTGAGGTAGGAAAAATTTAGGTAGCAATACAAATTTATTGCTAAAATGGTCCCTGATATATAATAAGCACTTAATGTTTCTTGAATCGTGCATCAGAAACATTTTGGGTTTGTGTAATTTTTTTTCTAATAAATGATTCTACTCCATTCTGTCCTATCCTGCTGTAACAAAATGTGGGTGGGAGGAAATGGATACATTTCCACAGAGTAAAAAGTAACTGGAAAGCAAGTCAAAGATCAATCACCTTCAGACTCTTGTTCCTGTTCTTGCAAGCACTTTATTAACTTTTACAAAAATCTATTTGGTGTTGTAATAATACTTAGCTGGGTCCTGCTCAAAAATAGTGGCCAGTGTAGAAAGACCTTCCCTGTGAGGACTACAACAGATTCTCTGTCCTCAAGTGAGCTAGGTGAGGCCAATATAAATGGTCAGAATCTTTTTGTGACCATAATTTGGTAATGTCCTGTTCCAATGAATACAGCTGTCCTCTGCCTGGAAGACAGAAATACTCACCCTACTGCAGGCTGAATGGAAGGTCTCTCCCCAGCTGGGTCATTTCCCTTGACTATAGCAGATGGCCAAAGGCCCCAGTTGTCATCATTTTGAAAGAGTGTAGCTGTGGGATAGTCACCTGTGGACATTTGAGAAGCCTTATCTGTGTGCACAGAGAGATGACCCCTGCCAGTCAGCACACAGTCAGGAACCAGAACATGATTCGGCCCTCACTGAAGACTCTCTACATAGGGAAGAACACGATTTGAAGGAGATTGCTGTCTCTTCCAAACTGGGTGACTCCCATGCATGTCTTTCCACCATAAGTCACATTTTCTTACTATCTGAAGTTTGAGCTCGAATGGTTGCATCTGTTTGAGTACTGTACCATCATTGAATAATGAGGATTATTTTAGGCCACAGCATGCACCATAATGCAAAATCACTTGGCAAATGTTCCTTCCATAAAACAAGCCATATCAACTGTTTCTATATTCATAGATTCAATCTTTTGTTTTCTGAGGATGAAATATGTTTTAAGCTACCAAATCTGTTCAAGCTCAGAGTGGTTTAAATTTTTCTCTAAATTTTAGTATTAGGTTATTACACAGCGCCATTGTAGATCTAATGAAAATGTGAAGCGAGTTCAGATATCTATTTAGGTGTAATCTTTCCAAAAGATATATGTGATCACACAGTTCATTCCGGGAAAGTCTTGCTTCACGTGTCAGCATTATAAAGGCATTCTCCATCTTCTGAGAAGGAAATTCTGTGGGATGTGAGGGGGAAAGAGGCAGGGAAGGAGAATGATTCAGCTGGAAAAGAAAAGATAAAATGGGGAAGGAGGGCCGAACCAGTTCTTTGGGAACTATGCTGACTAAGGAGTGGGTACTGCCAGGAGATAAAGGAATGTAGTTGAAGGCAAATAAAAGGGACTCTCCAGTCGCAGAGTTGGTGATTGGAGGGAGTGTGCAATTCAAGGTCTCCAAACCCAGGTCCAGCAGGACCCTGGGTAGGTGAAGCGAAAAAGTGGACACAGTGGGGCAGTGCTGTCGGGGCGAGCACGTGCCCCTGGATCTGAAGCAGGCAGCTGCCACCCAGGCTTCACTGTTTGCTGAGTCCCATGGGGAAATATTGGCCAAATGTGCCATTTTGTGTGTGTGACTTTTTCTTAAGAGAACTGATGAATTCAAGTTTACGTGTGAAATATCACGATTTTTATATGTTGTTGGCCCATAGAAAAAGTCTGCTGACTAAAAGTGGCTCTCAGCCATTAGTGTCTACCTCTGTTAATTATCACCTGCTTGTTTCTTCAGAATATTTGTGGATTGTTGGATGTGAACAATTAAAGAAATGCCTGAGTGTTTTATCACTTTGAGTTTATATTAGTAACTGTGACCTTTATCACCTTCTTTCTTTGCTGCTTTCAGAATGGCACATTGTTGAGTGTTAAAACTTGTCAATATCTGTTACATTATTAAAATAAAAATAATACGTCAATTATTGAGAAAAAAGGAAATATATTTGGCTTTGAATTATTAATGAAGACCAAATCTTTTTAATTAGCCTTAGGAACATGTTAAACCTTTCTGGAATTGAACATAAAGAAATTATCATATTTGTTAATTTGTTCCGAAGTCAAATTGCTTTAAAGACCCTCTCTTTTGCCGAGAAGACAAATGCAAATTATCATATGGCTCACATATTACTCTCTTACATCAAACAGGAACCATCAATCTTATTATAATTCAGATCAAGACAAACAGCCTGTCAGGTATATAACAAGAGTCTGAGGTCTGCATGCATGCTAAATATTCGGCATACATATTTAACTTTACCTAAATGAGACCCTAAAGGGAAAAAAACTTCTTAACCTACTTTCTTGTTGTTTATATGATTTAGTAGCTGGTAGGATTTAACTCCAAGAGAACACTGTATGTGAAATATTGACAGATGTCAATCTACACAAAAGAATTATGGCCATGTCTAGACAACTATTTCTGAATTCCCAGCACAGTGTTGATTCTATGATCAGCTTTTTTTGCTTACAACTGTGGAACCTACATCAAACATTTCCTTTTCAAAACTTAATTTGTCCTTATTCTAAGACTCGAGATTTAATGTAGCCCATCCATTTTTCTCCTGCTCTTTCCTCTCCCTCCTCCAATAAAGTAGCCGAGTGAAAGGGAACTGAAGTGAAGGAGATTAGGCATCGAGAAACATAGGTGTTACCTGCGGAGTGATGTCTAGGGAAGAAATTTGTACATTTGAAGGGAAACTGGATCATATGACTAACACAGAAGTTCATTAAAACTCTGAGATCTGGGATTTCTATAATTTAATTTTTTCCTCAATAATTTATTCTAATTAGATTCAACATCAACATTTTAAACATCACTATTATATTGCTAATGCAATTGCATTTTTCTGGGGCTTTTGAGGACAATTGAATCCCTAACTCCAAAACTTTCATGTTCTTTAAAAATTTTATATTATTGTATTAGTCCCCAAAGAGATCATGCACATGAGCCCACCAATCAGTCTGCAACCACAGGCATCACACAGCAATTTCAACCCTCCTCTCCCTCTCCTGCTTCAGCTGTCCCTTGTCCATGCCCACTGCCCATGAGGCCCCTTAGCACAACTTCCTTGCCATCACTCTGAAAAATCCAGGAAAGGGGGTTGTCTTGAGGTGCTCTGAAAGCTTGCAGTCCCCAGAGTGAGTGGGTTATATACTGAAATGTGAGTTGGCCTCTCCACCAATTCTATGCCATACTCAGTGGCCTGGGGCTTGAGAAAGTGCCACTCATAAACTGTTCATGTATTTCTTGTCACTTCTACCTCACTCCATCTCATCAAGGTTTGAGTTTATTCTAGGGTCCAAGTGGTAAACATACCACTCAACCCGCCATCAAGGTGGTAAATGTACCACTCAACCCGCCATCATCCTCTGCCTTTTTCTAGGTCTATTTCCCACCCATTTCAACTTCCACCCTCCTCCAGGGATAAAAGAGATGCCCCCAAGCAGATCGGCCTATTCAAATACTGGTGATGAAGGTAGAGATGGGAACAGAGCAAGTGATAAGGGAGGTGTTCTTTATGTGGGAGCATCTCCACCTTAGCTCAGCAATCTAAGCCAAGGAGTAACAGAAAGAACAGCTATTGGGACTGTATTCCTTCCTAGGTGTCATGTGAAGTCCCTTACAGGGCTTTTGTTGTTGTTGTTGATGATGTTGTTGTTTTAGACTTCAACTTTAGAGCTAAAGGAGTGCTGCATCCTACTCCTTGACATCTTGAAGCCTGAGAGGCTCCCGAGAGGCACACTTACCCTTTACTGAATGGGTGGACCCTACTCTGACTGTAGATATTCTAGTGATTTACAAGATGTAACGTGCTTCCACTACAATTATGACATTTAATCCTTTCTGCACCTCTATGTGCTGGGAATTATTTATCCCTGTTTTACATATGAGGAAACCGAAGCCCTGAGAGGTGAGGTGACTTGCCTCAGTCACACAGCATGTGAGATACTGAGTTGGAATGAGCAGCCAGATCTCCTGACCTCTAGCCCACAATCTTGCCCACTACCCCACAGGTGCCCCTCTCCAGCCATCCTGTTATTTATTGTGAAGGAATTTCTGAGTAACTAGAGCTAGGATCAAGCAGCTTCTTCTATCACTTGTAAATGGACACCCATCTCCTCCATTTTTATTTCATCATTTATCTTCAATTGGTGTTCTGATGTATTATACAGACCTGAAGCATGCAGATCATAGGAAGGGCAGCAGGAAGCCCCCAGGAGCAAATCCACCATAAGGGAGAAGGGAATCTAGCACTTTGCTGTAGTTTCTAATGTTCCTGAACACCAGGGGTCCAGGCTAGGTCCTGTTGCTCACTGCACAAAAAGCCAATCACTGAGATGATGAGTATTGACATGGGAAGAAGGCTTTATTATATTGTGGGTGACATCAGCCAGAGACACGAGAGCCAGATCTCAAATCCATTCCTTCTTCCTGACTAAAGTTACAGGTTTATATAGCCAGAAAGGAAAACAGGAGGGGCAAGGAAAAGGAGTTGGTCAGCAGGCAGCAGGTGTGTTTCATTGTACAAATGTAAATTTGCTTCAATTCTATTGGCATCTGGCTTGTTGGAAAATTGGGCCAGTTTCACTGAGAGAGTGGTGCTCTGGGTATGGTATATCATGGCCCCATACTCCTCAGCTCAGGCCCTGGAGTGGGAACCTGTGGGTATGAATTGAACTGCTGAATCACTAAATCCTAGAGCTTTGTGGGCCAATTAACTTTCCCTCCAGACACTTGTCTAAATAACTGGAAAACACAGAAGGCAGTCTTCTCCTAATTTGCAATCTCTGGTCTGAAAACATGGTGGGTGAGCACCATTTTCCCTAGCCTCAGCTTGCAAGCTATTTCCAACTTCCCTGCAACCAAAAAGGCACAATGAATGGTAGTGATGGACAAGTTCTAGTCTGATTGATACGTCTGTAGGACAGTTAGGGCCTGAGGCTACAGATGCTCAGGCCAGCTTACCACGACAGTGAGCAACTAATGGAACCATTTAGACACCTACCAGTATTTTACAGAAATTCAACCCTGGAGTTCCTGGAGATGCCTAAAGAGGCTGGCTGCAGCCAAGCAGGAGGAACTCAGAGCCATGGAGATCTGTGTGCGAGTAATGCTAACAGGCTCTGTGGCTGTGAATACAAATGGGAAAAACCTGAGATACTCAAGCTGCAGCTCCTCATTTGCTCTCCAGCCCTTCCCCTGTACCACCTGTGAAGTAGACGCTCAAAGCTCTCTTAAAACCTGAGCAGTTACATGAAGAAGCGCTTCTCCTCCAATGTATTCTCCTGAATACACACTTGAAATTTCTCTTTCAAGACCAAAGACCCCACAAAAATGGACCAAGAAGTTACCAGAGTAACATTCTCGGGTTCAGTTAGCTCGAGAAAGAATAATTATAGGATGTTTTGAGAGACTCTATTGTACCATTCCCTGTTAACTTGCAGAAGCTAATGCTGAGAGGGTTCCAGGACAGCTCTCCGTGAAGTCTTGATTCCAGCAGCTGCGTGGTATAGAGCAGTGGCTCCTAATCCTGCAGCACATTAGAGCCCCCAGGGGAGTTTTTTAAAAATACTGCTACCTGGGCTTCACCCCAGATAAATTTATTCAGAATGTCTGGAGGTGAAGCGAGGACATGATATATTTTTAAATCTCAGCAGGTGATTTGAGAATCTGCAGTAGGGATTGAGAACTACTGGTATGGAGGAAAGAGGCCAGGATTGATAATCAGAAGACCCCACTTAGTTTCTGCCAAGATTTCAGCTGGGTAATTTTGGTCAATTCCCTGACCACTCTTGGTTGTGGTTTTCATATCATTTCTAAGTTTCTTTTAGGCACAAAAATTTGTATGTACATTACAGCATTGCTTATAACAGTAAAAAAAAAAAAAAAAAAAAAAAAAGAGGAATGTTCTAAATATCCAATAGAGGATTAATTAAATAAATCACGCATACCCAGGGGCTAGAATACAGTGCAAACATATAAAACGACATTAAGTGAAATAGCAGATTATAAAATAGTTTTACTCTATGACCTCATTTTTGAAACCAAATGAAAAAATTATATAGATATGTATATGGTTGCAAGGATATACAGCAAAATCTTTAGTTTTTCCTTTCCTGATGAATGACTTCCATTTTGTTCTTTTTACATGTCTGTTTTCTAAATATTCTGTGGTAAATACTAAGAGAAAAAATCTATCCACACATGTCAAACCTTGAATATCAGTCAAATATAGTTGTAGAAAATCTCAAAAATAATTATATCTCTATAGGTAGTGCCTCAGCTTTTATATCTATGAGGAAGATATATGCAAAACCTGGCTGCTTTGCTCGTCCTCTAGGTTACCTACAAAAATGTACTAACCTTAGACTTGTTCATCTTCCTGATTTGAAGACCGAAGATCTAGGGAGAAGATGGAGAAGGCATTTCTCCTGCAGTATTTGTTCTGGGTCCTGGCGGGGCTGCCCTCATTTCATTGGAGAGAATAATGAGAGAGGAAGCAGAAGTGAGAAAGTCAGGAGACCAGGGAGCCAGGAGAGAAGGCTCTTGATCTGTTTTTCTTCCCTAGAGCATCCTGTGATATTTTTTGCCTGGTGTATTGGTGGTTATGAAGATAAAATAAGAGACATCAATGAAAAAGATTAGGTCACATTGAAGCACACAATAGTTCAATAAATTTTCATTCACTCACACATGCCTTAACGGCTACTTAACAAACATGTAACTTCAGAGAATTATCCTTTCTGAGCCTGAGTTTCCAACCCTAAAAAGGGGAGGATAGGCTGGGTGCGGTGGCTCAGGCCTGTAATCCCAGCACTTTGGGAGGCCAAGGTGGGCAGATCACGTGAGGTCAGGTGTTCGAGACCAGCCTGGCCAACATGGTGAAACCCCGTCTTAACTAAAAATACAAAAATTAGCTGGGTGTGGTCATGTGAGCCTGTAATCCCAGCTACTCAGGAGGCTGCAGCAGGAGAATTGCTTGAACCTGGGAGGCGGAAGTTGCAGTGAGCCGAGATCACACCATTGCACTCCAGCCTGGGCGACAGAGCGAGACTATATCTCAAAAAAAAAAAAAAAAAAAAGTGGGAGGGAGGATAATAATGGCACCAATTTCACTGGATTGCCATGAGAATTAAATGATGTGATATAGATAAAGCACAAAGCAAAACATAGAGCACATAAGAAGTATTTAATACAGGCCAGCTATTATTATTATCACAACATATTCCAGTATTCCTTAACCAAAAATACTTGCGGCATTGATAACACTGTTATTGTAATCCAGAGAAAGAGAAGTATAGAAACTTAAGATTACAGCTTTAACATTCTGGCATGGAATGATAAAAATAGTTTGGGAGGTTATATTTTGATTAGAAAAATGTACTTTTTGCCATTTTAATACCAAAAAAAAAGAATTATTTCAAGTGTTTAAAAATAGTCCCTCTAAGGTCTGACACCAAAAATAGAATATTTCATTTCAGAAAGAATGCCTTAGAGAAATGATGTGCTGCCGATAAAGGAAATTACACTAGAAATGACTTTGGGTTTAAGGCAAGTATTTTTCTGTTATAAAAGTGATTAGGCCTTTAGAAATGTTTTCAAAATGATATAGTATACTCACCTCATATAATGAATGTATCTTGACTTTTTGTCAGGCTCAAGATTCAAGAGAACCAGGACTGGGTACAGGAATGGGGGAAAAGAAACTCTAAGATATTGTTGGTTTCAGATCACAGGCTTTACTGAATTAAATAGGTTATGAGAACAATATAAACCAGTGGTTACCAAGCTTGTGATGCCCATTGGAATCGCCTGGGGAGCCTAAAAAAATGCCAGTGTCTGGGTCCCACCCTCAGGGATTCTGATTTACTTTGTCTGGAGCATGGCCTGGGTTCCAGAATTTTTAAAATACCTCCAGGTGTTTCTGATATGCAGACAAGTTTGAGAACCATAGGCATAGACAAGGATCTATTTGAACAAGTATAGGCCCCAAGAAGGGCTGTCTCCCTTCCTCTTTCACCAAGGCAAGTGACCAGATTCTGGATCCTTGCTGTTCTAGCGTCATGCCATCTCCCATTCTCTGCATCTCTGCTTCAGTTTTCACAGCCTTCCTTTAGTTGTGTTTCTGTATCACATGGCCAGAAAACGTCCATTTATGGCTACTTAAGAACCTCCATGGGCAGGTCTTTTATACCAATTCTATACTTCTATACTTCAGGACTTCTATACCATTTCTATGCCAGGTGACATCAATAAACCAGGAAAATATGTTTCAACCACATTAATTTTTGGTAGAAGCCAAAGTGTTCAGATGATATCTTTGCAGGATCACCAGGCCAGGAGCTGTGGTCTGAACTGTTCTGTGTGCACCTGTCATTAGGAGAGTGAGATGCACCTGTCATTAGGAGAGTGAGATGGTCGGGTCAGATGTAAACTTAGCTTTCAAATTGAGAAAAAAAAAAGTATCTACTCATCTTTACAATATACTTTTACTGTATTGCTCACATTGGAAGTAATGATATAGGGGGCCTTTTAAAAACTAGAATTTGAAGCCAGAAGTATTTCATCTCCCAGGTTTATCTGAAAAAGAAACTAGGAAATATGTAATGAATGTAGATTGCATTCAAAATGAGATTATATAGAAGATATATTATTGGCCTAGAATGACAAAAATAGCTTCAAGATTTAAAAGTGCTTTCATGATAAAAATAATCTCACATTGTCCTTGGAACATACCTGTGCGATATTTTTATTCTTGTGTAATAGATGAGGAAATGAAGGCTCACAAAGATTAAGTGTCTTGCTCAAGGTCACATAGGCAATAAATGCTAGTGTCAGTGCTTGAACTTACATCCCCCTGATTCAAAGGCCACTATACTTTCCACTGTGCCATTACTGGAAGTACAAATCGTGTCTAAATGTGGTTCAAATTTATTAGGTTATTTATAATTTTTGCTTTTCATTTCATTTTACTTATAACTGCCAAGAATAGACTTAGCTCTGTTATTAATCAGTAATTGAGGAGATGTGTCAATAGAGTTTTTTTTTCTTTTTTTTTTTGCAAGCAAGAGCAGGTGGCTTTAGATATATTTATTAGGTAGAATAATTTATTGGAATCATTATTCCAAACAATGCAAAGGGAATCATTGCAATCACATGGGGAAATGAGAGAAAAGGGATTGGAAAATGGACATGAACCAAGAAGAATGTGCAGGCTACATAGCTGAGACAAGCTGGCCAGGATGTTTTGCCCTAGCCAACACCACTGATGGATGCTGCTGCCCTAAATGAATCCTAACTATCCCTTCCTCTTGGGTCAAACACTCCAGCTTCAAAGCTCTGGTACAAACACCCAGTTGGTCATGTGCAGCATCCTGGTTGCAGGGAGTAGGAGAGGAAAGACTGTCCCCATGGAAGGAAACTTCTATAGTGGACATTGTACACCCTCAAACCATCAATAATGGGGAGTCCATCAATAGGAAGAAGGATTGAATGTAAGACAACCAAAACAATGTCTCCTGCAGGACAGTAGTTCAAAACTATATGTCCATATCCTTCTATTTTTCTGCAGTATTAGAAAATCTTGTAAGAGAGGCTTCCGAGGAAAATTACAAGCTATTTTAAAAAGCATGCTTTATTCACTCTTAATTTTAAAAATCTGTGGTAGATAACAAAGTCATTGGAGACACAATCAATTTGCACACAGAAAAAGAAATACAAAACTTGAACCTGGGGAGTTTGTTATTCGACATCTTCCAAATTAGGAGGTCTGTGGGATTACACCCATTCATTTTCCAATCCAGCTCCAGTCTGTGAAGAAGTCACCCCATGAAATAAGGTCACAGCCATTCTAGGGCAGAGTGTGGAAACTTGCTCCTTATTCATTTATTCATTCATTCATTTGTTCAGCCTACATTTATTATGCACTTTTCTGTGTCCTAGGCACTGAGGTTTCCAGCACCTGCTTCTGAGAAAATGATGACAAAAATTCGTAGATTCTGAAAAAAAATCTTGTTTGTGTATATGTATGGTAGGCTTGTTCTCTCATGATTTTGAGTGTATGTTGCTATGCAAGAATTAGAGATAATTTAATTTTTCAAAAACATAGGGTATTTAGGTAATCTAGAGAACTCCTTTATTAATAACATTGGAGTAGCCTATTTACTAATATGTTTAAGTATTGTTTTTTTTTGTTTTGTTTTTGTTTTTTTTTTTTGAGACGGAGTCTCACTCTGTCGCCCAGGCTGGAGTGCAGTGGCCGGATCTCAGCTCACTGCAAGCTCTGCCTCCTGGGTTCACGCCATTCTCCTGCCTCAGCCTCCAGAGTAGCTGGGACTACAGGCGCCCGCCACCTCGCCCAGCTAGTTTTTTTGTATTTTTTAGTAGAGACGGGGTTTCACCGTGTTAGCCAGGATGGTCTCGATCTCCTGACCTCGTGATCCTCCCGTCTCGGCCTCCCAAAGTGCTGGGATTACAGGCTTGAGCCACCGCGCCCGCCTGTTTAAGTACTGTTAAAATTTTTCATCATCTTGGAAATTCCCCTTCTGCTCTATCCTTTAGTTTCCTACCTGCTAGGGTTTTTCCCCCCTCTCTCTCTCTTTTGCTATGTGCATACAAGCACAAGTAAAGAATAAAAATTGTTCATTGCTTATCGGGAAGTGCTATTTTTAGACAGAATCTTAGGTCTTGAAAGATTGCGTTTCATAAGCCTTTTTGGCATGCTTACTGTCTTTCAGAAAATGAAAAAGAAGGAGCTCACCAAAGACAGATTTATACTTAAAGTTGGACTAATTTGGATGATAAAAACTGAACTGGAGCTGTATATGAAAAGAGCTAAACAATAACTTGATGTTATCATTGTTTAAATCTTTTTCTAAATAGTGCAAGCACCACCACAATTTGTTGTAATATCCTTTTTTTTTTTTTTCCCGGAGCCAAACCTGGGTTGTATCAATCCAGTGTCTGTTTTCATAAACCCAAACAGAAGAGCCCCGTAGAACAATGAGGCTTAATCTGCAAAGCGTAGAGAGGTAGAATGGGCTTTAGAAAGAGCATTTATTCTTAGAAGAAATTGTGTAAATACCATTTCAAGTGTCAAAATAATAACCTTTGTTTCTGAAAGTTGAAGGTATGAGCACCTATGTTTGCTTTTTTAGGTATTTGGAAAGCCATTTCCATTTAAAAACAATAAGTAAAAAGAATGATGTCTAGTTTTCTACTTCCCAGTAAAAGTAAGAGCATCAGCTGCTAAAAACCTCTATAAATAATGAAACAAAAGTTTTTCTAAATTCTTCAGTTCTCGGAAGCTACCCTTACATTTAGTACCCAAGTAAAATGACTTGAGCCCTCCTCTCATCTTATTTGTGAAGTCTGTTGCCCCCACACACCCCCAACTGCCTTTTCAGGCCATTCTTCTCTAGTGTATTTGGGTAACGGAGGGCCCGTCCCACATTCACTGCTGAGTCAGCCCATGCTGCAGCCTGAATCCCTAGTGTTACCACACTGTCCCTTCAGTATTGTTTGCAGCTCTGTGTCTCTGGCCCACTTACCTCACAGCCTCATCAATATACACACACTGATTGGAATCTGGACTGCCACTCTTGTGCCTTGATTTCCCAGGGCATTGCTCACACCAGGCTGTTGTTACCAGTCCATCTGCCTTTCTGCCAAACAGCTTCTGGATGCCATCCCTGAGAACTCTTTCCTCTTGCTATGGCCCAGGTGATGACCATACCAGCTTCTCAATTGCACCACTTAGGTAGTCCCTTCATTTCTTTCCTCTTGAATGGACCTTTATCCTCCACCTGCATTCAGAAATTCTCTTCTTATTGCTCCTGAAACATCTAGAGCTGAGAGAGACTGATGTGGTTGGTGATACTCAAACTCAGCCAGAATGAGTTAGGCCCTGTCAACCCTGTCTATATTAATGAATAAGAAGCTTTGGAGACTCTAATACTAGATTTTCAGGTAAATGGCTCTATTTCCCAGACTCCATGAGCTTTGGAAAGCATATTTCATGAGTTCCATAAATATCTTCTAGAACAGAAGTTCTTCAGTTTGGCTGCATATTAAAATCACCTGTAAAGCTTTAAAATGCCTAATGCTCAGGCCACCACCCACATCAATGGGGATCACCTGGGGGATGGGACCCAAGTCCTGCCCCTGAGGTGATCCCAATGGACAAAAAAAGTTGAGAACCCCTGCCCTAGAAAGTGGCAGGATGAGGAATTAAACATAAAGATCATCAACTCATATTTTTCTTCCATAAATAAAGTATGTGCAGGAGACCCAGGTTTTAACAACAATTTCACATACATTCAAAGCTTTATGCCTCTTTGTATTTTGACACAGTGAAGTAAAGCTCTGTTAGAAGTTTAAATGTTACGCCAACCTTCTCCCTCCCCACCTCATGTCTATTTCTAAGCTACAACTATTTATTCTACAATTATTCATTCAACAAAGATGTATTGAGCACCTACTATGTACCAGGCACTGGGGATACCCCAGGAAATAAAGCAGACATGACTTACACTTGTGAAATTTATATCTGCCAGAGGGCACATATGATAAATAAGAAAGCAAATCAATAAACAAGATTATTACAAAAGTGGGATGTGGATAAGGACAGTAATAGAAAAAGGATAATATGAGAACAAGTGTGCTGCATCTGTGGGTGGAGGAAAAGAGCAGCTGATTCAGGTACCCAGGAAAGTCCTTTTTGGGAAGATGACATTTGAGGTGAGATCTGAATGGTAAAGGAGCCAGTCATGCGAAGATCTGGGGCAGAGCATGCCAGGCAGAAGGAGGAGTGAATGTGAAGACCCTGAGGCAGGAACAAACTTGGCTAATTCCAAAACCTGACAGACTGGAGTGTGGTGAGAGGCAGGAAAGCAGGACAAGACAAGGTCAGGAAGGAGTTAGCAACCAGCCTGGCAGGGCCTCGCTAGGTCACAAGAAAGAGTGGATTTGATTTAAAATGCAGTGAAAAGCCACTGGAGGATGAGATTTATGTTTTTAAAATGTGTAAGAATAGACTGTACAGGGCAACAGAGGAATTCGTCCCTCGGGTAATAGTTGCTTATTTTAGAGGTAAGCAACTGTTTCGAGGTAAGACCAGCATAATTTGCAGAAGTGTTGCAGGTTGGAGGGGGTGTGATGAGAATGAGGGAAAGGGGAGAATCAGAAACAAGCGTTTGGTCTGAGTAACGGATTTGATGGTGATGCTATGCCATGAAACAGGGAGGTCTAGGTGAGGTGCCCTTTGGCAGATGAGAGAGCAAAAAACCAAAAGCTGTGTTTGAAGATAATAACTTGGTGATTCCTTTAAGCATCCATTAATATCCATTAAAAGATAATGTCCATTAGGATAAATCTGGAGCTCAAAAGAAAGGTCAGGGTTGTAAATTTAAATTTGGAAGACACTGGCATGGAGGTGGTATTTAAAACTTTGGGACTGGATGAGTTCATGTAGGGAGATGATATAGAAAGAAAACAAAGGAGAGCTAGGAGCTGGGCACTGAAGTACTCTTAAAGCCTAGGAAGAACAGGAAGATCCAGCAAAGGCAACTGAGTAGGGTCCAGGGATTTAGGGTGATAGGGCCCTGGATGTCAAGAGAAAAACTGTCTCAGATGGAAGGTGTGACAGTTTTACCAATGCTGCTGAAATTTCCAATAAGATGAGGACAGAGGGACCAGTGGATTTTGTGAGAGAGGTTCTTGGTGTCCTTGACATGAGCAGCCAGAGGAGCACTGGGAACAGAAGTCTGGATTTGAGGGCTGAAGAGAAAGTGAGATGTGAGGAAATGGAGGCGGTAGCTATTGGCCCATCTACCAAGAAGTTCTGCTCTTCATGGAAACAAGTACTTATTCCCTATCCTGATCTAGACCTCTGAATATACAGATCTGTTCAAGTGTGCACATTTTTCTTGTTAAAGAACAAGTGTATACACTAGATGCCTGATCTCAGCTTAAATATACTCAGTGCATCCCCTGTTTGACATAATGGCTACAAGAACTTGAAACTTGAATGAATGCTAAGGAGAGGATTAGCTCTGCTCTCACACCATGCAGGAATAACTTCTGGAAAGATGCTCCCTCCCAGCCCCACCACTTCAACTAACCATCATAATCAAAGAGCAAAATATATGATCCCCTTAAAATGCCTAGAAAGAAAGAAAGAAAGGTTGATTATTAAATGACAGGAAAGGTTGTCCAACATAGAGAGCTTCAATTTTAAATAGCACAAAGTAAGACTTTCTCACATTCCTATTCATTTCAACTTAAAACCTGAATAAATTCACATAGCTTTTAGCTGAACGAGATTTTCACTCTCCTTCCATAGCAGAGAGGAAGACATACATCCTCCTTTATGGAGATTAAATGGTCCTGCCAATATCTTTTAGATTATGACCTCAAGAAGCAACGGAATGTTTGGCCAGTTATTGTCAAAGGTGCAGCTTAATATCAGCTTTGAAAAAGGCAAAAATCTACTTTATTGGAAGAGAGTCTTGGGATTCAAAATGGGTAACACAAAAAGTCTTGAAAATACTTAGTTGTCTGGGGTGTCTATGTAGACAAGCCCTTGGGGGTACAATTGTGATGGAAATAAATTACTCTATAGGTGCCAATTTAAGTCTGTATTTTGCAGAGAAGGATAATTTGTAACTCTCAAAGTCAAAATACAGTAGTCTTACCCTGTGTAGCAGGGCTTTCAGAACTGAAGTCCAGAAGTGTCTTTGGGTAGGTAATATCCTCATTAAACATCAAGGAACAGCCAAAAAGTAGCTCATGATATTGGGACAGGGCTGAGTTTGAAGACAGAAGCCCATAGCCGTAGCAGTAAAGGGAAGATATTTCTGATTTCTGCAGACAAACTTCAATTGGGAGCAAGAGCTTGTGAGTACAGTGAGGAAGTGGAAAGCATATAGGAAATTCTGAGAGGGACTATGAGAAATCCAACGAGCATCAGATATCTCAGTTCAGGAAGCATGGACAAAAAGAAATTATGTTAACTAGGGTGATTATGTTCCTTATGGTGTTTATTACCACAGACATTCACAATAAAAAAAATCCAAATACCTTTATTAACAGTAGTAGTTGTTCTTATAGGATGAAAATCTTCATCCTATTTACATGTATCCTTGCAATTCAGTGCAAGTCACAGACTTTACTTTCAAAACAGAATGTATCAATAACATAGAATACCTACATTTCAGGTGCTATAGGTATTCTTTTAACTGACCTTCACTTACCTAAGTCACTGGATTAAGGGAAACTTTCTATTCCCTCTGTGAAACCTATTGACTAATGCGCTGGTTATCAAGCTACTTCTAGTACCAGATATGGACTTCTGACCCACCCATTGAGTTGTATGCTTATCAAGAGTCAGTTATGCTGGTTTCCAAACCTGTTTTTGCCATATTTTGATTAGGTGATTTGATGAAATAGGAGGGCAAAAAGAGCTGTTAACATAAAAATTAATTTGATGAGCTAGTAGGAAAAAAATGCTATCAAATTTTGTGTGGCCAAGACAACTATAAAAGACTGTAACAAATAATCATAACATTCCAAAAGGATTCTGCACTGGGTGTGCATCACAAGTATCTTCAAGTTTCTTCTAGACTTTAAAGAGATTGAAACTGGAAATTGGAGATGATGTTTTATGTGTCACTTCTCAGCCTTTTGGCTAAGATCAAGTGGAGATAATGTATAATGAGTATGGCTCTTGCCAGACTCCAATCGATGGATTCATACTCAAAAAGAAGACCTTAGTCCAGGGGTGTCCAATATTTTGGCTTCCCTGGTCTACGTTGGAAGAAGAATTGTCTTGGGCCACACACAAAATACTAACACTAATGATAGCTGATGAGCTCAAAATAAAAATCACAAAAATAAATCTCATGTTTTAAGAAAGTTTACGAATTTGTGTTGGGCCACATTCAAAGCCGTCCTGGGCCACATGTAGCCCTTGGGCCACGGGTTACAAGCTTGATTTAGGCTGTCACCAGAAGACTGGTTGGTCAATGTACACTTATGTGTCTCAATCTAAAATAAGTTTAAGATATATAGTTAGAGTTGACTTTTTAACCACCCAATTACCAGTCTTGGTAAACTGGGTAGGAGAGTTTTTACTGTACCCGCTAGGGATGTTCATTTTGGGCTCTCCAAGCTTTACCTCTCCCCAGAAGCTTGGCTAAAATCATGATATTCAAGAGAAAGAGCCTAGGAATATGAGTTTCCCTAAGTTCTGTTCCTGGGTCAAGACAGAGCCCCAGAAAGCTACATCATGGACCATTTTGCTTTAGATTATGTTAGAAATTCCTTCACAGATACATGATTTTAGTGTTAGACTCTTGACTTTCACTGATGATCCAGGAAAGAGTCTGTCATATGAAGAATATCTTTGCCTGCTCTGCTATGCTGCTAAAAGCATTCCATTACGCTATTCAAAGCCTGATATTTGAAGATCCACATGACAAACTTCTCTCAGTGCTAAAAATCTGCAGGCTGGGAAGAGTAGAAAGACAGGAAAGAAAGAGGAGAGAACTCATAACCCTAGACAGAACTAATGTTTCAACCAAGTAAATAGAAAGCTCTTTTTTTTTAAACCTCTTCTTTAACCTGTTTTCTTATGAATTTATGAATTTTAAAGTTGATAAACCTAATAAATATGCGTTATTTTACCTACTTAGCTGAAACCATATACATGGCTAATTTTAATTAATATTATTATCAAAGATATGAATGTTCTTATAAAACTTAATTTTTAACTTTTTTCTGTCTCCCTAATTTTTTTAATCTTCTAAAATTGGCTTAACTTACACACAATAAAATTCATTTTTTGTTGTACATTTCTATGAGTTTTGACAAATTTTGTGTGGCCAAGACAACTATAAAAGACTGTAACAAATAATCATAACATTCCAAAAGGATTCTGCACTGGGTGTGCATCACAAGTATCTTCAAGTTTCTTCTAGACTTTGTGTAGAGTTGTATAATCACTACCAACATCAAGATACAGAAGAGTTCCATCACCTCTAAAACACTCTCTCATCTTGTCCCTTCATAGTCAAATCCCTTCCCCTTTGCACAGCCCCTAGCATACTGATCTGTTTTTTGTTCCTACTATTTTGTCTTTGTTTTGCCTTTGTTTTGTCCTTGTCAAAATACCATGTAAGCTAAATCATATAGCATGTAGCTGGGTGGTGTTGTTGTTTGTTTGTTTGTTTGTTTGTTTGTTTGTTTGTTTGTTTGTTTTGAGACAGACTCCTGCTCTGTCACCCAGGCTGGAGTGCAGTGGCACGATCTCAGCTCACTGCAACCTCTGCCTCCTGGGTTCAAGAGATTCTCCTATCTCAGCCTCCTAAGTAGCTGGAATTACAGGCACCCGCACCACGCCCAGCTAATCTTTGCCTTCTTAGCAGAGATGAGGTTTTGCCACGTTGGCCAGGCTGGTCTTAAACTCCTGACCTCAAGTGATCCACCCACCTTTGTTGGCCTCCCAAAGTGCTGGAATTACAGGCAACGTGTAGCCTTTGAGTCTAGCTTCTTTCACTAGCCTAATTCATTTAAGATTCCACTTGATTCTACTTGAGATGCATCCACATTGTTGAATGCACATTCCTTTTTATTCGTTCTGTAGCATTCTCTTGCGCAGATGTGCCCCAGTTTGTTTATCCATTCACTGTCAGTTGTTTCCAGTTTTGATGACATCTGCAGTACTACATATTGTTAGCTTTTGTTTGCTTTGCCCATTTTAAAAGTGTAGAGAAGTATCTCTTGTTTTTCATTTGCATTCCCCTAATGACTCAAGATGTGAAGAATCTGCTTATGTGCTATTTGCCATTCATACACCTTCCTTAGTGAAGTGTCTGTTTAAGTCTTTGGCTTATTATTCGTTGGTTTGTTTGTTTTCTTACTACTGAGTTTTGAGAGTTCTTTATATATTCTGGATATGAGTCCTTTGTCAGATATATAATTTAATATTTTTTCCCAGTTTGAGGTTTTTATTTTCATTTTCTTAACAGTGTTTTTCACAGAGCAAATTTTTAAAAATTTTGGTAAACTAAAATTTACCAATTTTTGTCTATTATGAATTGTGCTTCTGGTATCTTATTTAAGAGCTCTTTGTCTAATCTAAGGCTACAAAGACTTTCTCTTATGTTTTCATTTAGAAGTTTTATAGTTTTTCCTGGTGCAGTGGTGCTGGCCTATAGTTCCAGCTACCCAGGAGGCTGAGGCAGAAAGATTGCCTGAGCCCATTTCTGGGCTGCAGTTAACTATGCCTATCAGGTGTCTGTACAAAGTTTGGCATCAATATGGTGACCTCCCAGGACCTGGGGACCACCAGGTTGCTTAAGGAGGGGTGAAACAGCCTAGGTTGTAAATGGAGCAGGTCAGAACTCCCACGCTGATCACTAAGGGAATTGCACCTGTGAATAGCCACTGCATTCCACTCTGGGCAACACAGTGAAATCCTGTTTAAAAACAATTTAAAAGTTTACAGTTTTATACTTTACATTTGGGTTTGTGAACCATTTTGAGCTAATTTGTGAACTAAGTATGATGTATAGGTTAAGTTCATATTTTAAAATATGAATGCCCAATGTTTCAGTATTATTTGTTGTTGAAGTTATCTGTTCTTCATTCAACTGATTTGCATAATTTTATAAATCAATAAAATCTAGTTTTAATGAAGATTCTTTTTGATTTTAGAAAATTTTAAAACTTAAAGAGAGTAAAGCAGAAAAATATTACTTATAATATTATCTCCCAAAGAATAGCAATTGATTATATTCTGATATTTTCTGTAGTTGATTTTTTAATTCCTTTTTAGTTAAATAATACACATTTTTACTGTAAAAATAATGTATTTATTGCAGAAAGTTTATAAATTACAGGGAAAAGCACAAAGAAGAAAATTAAAATTACATCAAGTATATAATTTGTTCTTTTGTCTACATACATATTTTACTAAGATTGAATTCATATTGTATGTACCACTTATAATCTTTTTTCATTTAACAGTGTAATAAGTAATTTGCCATAACTTTATTTGTTTTGTTTTTTAACCAACCAAACAAGCAGCAGTGAACTTTCCATATCTTTAAACTTGATAGACCATGTGTAGTGTTTTATGGACTATAATAAAATACCCAATAATTTATCATTAATTTTCACTTTTTTCAATTATAAATATGTGTCAAATAATCCTACATAAAACTTTATAAATATATCTGCTTTTTTCCTTAGTATAAATTTATAAAAGTAAAATACAAGTCAGAGAGTATTACTATATTGACCTCCAAAAAGATTATACCAATTTGTTTTCTTCAGTTCAAGTCCTCTGGGAACCAGACCCTGAGATGAAATTAGAAATGCAAGATTATTCTTGAGGAAACTCTTGTGAATGATGAAGGGGAGAGAAAACAGTGGGAAGACAGGATGGCTTTCATCAGGACTGATACTTGTGAAAGAACAGGAGGAAGAAAGGAGGAAGGACTATGAAGGGCCATGCAGCATTTAAAAAAAACCTCAGCCAGGCCAAGGGGAAGACCCTAAGCAAAGAAGACCTGCTAGAGGCATCCTGCATTGAACAGAGTGACCCAGTTCTAGTCATATCACCATGCTTAGTCAGTGGCTACTGATTCTGGAAAACTCGGCGTTGGCATGAACACTTTGGTGGGTGTGTTAGTTCATCCTTGCATCACTACAAAGAAATACCTGAGACTGGATAATTTTATTATTATTATTATTATTATTATACTTTAAGTTCTAGGGTACATGTGCATAAGCTTCAGTAACTGACTCGATCAACTAGAAGAAAGAGTATCAGCAATTGAGGATCAAATGAATGAAATGAAGCGAGAAGAGAAATCTAAAGAAAAAAGAAGAAAAAGAAATGAACAAAGCCTGCAACAAGTATGGGATTATGTAAAAAGACCAAATCTACATCTGATTGGGGTGCCTGAAAGTGAGGGGGAAAATGGAACCAAGTTGGAAAACACTCTTCAGGATATCATCCAGGAGAACTTCCCCAACCTAGTGGGGCAGGCCAACATTCAAATTCAGGAAATACAGAGAACGCCACAAAGATACTCCTCGAGAAGAGCAACTCCAAGACACATAATTGCCGGATTCACCAAAGTTGAAATGAAGGAAAAAATCTTAAGGGCAGCCAGAGAGAAAGGTCGGGTTACCCACAAAGGAAAGCCCATCAGACTAACAGCAGACCTCTCGGCAGAAACTCTACAAGCCAGAAGAGAGTGGGGGCCAATATTCAACATTCTTAAAGAAAAGAATTTTCAACCCAGAATTTCATATCCAGCCAAACTAAGTTTCATAAGTGAAGGAGAAATAAAATCCTTTACAGATAAGCAAATGCTTAGAGATTTTGTCACCACCAGGCCTGCCTTACAAGAGACCCTGAAGGAAGCCCTAAACATGGAAAGGAACAACCAGTACCAGCCATTGCAAAAACATGCCAAAATGTAAAGACCATTGAGGCTAGGAAGAAACTGCATCAACTAATGAGCAAAATAACCAGTTAATATCATAATGGCAGGATCAAGTTCACACATAACAATATTAACCTTAAATGTAAATGGACTAAATGCTCCAATTAAAAGACACAGACTGGCAAACTGGATAAAGAGTCAGGACCCATCAGTTTGCTGTATTCAGGAGATCCATCTCACATGCAGAGACATATATAGGCTCAAAATAAAGGGATGGAGGAAGATCTACCAAGCAAATGGAGAACAAAAAAAAAGCAGAGGTTGCAATCCTAGTCTCTGATAAAAGAGACTGGATAGTTTATAAAGAAAAGAGGTTTAATTGGCTCATGGTTCTGGAAGTCATATATGAAGCATAGTGCCAGCCTCTGCTTCTGCTGGTGACAGCCTCAGAAAGCTTACAATCATGGCAGAAGGCAAAGGAGAGCCAGCATGCCACATAAGAGTGGGAACAAGAGAGAGAGCAGGGGGAGGTCCTAGAAGCTCTTAAACAACAAGATCTCATGGGAACTAAATGAGGGAGAACTCACTCATTACCAAGGGGATGGTGCTAAACCATTCATGAGGGATCCACTCCCATGATCCAATTGCCTCCCACCAGATCCCACCTCCAATACTGGGAATCACATTTCAACATGAGATTTGGAGGGACTAACATCCAAGCCAAGCCATATCAATGGGTCCCCAAAACGTAGCAGCTGTAGGTGGTGAGCTCACGGCCCCTGCACAGCAGGTTCTCTCCTCCATGTCTGCCACATTCACTTCCTACCAGCAGTGGAGATGAGAACAACTGCATTCCAGGATCCTGGTCATCATCATAGGGTACTCTCATCATCTCAAGTGTGGCTAATGTAATACACAGAAAATTGCATCTCATTTTTTCACATTTATTTTGAGTTTTCTCAGTTAGAATGTAATTGTGCTTATACTTATTTACACTTTGTATTTCTCCATTTGGCAATTACTTGTTTATCACCTTTGCCATTTTCCTACAGTAGCATTAATTTTTTTTTCAGTGATTTTTTACTCAATATACTAAATCTACCTCTGTCAAATGCATTGCAAATACATTGCCCCAGTTTGTTCTTTGTCTACTAATCCTCTCTCTCTGGTTGTTCTTTTGATGTTTTAAAATTAATTAATTTGCTTAAAACGAGCTTCCCTAAGTAAAAATCAGAAATCATTTCAGATATTTTCTATTCTAGTTTTTCTTTATGATTTCTCCATCATATTTTTTGTTGTAGTATATAATCTGAGGTAGGAATTCATGTATTTCTAGATATTAACCAATTTTCGCAGCATTATTTTTTAAAATAATCTATCCTCTCTTTCTCTGTTCTGACATGCTATATTTGCCATCTTCTTATTCCTTATATATGCTTCGTGTTAACGAAAGAGTTGAAAGTTTAAAGTAGACTTGTCAGTATCATTCGTCTTACCCAACACCAGACTTTACTAATGATACAAAGGTACTGGCAAGAACCGACATGGATGAATTACTGAAGGTGCCTGAGTCTACCAGATGCAGCTCCCCAGAACTTCCCCTTCTCTTACATTAGGACATGTTTTGGTTCAGAGTAACAGCTGAGTTCTGAACAATATGTGAACATGTTGTTTTTTTTAAAATGCCATTTTGGTTTTGGGGTTCCCAGTTTTATATTCCTTTAGTTAGATTTAAAATGCTTACAGGACTACCTCCCAATCTCTAGCCAGCCATACCCCATAAATCCATAAACTACCACTTTATTTATAATATGTAGTCTAGACAGATCAAGTCTATTTGCCCAAAAGCATTATTTTAGATAGGGACTCTCTGGTATCTTTCCACTAGTTTAAAAGCCATAACATGTTTACAAGGAGCCCTGGTTGAGGTCAACCATCCCCAAGTAGGGAGGAAGGAGTCTCAGGGCTGCTGTTAACCCTTTGTTTTCCAGGTGGACATGGCTTGATTTACCAGTAAAAGGAAACATTTTACATCTCATCCAGCACTGTGAATTGAATAATCTGAGCTCTATGTCTAGAATTCATCAGCATTTTATAGCACAGCATTTTCATCACAAGAAAGGGCAAATAAGTAAATACAAAGTTATTAAGTACATGATGCTTGTCTCTTTTATATCCATTGTCTCCTTTTGGCCTCATATGACTCTGTGAAGTCAACGTTTGGGGAGAACTCCTTTACACTGTTGCAGATATTTTCTTCCATGTGGAAGTAGACTCATTAATGCCATATTTATGATCTTTTTGAACTATAAAAGGAGGCATATCTCCATCTTGAAAATGGCACAACATTGATAGTTCATATTTAAAAGTGCTGAGAGTATATGTGATATATGCAGGTATCTATCTAAAAAGAAAAATGGTGGAGTAATCGCTCTGAGGACACTCATCGAAGACTTATGTTAGAAAAGACCCCTACTGGTAAAATACGACCATGTTATCTATATTTTGTGTACTGAGCCAGATTGTTGAATGCTGGGAGCTTACTTTTGTCAATGTCATCAAAGACAGAATCAAAAGTAGAACATTTCACTCTAAAGTAGACAAGATTCTTTTAGCTGCAAGTTGCAGAAACTAATGCTGAAGTGGCTTAGGCCAAAAAGAGAATTAATTGGTGCAAAAACTCCATGAAAGTGTTTAAACTAAATGTGGGAAGGATAGGCATATGGGTAACTCATAACTAACTGAATCCAGAACTTAAACACCATGAGAATTCTTTGTTTCTCATTTCTGTGACAGTTCATTATCTCTCACTCAAAACAGCTCCCTCTACCTCGAGAAAAAAAGTTAAAAAAAAAAAAAAAATCCCAGAAAAGAAACAGATTTGTGCCTATCTCTGGACTAATCTGTTAGGGGCAGGGGACAAGTATTATGATTTACACGGCTTAAGTCCAGTGTCCAGCTGTAACCAATCACCTGTGGATAGGGTGTCAGGGTCATGCAAGAAAATGACAGGTTGCGGGAGCTGCATAAGTGGAGCAGGGAGAGCCATGTTCCCAGGGGCTGCTGTGCCTCAACAAAAGTGAAGGTTGGGTAGGACAAGAGCAAGGGTGTCCACTCTATCTTCCCTGTAAAGAATTAAAAGAAAAGGGAAGGGCAGAGGCCATTAAACTATAGACTTTGATCACTAACTTTTGAGTCTAAGGTCTAGTTTCTGTGGCCAAAATAAAATCCCTGGCATCTCTGTACAATAGGTAGACTTTCAGCATTTTTTAAAAACTTTTGAATGGTTCCCTTTCCAGAAATGCCAAGGATAATGCTTTAGACACCTTTTGATTTACCAATCTCTGTTAATAGCAGAGTTACATGTGTAAGTGCACTAGTGATATTTGATGTACTGTACTTTAGAAATGGTTAACTTACTCTTCATTCAACAAATACTGAGCCAATGTGTCAGGCATTGTATTAAGCACTGGGGCACAAAAGTGAGCAAGACACAGTTCTTGCCTTCATAAAGCTTACGCTGCAGTGGGAGCAAAAGAAGCAAACAGATGGCGAAAACACAGTATGATGCATATCATCCTAGGAGATGTACTGGGATCTCACAGGGATGGTACTTAATGCTGGTTAGGAATTTTAGGGAGGATTTCCCAAAGAAAGTGATGTAGATATCTAAGATGAGACTTGAAGATGTATAGAAGGCCAGGCATTGTTGGTCCTGTCTGTAATCCCAGCCACGTTGGGAAGCTGAGGCAGGAGGATTACTTGAGGCCAGGAGTTTGAGACCAGCATGTGCAACATAGTGAGACCTTGTCTCTGAAAAAAAAAAAAAAAAAATTAGCCAAGGGTGGTGGTGCATGCCTATAGTCCTAGCTACTTGGGAGGCTGAGGCAGGAGGGTCACTTGAGCCCAGGAGTTCAAGGTTGCATTGAGCTTTGATCATGTAACTGCACTCCAGCCTGGACAACCAAGTGAGGCCCTATCTCTTAAGAAGAAGAATAAAGACCATATACGAGTTGGTAAGGAAAAAGGAGTTGAAAAAATTGTGATGACTAGAAGAAGAACATATACAAAGGCTCTGGGATGCAATAAATCATGGCACATTCTAGAACTTTAAGTAGTTTGAATCTAAGGCCATAGTAATCAATGAGCAGAAGAAAATGACTGGACTGAACAGGTAGGAACCATGTTGTAAGACACATTAAAGAGTTGGCTTTTGGCCAGGTGTGGTGGCTTATGCCTCTAATCCCAGCACTTTGGGAGACCAAGGCAGGTGAATCACAAGGTCAAGAGATTGAGACTCTACTGGCCAACATGGCGAAAACTCCGTCTCTACTAAAAATACAACAGTTAGCTGGGTGTGGTGGTGGGCACCTATAGTCCCAGCTACTCAAGAAGCTGAGGCAGGAGAATAGCTTGAACCCAGGAGGCGGAGGCTGCAATGAGCTGAGATCGTGTCACTGCACTCCAGCCTGGGCGACAGAGTGAGACAATGTCTAAAAAAAAGGGGGGGTTGGCTTTTATCCTGCAGGCAATAGAGAACCATTGAAAAATTTTAAACAAAGCAATAATAGAATTAAATTTGCATCTTAGAAAGTTTACTGTAGCTATACTGTAGAGAATAAGTGGAAAGGGGGCCAAACTCAGGAGGATCCCCGCATACTTTATGTGGGCAGTGATGTGAACCTGAAGTTCGTTAGCAAGAGCAGAAAGAAGCGGAGGAAATTAAGTATAATTCAAATGGTAGATTCAAAGTAGTTAACTGCATCTGAGAAGAGAAAGAAGGGAATAAATTAAAGATAACAGGATAACTCATAAAATTCCAGCTTGGTCACCTGAGTACATGGGAATGCCATTCATTGAGCTAGGGCTTATGAAAGGAGATTTGGGGGTGAGATAATATTATGGAATTTGGGGAACTTGTGAGAAATCAAAGTGGAAATGCCTAATAGGCTGCTGGATAAATGGATCTGGACCTTGATAAAGTGCTCTGGGCTGGAAATAAATGTTACAAGTATTAATGAAAGTCACGGGGTTTGACACCAGCCTGACTAATATGGTGAGACCCCATCTCTACTAAAAATACAAAAATTAGCCAGACCTGGTGGTGTGCACCTGTAGTCCCAGCTACTCAGGAGCCTCAGACAGAAGAATTGCTTGAACTCTGGAGGACAAGGTTGTGGTAAGCCAAGATCGCGCCACTGCACTCCAGCCTGGTGACAGAGCAAGACTCTGTCTCAAAAACAGACAAACAAACAAACAACAACAACAAAACGCCTGACCAATATGGTGAAACCCCGTCTCTACTAAAAATACAAAAATTAATTGGGAATGGATGAGGTGGTCAGGGAAAGTGTGTAATGTGTGATGAAGAGTGCTAGGGCAGAACCCTGCAGACCACCAAGATTAATGAACAGACAGAGATAAAACACTGGAGACCAAGAAGCAGCACCCTGAGATGTAGGAGTAAAACCATGACAGACAGCATCACAGAAGCAAGGAATAGAGACTTTCAAGGAGGAGCAAGAGAGGTCAACAGTGTGAAATGCTCCCAACAGGTGATAAAACAACTGAAAATAGTCCCCTAGATTTAATAACAAGGATATTAGGGACCCTGAAAACGACCATTTCAGGGAAGGAAAGAGGACAGTGGTTGAAACAAGATTGGGAGGTGAGAAACAAAGAAGGTGAACTCAGACATCTTTGAAAGAACTTTGTAAAGGGAAGGAAAGATAGGCAGATACTGAGAAGGGACACAGATTAAGAATTTTTTTTACATGGGAGAAACTTGAATATATTTATTCTAACTTTCATGCAGTTAAAATCATCAGCAGTAGAAGTTATTGTCTCTTGTGAAATTAGCAGGATATATGTACAGTAAAGCAAGTCAATGAACTAATCTATGTATATAGTTCATTTATTTCCTACATATGTATACACCTGTGTAACCACCATTCAGACCAAAATGTAGGGTATTTCCAGCACTGCAGAAGGTTCCCTCATGCCTCTTCTCATCAACCTCAACCCCAAGAGGTAAATAATCGGAATTCTGATTTCCATCACCATAGTTTTGCCAGTTCTTAAACTTCATGTAAAAGAAATCTTTCAGCATATCTGTGAGATTCATCCATGTGTTGCAAGTAGCAGTTTTTTTCTGTATTACTATATTTCATTGTGTATATATGTTACAATTTATTCGTTTTTCTATTGAATGACATTTCAGTTGTTTCCAGTTTGGAGCTGTTGTGAAATAAGCTGCTATGAATATTCTTGCATATATCTTCTGATGGACAAAGATTTTCAGTTCTCTTGGGTAAACATCTAGAAGCAAGATTCTGGAGCATAGGGCTGGTGTATCTTTAACTTGAATAAATAAAGCTGAACAGTTTTTAAAGGGGTAGAATCAATTGCACTCCCTAAAGCAGTGTATGGAAATTCTTCTCACCAAAGCTTGGTGGTGTCTGTCTTTTGAATTTTAGGCTTCTGGTGAGCAGACATTTTGAAATTCAGGTTTTCTGACATTATAAACCAGAGCTTTTCAGCTGGTACTGATAACCATTTCAAAGTTTCCTACCTTAAGTATTTCCCGTCATTGGCTATCACCTTTCCAGTAAAACAAATCTAATATTTAAAACATGTAAACATAATTCAGGATGTTTTATGAGAAATAAGTAATTTAATTATCCATTAAAGTTATCTAACTATAACATAACAATCAGAAAAATTCTGTCAGAAATAGTCTCACCTATAATTTGAATATGTAGGAAATATTATCATCTAATATATTAAAAAGAAGCAAGTAGCTTCTATGATGATGGAAGTTTCTCATTGATGCATCTATTCCAATTTACATTTTATGTAAGTAGTAAGTTTAGAGGTAATGGTTCGCTTTCCTCTTCTCATTTTTATTTTAATGTTGTATTTGAAGTCATCATTCACTATAATCAGAAGTATAGACTTATTTTGAAGAATGCTAATAGGTCTTTTGGGGGAAAATAATAAAATAAACTATTGACATAAAACTGAATATTGATTCTTCTATATTTTGATTCATGGTCTTTTCCTCTTTGATGCAGTTTCTGTTTGATGCAATATCTAAAACCTGACAAAGGAAATAAATATATGACAATTCAGATAATATTATCCATAATTATTTACTACAGCAATATAACTTATTATCTAATAATGTAACTTATTGTTGCAGTAAATACATATTTGTGTTAATATTATATACAATATTGCTTGTCAGTATCATCTAATAATTTATTCAATTCTCACAAGTATCATGGTAAATATATTTAGAAATCTGTTTAAACATTTCACCAAAATAAGATAGGTTATAGATTTAAGTATAAATTCTGAAGTAATAAAAGTGCTAGAAAATAATAGAGATACATATTTATACAATTGAGTCAGAAAGGCCTTTATAAAAGTGACACTGAAACCAGTGAACTTAATGAAAATGTGTGACACATTTGCCTATATAATAATTTAAAATTTCTGTACTCAAGTTAAATTATACCACATAGAAACATAAATTCAAGATTTGAAATATTTTACTGGACAACCGACCTGTTCTCTTTTTTTTTTTTTTTTTTTTTACATTTTCAGATGGAGTCTCGCTCTGTTGCCCAGGCTAGAGTGCAGTGGTGTGATCTTGGCTCACTGCAACCTCCGCCTCCTGGGTTCAAGTATTCTTCTGCCTCAGCCCCCTGAGCAGCTGGTATTACAGGCGCCCACCACCACATCTGGCTAATTTTTGTATTTTTAGTAGAGACAGGGTTTCACCATGTTGGCCAGGCTGGTCTCGAACTCCTGACCTCAAGTGATCTGCCCACCTTGGCCTCCCAAGGTTGTGGGATTATAAGCCTGAGCCACCACTCCTGGCCTTGTTCTTGTTTTTCTAAAAAAGGGCAAAGTCAAAAGCCCTTTACTTTTTTTTTTTTTTTTTTAACTAAGTACCCTAATTACTCCCTAAAGACCTCATCACTAAATACCAGCACATCGTGTGTTAGGACTTCAACATATAAATTTTTCGGGGGACACAAGCTTTCAGTCACACACATTCCATTTTTGTCCTTCCAAAATTTGTGTGCTTCTCTCACACAAAATACATTCCATCCCAATAGCTCTGAAAGTCTTAACTCATTCCAGCATCACCTCTAAATTTTAAAGTACAAGGTCTCATCTAAATAACATCTAAATCAGATATGAATGAGAGTTGAGGTATAATTCATCCTGAGGTAGAATTCCTCGCCAGCTATGTATCTGTGAAAACAGACAAGTTATGTACTTCCAAATACAGTGATGGGGCAGACACAGGATAGACATTCCCATTGCAAAAGGAAGAGATAGATAGGAAGAAAGGAAGGGGTGACAGGTCCCAATCAAGTCCAAAGTTTAGCAAAACAAATTCCATTAGATGTTAAGACTTGGGAATAATCCTCTCTGGTTCAGTGCTTTGTCCTCCAGGTCAACTGGGTGGCAGAGTCAGCCTCGTGGCTCCAGGTGGGGGTCCTGCCCCCATGGCTCTGCCAAGCAGTTCTGCCCTCGAGGTTTCAGGCACAGGCCATCTGGCCTGTTGATACTGAGGCAGCGGCCTTGAAATTTCTGAATCACCTTCAGGGTCATTTTTTTCTTCTTCTTGAAGAATATCACACATGGCTGAATAGCTTTATCATTCCTTCCTGTCGAGTCTGAAAAGTCTGACAGCTTTCCTTCATTTTGTCCTGTCTCCATCCCCTTCTGTTCAAACCGGCGGTGTTTCTGCTCATATAATCCCATAAGCTCTTTACTTTATCAAGTGATGGTCCAGCCACACTCTTGGTGTTCTCTTCAGAACAAGCTTTCTCATTTTTTTTTTTTTTTTTATAATATGGGCAGGCTGAGAATTTTCTGAATCCTCAAGTTCTGGTTTCTTTTTGCTAAACAATTCCTTCTTCAATTCATCTCTCTTCTTTTACATTTTACTGTAAGCACTCGGAGGAGCCAAGTCACTCCTTCAACACTTAGAAATCTTCTCAGCTAAATACCCAATGTCATTGGTTGGTAGTTCTACCTTCCACAAAACACGAGAACACAGTTCAGCCAACTTTTTTGTTACTTTATAACAAAGATCATCTTTCCTACAGTTTCCAAAATATGTTCCTCATTTCTGTCAGATACCTTAGCAGAACCACTCTTAACCTCCATATTTCTGGCATGTACATTAAAACTCTTCCAGCCTCTACCCATTACCCAGTTCCAAAGCCACTTCTACATGTTTAGGTATCTGTTATAGCAGTCTGCTCTGACTGCCATAACAAAATACCACAGACCAGGTGGCTTAAACAACAGACACTGATTTTCTCACAGCTATGAAAGCTGAACATTCAAGATCAGGATGCCAGCATAGTTGAGAGCCAGGGCTCTTTTCCTGGCTTGCAGATGGCCACCTTCTCACTGTATTCTCACTTGGCAGAGCAAAAGAGAGAACAGGCTTTCTGGTGTCTCTTTTTCTAAAGGCTCTAACCCCTCAGACTAGGATCCCACCCATATGACCTCATCTAAACCTCATCTAAATACCCCATCTCCAAATACCATCATCACACTGAGGTTATAGCTTCAACATGTGAATTTGGTGAGGGGAGATACATTCAGGCCATAATGTAGAATATTTCTCACTTTGTAAAACAAATGCATTTTAAAATATATTAAAAATGAAGTGTTCAAAAATTATAGAAATATTCTTTTCTAAAGCCTTTAAACCACAATACAAGCATAGCAGCAATTATCCAGATTGCATGCTGGCTCAACTAAGGTTTCATTTCCTTGAAACACAAGTCATTTCTATCTACTCTCTGTATTGGGTTTTCTGCTTATTTGTCACCCATATTCAAGAATGTTCCCCCTTCTGCCAACACAGTATTAAAACAGACAAAGATTACTGTCTATAGAAGCATCCTGTGTCTTAAGGATTTTTTGTTGTTGTTGAGATGGAGTTTCGCTCTTTCTCCCAGCCTGGAGTGCAGTGGTGCAATCTTGGCTCACTGCAACCTCTGCCTCCCAAATTCAAGCAATTCTCTTCCCTCAGCCTCCCAAGTAGCTGGGATTACAGGTGTGCACCATGATGCCTGGCTTATTTTTGTATTTTTAGTAGAGACAAGATTTCACCATGTTGGCGAGGCTGTTCTCAAACTCCTGACCTCAAACCATCTGCCTGCCTTAGCCTCCCAAAGTGTGTGTCTTAAGGATTTTTACAGGAGTCAGCCTGTATTAAGACTATAGAGTGTGCTTCAATTCATCTTTAGACATCAAGTATTTAGAAAAAAATCTTTCAAATCAGCACTTGGCTATTAAGACCAAAGGGATTATTCTAAATAGCTTCTGGTCGTTTTTAGGTCTGGAAAATACGGTATATTTTTCTGCATTTTGTTGAAATTTCTTTCTTTCCTTTTATTATGTGTTAAGCAGTTATTAATAATTACTTTGTCCATTATATATTAGTATTCTATTCTTTATAGCTAATCTAAAATCTTTTACTTTTTAAATTTTAAGATCATTTTTCAATTGTTCCAATTACATATCATCTGATTCATATATAGTTTCCTCTAAAAATACATTTGTTCAGCTGACATCCTTACAGTAAGTTCATCCATATACTAAAAATAGAACAAGGTTAGCTTAACAACTGCATGTCTGATACCTTATAAACCTGATTAGAATTTGTTTTAGAAGCTGGATATGTACCTTTATCAAATTTTTTTTAAAAATAAGGCATCTCTTCACTTTTTATCTGCATAACTAATTTTCCTTATTTTCAAGGTATATTTTAAAGTGTATTCCCTTCAGCACTCAATAAAATATGTCTTTTGATTATCACAAATGGTGATAATGTGGTCTAATGTAAACACTCTAGAAAAATTTATCCCCTAAATAACATCTCCTGAAATAGTATTTTAAAATGTATCTATTAGAAAAAATTTTTGTTCTTATTTTCAGAAATGGTTACTCTTTTTTCTTCTCCCAATTCTGATTATTTTTTCCAAAGTCAGTAATATTTTCTAAATAGCTTTCCAAAACTTAGTCAGTTTTTAGACTATCTTAACTACTTCTGACATTTTCTTAATTATTTAACTTATGAAGTAGAAGGTATCTGATTGAATTTGAGAGAAAACTCTTTTTCTTTTCTTTCATCTTTGTACTAATTTCTCAACAAAGGAGAATTATAATTGACTTGACATACCTAACATATCTTCATTTTGAATTGCCTCTATACATGAAATAAGTGTTTGTCCTGATTTGACATAATCTGGAATGAGAATTTCCGCTCTGCGTCATCAACTTTTATCACCTGGGTCTGAATTTAGATTGTGGCTTTCTGGACTTGTAAATGTTGCTATTTTCTTTCCATGGTGTCTATTGACTATTTTGTCAATTTAGAGGCTTTTGATTCTGTTTTGTTTTGTTTGAGACAGTGTCTTGCTATGTTGCCCAGGCTGGTCTCAAACTCCTGGGCTCGAGTGACCCTCCTGCCTCAGCCTCCCAAGTAGTTGATTCTGTTTTGAAGTAACATGGGACAGTTGCAAAAGCCCAGATAATTGGAAATCAGGATGTTTTTGTTTCACAGTCTTGTGCTGACCAATAGAAAATAAATTATCAGGACTTACTTTTCTTCCTCCCTTAATAATGGCTTCCAGGGGAGACTCAATATCAGATTTGCACCTGCAACCTATAATACTTAAATGTCAGTCTTTATTAATGAATCTCTAGTATTCTTGTTTTTTAGTCTGTCTGTCCTTTATTTTTGGAGCTTTATAGTTAATCTTTCAGATGACTTAATATAACTTGAATCTGTAGGACTTCCTTCCTTCCTTTCTTTTCTTTTTTTTTTTTTTTCTTTTTGAAACGGAGTCTTGCTCTGTCACCCAGGCTGGAGTGCAGTGGCATAATCTTGGCTCACTGCAACCTCCATCTCCCGAGTTCATACAATTCTCCTGCCTCAGCCTCCCAAGCTGGGATTACAAGCGTGTGCCATTACACCCAGCTAATTTTTGTATTTTTGTAGAGGCGGGGTTTCACCACATTGGCCAGGCTGGTCTTGAACACCTGACCTCAGGTGATCCGCCCACCTCGGCCTCCCAAAGTGCTAGGATTACAGGCGTGAGCAGGCATGCCTAGCCCTTCCTTTCTTTCTTTATTCTTTTCTACCTTCTTTCTTTCTTTTCTTTCAAAATGATTTTTTTTTTTTTTTCAAAATGTCAGCGACCATTCTGATAGCATGCTTGCACCCAATGTTTAGTGTAGTAGAAAGAGCCTAGGCAGCCGGGCGCGGTGGCTCAAGCCTGTAATCCCAGCACTTTGGGAGGCCGAGATGGGCGGATCACGAGGTCAGGAGATCGAGACCATCCTGGCTAACACTGTGAAACCCCGTCTCTACTAAAAAATACAAAAAAAACTAGCCGGGCGAGGTGGTGGGCGCCTGTAGTCCCAGCTACTCCGGAGGCTGAGGCAGGAGAATAGCGTGAACCCGGGAGGCGGAGCTTGCAGTGAGCTGAGATCTGGCCACTGCACTCCAGCCTGGGCTACAGAGCGAGACTCCGTCTCAAAAAAAAAAAAAAAAAGAAAGAAAAAAGAGCCTAGGCTTTGGGATTAGAATACCAATCCTAGACTTCATAGTTCTATGACCCCTGAGAATTAACCCAGTCTCAGTTTCCTCATCTTTAAAATATTAATAATATCTACACATCATAAGGTCTGTGAAAGATTGAATGAGATAATGTATCTATTTCTGGCAAGACACTGGTTAGATAACCCTAAAACAAACAAGATAGTTAAGTTGTATAACATATACAAACACCCTTTTAAATGTATAACTAAGCTCACAGGAAAGTAAGAGAAATCTTCGGGGTCGAAAATGAACAGGGAATAAAAAGTGAGGTGAAAGGCAGCATGGTCTGATACAATGGCTTCCCTGAGGGAGTTCATTGACTCCATTAACAAGGGGCTTGTAGTTGGAAGATCATGTGGGAGCAGGAATTAGAACTGAGATATACACATAAAGTAATTTGCTGGATGTCTGCTCTTTGACCTTCCAGATCTACTCTTTGCCCTCCTCCACCCTATATCATCCCACTCGCTTATTCTCTGGATTTCAGCTGGGCTTGGTCAATCAGAAACTCTGGCAGGACATTGGAAGGAAGGAGAAGAGTGAAGCCAGGGTATTTATTCTCCCATTTGCCTCTCTATAAGGTTATTTTTAACTGTCTGCCATAACTTCAGGTCACTGTTCTACACAAGGAAGCCTGCACTATATAACTCTTTCTCCTTTCAGGTGCCAGGAACCTCTTCCTCCTCTCATCCTTAGTGGTGACAGCACCATACAGCCAACCTCAAATTCCTTGGGGTTTCTGTTTGCCACTCATACCTTTGTAATTACTCCCTGTATAAACAGATGCTCTTCAAATCCTCCATTTGTTTCCTGTTACAATTCTGATTCAAGTCAGGATTTTCAAAGGGCTACATGCTTAGTGAAGAGGTAGGGAAAATGTACCACCGGCCCAAGAAGATAACTAGAATGTTTGCTTGACTAGGCATCCTAAGAATCATGACTATACTGTTGTTATAGTACAAAAGCAATACATCTCAGGAATCTACAGATAAAGTCTGCTGAATACGAGATCACAAGTTAAATTGTAAAACACACAAGGAAAGAATCTAGCAAAGGTGAAAGTGAACATGCAAAGTAAACAGCAGGATTTAGTCCTTCAAGTTCTTTAGTTAATACCATTACCTGTTAATGACTTAGAATAAATATGGCAAATCATTAAAAACACAAGATAAGAACTGAAAACATGAGACAAAAGAGTATGTAAAAAGACCAAGCTTACTTGGAAAATAACTCAAATAAATTCTAAAAATGAATATATATATAAAATATATGATTAATAAAATTAAAACCTAATGCGTATATTATACACAACTAAAAAAGGTAAACTGGAAGATGAATCTGAAGGAAATGCAATAGAGAAATGTAAAGATATAGAAAATATAAAAAGGAATTAAGAAGACATGAAGACCAGCATGAGAAGATCCAACGTATTTCTAATGAGAGTTTCAGAAAGGGAAAATAGACAATGGAATGATACCACAAAATACCAAGGACAAAGGAAGTTCTTAAAAGCAACAGGAGAGAAAAGACATTACCTACAGAGGAACCACAATACAATTAAGCTTGAAGTGAGTCTCTCCACAACAAAAATAGAAGCCAGATGACAAGAGAATAAAATGTTTAGCAGATTACAGGCAACGAACACCTTGCCACACTTCACAATTGACTGTTTCCTTATGAACTAAAGGAGCTCATCACATTCTAGACAAACATATTTGTCTGTTTTACTCAATGCATATTTGTTTTGTTTCAATAGTAGTTTATTTTTTACATAGTTGAACCTGTTGATCTTAACTAAAGTTGTTTTAACCTTCAAACAAGAAACTTTAAGAAAAAAGGCAAAAATGTTTTAATGCTTACTGAAAAATACAATGGGGCAAACTGCACTGAAATTCTAGGGGATATAAATTATAAAGAAATTAAGGAGTGTATAAAATAAGTAGGAACTATTGCCAGAGAAAAAGAAAAGGATTACCTGGGATTTATAGCAAGGACTTGAGCTGAAAATGGACAAAGGGTATGAACAGACAATTGAAATAAACAAACACAAGGAAAAATATTCCACTGTATTAATAGTTGAAAAAGCACATGGTAAAACAAGAAATTGAATTTCACACATTGTAAATTAACAAAATGTCAAAATTTAAAAACATTCAGTTCTGGTAATTCTGTGGTAAAATTGGTACACATATGCTACACAATGCTAGAAACATTGAAGTTTAAATTTACATAATTTAAATTTGAAATTCAGTTTCTTAGTCCACCAGCCCATTTTAAGTGTTCCTTAGCCACATGGAAGCTAGTAGCTACCATATTGCTCAGCACAGGAAAATATTTCCATCATCACAGGAAATTCTGTTGGATTGTGCTGCTCTACAGAATAGGTACAGGAGTAGAGTTGATGGATTGCTGCTATGCACAGCTTCCATTCTACTTGATACTTTAAATTGTTCCTCAATGGTTGTATCAATTTACTCTCCCATCAATCGATGCACTGCTTCACCTCCTCTTAAACACTTGCTATTTTTGTGTTTTTATTTTTCTAATCTAATGGGTATCAAATGATATATCTCACTGAATTAAATTCGCACTTTCCTGATTACTAATGAGGCTGAGTATTTTTATGTCATTATTAACCTTTCATATTTCATTTACTGTGAGTTTTCTATTTATGTTTTTCCACAGTAGTCGAACTGATTTAAAGTGGAAAAATGTTTATGATATAGTGATAAGTTAAAAAAAAAAACAAAAAACGCAATCTCCCCCACCCCGCCACCCCACACACACACACAAAATTGTCCTTCAGTGATTTTAACAGAGTTAAAAGAAAATGTCCAGATGGTTAAAGTTTGGAAAATTTGTTACAGTTGTTAACTTAGATACCTTAAGATAGTGATATTTGGGGAAATTTACTTTTTATCTAAAAATGACATTAATGTCGCCATAATACTATTTTCTCATCTTCAGAAAGCAAAACAAACACAGTTTTGCTTGAGGTTTGGGAAAATTGCCCTACTACTTCCTAGTCTTTGTTTTTTAAGTCTTTCTCCTGGCTCCATGTAGACTGGGTGATTATTTTTCTTTATCCCTGCTATTATTTTTATTTGACATTATTCCTTTCTGGTAGAACACTGTGTGCTTGACCTAAAAAAAAAAAAAATCTGTGTATGTGTGTGCCTCTATGTGTGTGTAGAAAGAATAGATTGCTGAGAGAAGAAAGGCATTTCGAGATTTGTATCTTTAATTAGACAACATGTTTAAATTGTAAAGGAGACTGCTTTTCATAATTCTTAGTAGAGGGAAATGAATTTGTGCACATCTCTTGGAGACGTCACTCATTCATATTTTGGAAGTGTAACTTAAGTCCACACTGATACTTGTATTTCTAAGCAGTCAACTTGGAATATAAATGACATTCTTAAAAAGTGGAACTGCACTGCTTAAAACAACAAACAAAACAGAAACTGTCATGTAAAAACTAAAAGGAAAATACTTTCTGCTCACCTAAATTCTTGGGACAGAATGGGCTGTATTCTATAAGATGTTTCACTACAGTACTAGCAGCCAGCATGTGTAAACTTCCACTGGAGGAATGTAGTTACGCTCCCCCACATACCCGAGCAGATTTGTCCTGATGGGTCCTTTCCTTCTGTCATATTGTCAGCCAGTTTTCTTGGTATTACTCTTTCATTTTCTGCCTGAAACAACTTTCCTAATTTTCCTCCTACTCTCTAATGAATGATGTTTTCCATCCTGATGCAAGTGCTCTTTGCAGCAGGTTCAGACAGCACAGCCAGGATAACCAAGACAGGAGCTGTCTTTCTACTTTTTTGCTGAGACTTCAGGCCCCAGCAGAGGCTGCAGTGTGACATCCTTCAAGCACTTTTTATCAGCTGTAGGCATATTGGATATCTGTTATGGATCTCTGGAATTTTAGTGGTGTGAGCAGAAAGGTGACTTTGTGTATCCCCTGCCTTTCCCAGTTGCTTTTAAATGAACACATCTATAAGTGATGTATTTAGGACAGGAGGTAGAAAGCCTCTGAGTTTATCGCTTTTGACTTTGCCCTTGTCCTTGCCTAGAACATTGCCCCTTGCTGGTAATCTCACCATTTGGGACTCTTTGTTAACTTATATGCTAATTTGTGAAGTGGGTGTTGCTGCCTTTCCTTTGATTCGTAATAGGATGTCAGTTCATATTAAGACTGCTGTGACATGAGTTCAAGGACAAGAAATGAAAGAAGGCCAAAATGAAGCAAAACTTTTTAAACAAGGCATTTTAAAATTAGGATAAAACCTTGCACAGTAAAACCTGGAGTGCAAACCAAATAGGATTTGCAATCTGAATGCACACCCTCCAGGAGGCCTCCTGGAATAATCTGCCAAGCAATGCTTGGCTTCTCAGGGGTGCCTGTCATGTGGGATGCCATATCACTGTGGGCCTGGAGCCTCCCATGGTCTTCCATCTGCTTAACTTTGAGCTAAGGTGTGTGTTTGGATCTGCTTAATAAGATTTTTCTAGTGTGTATCCTGAATGGCATCTGAAAACATTTTTCTCTGCATGTGTTGTCTTGGAATGTGGTTGGATGTTTACTGACACTACTTTTCTGGTTCATGGAATTACCTCTATGGCTGTATGTTATATTTGGGGGAACGCTATCAGGTTGCCTGCTTTAAATATCAACCGTACCACTGACATGTCAACATTATTACTCCTTTCCTTTGAATGATGGGGTGCTAGGTGCCTTCTCATCTTCAGCATTTTCTTAAATGTAAATATCTCTGCTGGCATGTTGTATTTCAGCCTAACACCTTAGCCGATGTTATAGACAGAAAATAAAAGCAGAACAGCACCCAGGAATAATGGAAGGGATGAGAGGAAGGAGGAGGACTATAAGAAAACTAGGAAGAAAAGGGAAAGAGGAAGTTCTAGTGGAAGAAATGAAAAAAAGGCAAAACAAGTTTTACTAATGCAGTACATTTGCCAGGTGCTGAGCATCCTTCCAACAGTTACATTTCATTGTAATACTGTGTTGTTCCATTGACATACATGTGCATTTATTTGGTATTTACAAAATCAAACACACATGTGGGATTTAAAAAAAAAAACTTGTCCACTAAAAATATAATGAAAGGCCCTCCTCAAACGAGTTGGGCAAAATCCTGGAAAAACACTCATTTTAGAGAAGCCCTGAATGGATAAAGGTTTACTGGAAGTAATTGTCATGTTTCGGAAATCATTATTTGGGATACCTGAATTCTAATCTGTCTAAATTAAGCTGTATTACAAAACATGTTCATCATTTAATAAGGCCCTACATATGTCACACTGGCTGTTTCATGCAAATAACTCAAACCATGAAATGCCCACTTATAACATCAAAATTTAACCTTACAGTACTTGCTCTATATCTAGCATTTAAAAACAAATTTGTTTTAATGTGTTTACAGAGGTATGGTTGTAATAGGCTAACCCAGTGGTTTTCAAGGTATGGTTCCTGGATCAGCTGACAACTTAATACAAATCAAATGATCGGGTCCCACCCCTGACCCACTGAATTGGAAACTCCAGGGATAGAGCCCTGCATTCTGTGGTTTAAACCCTCCAAGTGATTCTGATGCACATTAAAGTTTGAGAACCTCCAAGTTGAGTCTGTGGACTTCAAAGTGAAGTTGTGCAAGATAACCTGAAAGAAAATATCATAACTTTCTTATTACATACTCCTTTCCTAATTTCTATTTTTTGTATTTAAAAATATGTCTAATAGTTAATATCATTGTGTGTATATATATATATAATTTGTCAACAAGTACATATTGCACACTAGAGGTACATGCTTAATTTTTTACTTATAGAAATGCATGATATACAAAGTTTGAAGACCACTTGTCTCAGCATAATATTTGAAAGTTCTTATTTTATAAATCCAACTGAGCCATTAGTCTGTAACAATGTCATATATTTGCATTAATAATCTTCTCACTTCTAAAATGCTTTGCAAATAATTTTCAGTACACATTTTCCCCCTTATGCAGAGAAGTCTCCCATTCCCAGTAAAATGATAAGGAGCCGTTTCATTGCATCCTGACTCTTGCCTCTCCTTGGGAAAAAGAGAGAATAATGACAGTCCGTGAACAGCACTGATGCTGCCTTCCCATTTTTTCCTCAATGCATTCATTTTTGTGTGTGCACAAAAGAGCACAAAAAGTTAGAGAGGGTTCTATGCCCAGTTGTTGCCATATCCTTTTCCCATTCTCATTGCTCTGCTTAGATGCAGGGACCCCTGGGGGGCAGAAGCACCCTGTTTTTGTTGCAGTTTTCCCCATAGCCCCACATACACTAACTTGCACTAGCCTGGTGGTCCTCCTGTGCTAGACATGTATGCCCACTTTGTGTTATGTGTTCCTCTGAGCTAGGCGGAAAATAACATTGTATACTTATTATAGGAAAAGTCGAAGAACTAGGAGGAGGGCCAACTTGAAGCCACAATAATTTAGGGGCTCAACAAAGGAAAAATAGAACAAAATGATTATTTCATTCCTAGCACAATATTTTACAAAATGTATTCTCTCAATAACTATGCCTGGGATGAATAAAAAAAACATATAAATATAGTTCCATTCCTGAGCACTCTCTCCTGGTGATGGTATGTACCAGTTAAAATCATAAATGTGGGTTTGAGTCCTATCACTGTGTTTATTCTTTGGGTGACTTTCAGCAACTTTCACAACCTCTCTTAAGCCTCATTTCCCTCAAGCTGTAAATTGAGGATAAGGATAGCAACTACCTCATAGGTTCACTGTTAGAATTAAATGGGATGTAAGTGCTTAGCATGGTGTCTGGCACACAGTAAACTCCCAATAAACGTTATTATATTTTGCTAATGCTGAATTGAATGCCAAGAAATAATAAAAGCATGTTCCTAACCTCAAGTTCTTTGTCAGTGAAGCTCACCAACGTTTTTTCCCTCACTAAATGATCTTACATAATTTATGCCACTTTGAAAATCAAAAGTAATGTCTCTATTGGAGAGACTGACCTAAACGTTTGCTAATCACTATCTCCTCCTGCCCATATGTCTGTCTGCCTGAAGAGCTATTTCCGTTCTTGAGCTAACCATTGGCAGCGGTGCACAGTCCTTTCATTCTGTTTCACCTAATGGTGCATTATACTTCATCATTAAGAAAGAAAGAAAAAATTATATGTAGATCTCCAGAGTGGAGCCATTTAGTTGAAAACTTGTTGGCAATAAAATGATACTACATCAAGGAAGGAAATAAAGGACTGCAAGTTTTCTATCACTATTCAGAAAAATCAATTTGTGTCAGAGGAGACTTTACAATAGGTTATCATCAAATAAAAACACCGTAGGATAATAATGGGAGTCTTCATGAACTCTTAGGAAAGGACTCCAGAAAATGTAATGCTTTTCTTTTTTTCCCCAATTTCATCCTTTTTTGAATAGCAGGGATTCAACAAATAATATTTGCATCAATAAGTAAGAAGAAAGCCTGTAACAAAGATATAAGTTTCTCTAGACATAATGTACAGAATTGCCTCCCTGGAACACATCCTCCATTCATTTCTGCTTGTTATGACCTTATATTTTCCATATATTATTTCACTTAAATCTTTTTCACAATGCTATGAAGTGTTATTATACTGATTTGAGGCACTGAGAGATTAAGAAACTTGCCTAAAATCACACAGTTGTAAGTAATGAAATTAAAATAGAAACCCAGGGAGGACTTTCTGACTCTGGAGCATCTGTGCTTCATGTGGAGGCTAGAAGGTGGCCTTAATGTCAATATTCTTTCCTCTTTTTGAGGAAGTGTGAACTCAGTCAAGTGGACTCTCCTCCCTAAATACATCTTTCCTTCATCAACGTGAACACTCTGAAGTTACTAGCCTTGTCCCTTTGAAAACAGTATCTGTACCACACGGACCCAAATCCATGGTCCGTCCAGCACAACACCGTTTCCAGCAGTGAAACCAGGTGAGCTGGTGGGTGAGCAGGACTGGGCATCTTCCACAACGTCAGCCTTAAAAGTTCAGTTTGATCCGTTTTAACAAACATGGATGGAGAGCCTTTAATGAGCCAGGTGGTAAGCTAGGTGCTGGGGAAACCCAGACAATGAGTAAAACTTCCTGGTCCTGGGGATATTGTAATCTAAGGATCTGTATCTGATAGAAAACACATTATCTAAGAATGTTGCCCCTCCCTCTCACACTCCCTTCCTGTCTCCCCAGCTGCTCCTTTTTCCTGCTTGCACCCTCTCCCTGGAACCTGATGAAAAGTCGCTTTGGAAGTCTATCTAGCACTGGCACACCTGTGATTTTAAATCTAGGGCAATACATTCCTTGATTACTTTAAAAGGTGGAAAAGGAAAGTAGGGTTAACTACTCAAAACCCTACTGTATTATAGATAAAGATCTCTCATTTATGAATTAATCCTTGTAACCATTTATACTTTGAGCCTGGACAATCTGGTAGGGTTTCTTAAATTCATCAACTGCTTTTTCAAATAGCAATGTTATGAATTGAATTGTATGTCCCCCAAATTCATATGTTGAAGTATTAACCCTTATTTGGAATGTGACCTTATTTAGAAATAAGGTCATTGCTGATGTAATTTATTAAGAAGAAATCTTACTGGACTAGAGTGGGCCTCTAATCCATTATGACTGATATCCTTATCAAAAAGGGAAATGTGGACATGCACACACAGAGGAAGCTCTGTGTAGGTGAAAGCAGAGGTTAGGGGGATGCTTTTATAAGCCAGAGAACTTCAGTGATTGCCAGAAAAGTAACAGATGCTAGGTAGGAGCATGGAGCAGTTTCTTCCTCACAGCCCTCAATAGGAGCCAACCCTGCCGTCACCTTCATCTTGAGCTTCCACCCTCCAGAGCTATGAGACAGTATATTTCTGATTAAGCCACCTAGTTTGTGGTAATTTGTGGTGGCAGCCCTAGCAAGCTAATACACAATACCTTTACTTTCTTCTAAATGTGTTTATTTTGAACCTAAAAGGAATTCTTGGAGTTTCAAAAATAAGTCTGTGGTGCTTCTTTGACATCCTTCAAGATAATATTAACTTGGATTATTGGGCTTCACAGCCTGTGTCTTTTTAGTCTAAACATTTCTGCACTTCTTTTATTTGTAATTGTGTGTTTTTCTCCCATTTTTTCCTTCTCAGAGAAGGCCATCAATGCACTTCACCTGAAGGGTATTAAACATCAATTTCACTGTTGTGTTAGTGTTAGCATCACTCTCTAGTCAAGAGAGTTAACTCCCTCTCTCTTAACAATGAATAGGAGAATTAAGTTAGCCGAGATTGAAGTGGTTATTTTAAAGCAAATGACCTGGAAAAAAATTTCAGTCATCTGGTCCACAGTGCTACCATACTCTTAATACAGTTCCATATACCACCCTTCCACTGGTCATTTTCTGCCTCAGTCTGCCCACAAACACTGTAGTTAATTCAGTAACTGCCATTGGGGAAGTATTTCCAAAGTTCTATTTTTAGAGCAACTGAAGCCAACTATACAGTTTCAAGGATCTTTTCTGGTTTTCTTTAATATACTTCTTGGTTAAGTGATAAACTGAATTTTTGCTTCTTGGAATAAGACCAGAAGGCTTATTTTGCTATATTTCAAATATGTGGCTTATTTAATGATAAAAAGCTCTTGTTTGTTCAAGAACTTTTGAAGCTTTTTAATAATTATTTTCAGTTATAATTCATGATTTATGAGAAGGGTACAGATTGTGATGAACTTTTTATATGCCCTTAAGTAATTACCAACTTAATCTCCAATTTTATGTTTCATATCAAATAAAGCATTTTTATTGAGGAAATTCTACTCCACTGAAATTGATGCAAGCATTTGCTGCCTGCAGACTTCCCTCCTAAAATGTGGTTGTTTGGTAAGCTCACTCTGCAGACTGTTATATATCCTAATTCATTGTGCTCTAAGCCAGCACTGACAAATGTAGATACAGCATAAGCCACACTGATACAGTCAATATGTGAAGCAGTCTGGGCAGGGGTCTCTGGAGAAGGGAGTTTCTGCTTGTCTAAAAGGGTGGCTATTCCTCAGAAGCAGTTAAGTGCTGCCATTCCAGAGCAGGCCTGGTGCAATCATCTTCTGACATTAAGAAACACAGGAAATCTAGATTGTTGTGAGAATTCATGAACAAAAGGTTGACCACTGCAAGCCAAATGAAACAAGTTTGTGGCCACGTTTGGACCACATGCCACCAGTATGCAATCTCTGCATCAAACTATTACAAGTAAAGAAGAAACTTGGACAAGCATCTGAATGTATTCATCTTTTTCCATGCATAACCATACTGGAGACTTTATTATGAATAATTTCACTCATCACAACAACACTGTCAGATAGGCACTGTCATCCTCCATTTATAGATAAGAAAACTAAGACTCAGAGAGGCTAATTCACTTAGAAAAGCTAAGCTAATGGGTGGTATGTGGTTAGGTAAAAAAGCGAACTCCAATGTAATATATATATATTATATGCTGCTCACTTGCTCTCTATCTCTTTCTCTCTCTATATATATATACACATACATGTATATTTGCCTGTGTGTGTGTGTGTATATATATATATATATATATATACTTATTTTTTAATCAAGGAAATATACAAAAATATTAGGATGTTTACTTCTGGCATAAGTCATTTTTTCCTCTTTCTACTTATCTTTCTGCATAAAAGTTCTGTTTATATGTTTTTTTTTATAAAATAGTTTTTTTTTAAAAAAAAAAAGAAGGCTTCAGGTAAAGAAACCCTCAAGAAGCCAATCTCTAGTGATGAAATGGAACTGATGAGGTAGAACCAGTGCTATAACCCCAGCCTTCCAACTTCTCACACCACATAGGCACTACTTTTTAAGCCACCCTGGAATTGTTTTATTTCGTATGTACCAGAGAACATGTTAAGGGTTGGGGATTACAGAGATACACAAGACAAACTTTTTTTTAACTCAAAGAGTTTACAGTCCAGTGAAGAAATTCGTGGTGGAAGATGATATTTTCCATGTATATAGATGCTGGCCTCTTGTGTTTGCATAAAGCATGTGCCTTTTTGTAAAAAAAATAGCTCTTACATCTGTCTAGATATAAACATTTTCATATTGGCATGAAGTGTCATTTTTGAGAATTATGCAAAAAAATGGAAATTATCATTGTATGCCAATGAAAAGACAATAACGCTCCAGGATCCAATTAGATGTAATGTATACAGAACCTCTAGTGTTGGGTAGGAGTCTGAAGCTGAAAAAGACTGCAAAATGCTGGGGAAGAAAGCTCTAACTGTCCTCTAAATTCATCATGTCAACTAAAGCACGAAACAGAGAGCTAAGCTGGCAGCCCTGGGCCTCTGGCACATAGTAGAAGCTGTCTGTTTTTGCTATTATTACTAGTAGTATGATAAACAGATGCCAACTTCCTACCCTATTCCTAAACCCTCCTCAAAGGGCTGTTGACAGCTGATGTGATGCCTTGGTTCTTGTTTTCTTAGTTTAAAATAATTTAAACAAGGGGCACGCAGCAAAGGAAATGCAGCATAGAGTGATTTATTGCAAAAGAAAAAGAATATCTTGTAAGTTAGGTACAGAATAGACAGTACACCCTGAGAGAGAGAGAGAATTCAGGGCAGGCTGCTTGTTAAAGCGAGACAGCAAAGACTGGCACTAGGGAGACTGCTTGACAGGAGTCTTACATGATTATTCATTAGGAGGTGGGACGAGATGTTACTAGTAAGCATGTTCTGGGTGGTCCTCTGGGTGCACATGTGCAGTAGCTGTACATGCTTGTTCATACATTGCATGTCTCATTAGCATCTTAAATCTCCACCCAGGGGAGGTTTTCTTTACTATTAAAATGAGCAAAAGGTCAGTTTGAGGACAGGTAAAATTGAAGTGTACATGCTCTCAGTAGGGGAAATTCCCTACTCAAGATAGCTTTGCTTGAATGAGCTCAATTACAGTGGGAATGCTGGGGTTTATTGTGTAGACTGTATGGTCACCGCGGTTGCTGGGTTCTGAGAGCATGGTGACTTCCTTTACTACCTTTCAAGTTTAATCCCTTTGTGAGTCTAAAAAATGGGATTTCAGGCCTGTGTGGCCCACGTTTGGGGGCCCTTATGGTCTTTCTGTCACCCTGTGACCCATCGCTTTAGATAAACTGTCTCAAGCAAGGCTATCTTGAGTAGGGAATTTCCCCTGCTGAGAGCAGGTACACTTTAATTTTACCAGTCCTCGAACGGATCTTTTGCTCATTTTCATAGTAAAATAAACCTCCCCTGGGTGGAGATTTAAGATGCCAATGAGACATGCAACATATGAACAAACATGTACAGCTACTGTGCATGTGCACCCAGAGGACCAAGCAGAACATGCTTACTAGTAGGTAGTGTGGGCCACTAGTATGGTCCATGTTTGGGGGCCCTTATGGTCTTTCTGTCACCCTGTGGGCCATCACTTTAGATAAACAGTCTCTCGCATGGAAGAGGAGGCCATTTAGAACTGGCAAACACAATGGATTCAACAATTGGGTATTCTATACAATTTATTTGTCATAATTAATTATTAAAGTATTGGTCAACATTTTGTGCTATTACAGTTAAATGAGATGATAGAATAATGTCTTCTTTAAATTAAAATCTCTCTTTTGTAAATCCTCAGTCACCAAGCAAATACTCACTCCCTAGATTCTACAATTAACATTTTAAGATACTTGCTTTATTACCTATCTACCTGTATGCTTATCCCTCTGTCCAACCAGCAATCCGTATTATTTTTCTGAAGTTGCAGACATAGGGATTAATTGAATAATTTAAACATAGCCCAGTTACCTCAGGATGTTTTAAAGCTGTGTCATTGTTTTTGGCAATACTGATTCCGTAAAACCTGTAGCTTTACTGAAGAAAAACACAGCATCACTAACTTAATGATATAATTAAGAAGGAAAAGCTAAATACTATCTAAATAAGCCAACAGTTTAATGTATTGACCCCTAAAATTCTAGTGGATAAACGCAGAAATTAACTGCATGCTGCAATGAATGACCCATACTTTGGATATAATGAAAATTAAGTTGATTTCTTTGCAGTATAACACATGATAATTGAATGATAATTGACCTTTGAAGATCATTGATATCAGGTGAAAATAGTAAGCACCAGAGGTTGAAAATCTTGATTTTAGATGCAAAAATATTTTTCAGATTAAAATGTGGAAACTTGTATGTATCTTTAATTCAAGTATATGTAGCTATCTTTTAAAATAACATATAGATATAAATATTTTTAAAATATATATTTATAGACATAAATATATATTTATAGACATAAATATATATTTATAACATATATTTATATTTTATATTTATAAATATATATATTTACATATAAACACACTTAAATAAATACCTTTAAAAATAAACTAATCCTAGCTATATTCAGTGGGAAAGGGCTGTGTTCTAGCCATGTAATCCACGGTACTGATTTTCATCCCAGCAGAGATTGAAGAATTAAGCACTCGGACTCTTAGGCCTGTCTCTGCTAGCTCTGAGAATCACAAGACCTTATAAGACCAAGACCTAAAGAGCTGTTTGCCCAACTGGAAACCATAAAGAGGACAATGTTAAGAGAATCAAAGGGAAAAATGGAGAGGTCAAGAGACCCTCAAGCCAAAAAGGGTAGGAAGGTGGAAGACGAGGCCAAGACAGAATAATAAAGACATTTTATTTTAAAGATTTAAGAAATGGTGCCTTGTACATGTTAGTTTTCTCCTTGCCAATAAGCACGAGTTTTAGGAGTGATACTCCTGTCACGAAAACACGAAGTCATGATGTTATCGACCATTAACTCTTTCAACCACCAATGCCCTGAGAAATGCCTACACCACCCTTTCAGAATTGCCCCAAATGTCACCGCTTATTCCCAACTTTCCCCAGTATTGCATTAAACAGTTACATTTAAGATGAATAAAAGATGACTTACAATTTAATAGTAATATTTTTAGTCTTATTTCATTATAAGCATTGAAGGTCAGGGAACTGATGGTTATTGATTTTTTTTTTTTTTTTTTTTTTAGTGTTTAAATGTTTAAATACAGTTTTTACTTTTTAAATGAAAAAAAAGTGAATAAAGTGCTTAGTAATGCTACCCATTATTTATCAACTCTCCCAACCGGGTCATGGGGAAATGGCAAAGTACTGGCCGAGGGCAAGCAAGGGACAACAGGGAGACGGTCACCAGAATATCACTAGAAACTGTAAAAGGTGCTGGCCCCTCTGAGGCCTGTTGCTTTACATATAGGTCCCCCAAGTAGCCACCAAAAGAAAATTCCACTGCACTTCAGGTTCCCCTTTCCTGTTAAAAGTCAAGTTTTATTTCTGACTGAACCTGAATAGCTTCAGGGCAGAGTTTGATCTCAGCTCATGTTCAATGGTGAGGAAGTCACAGAGCCAGCCATATGTTCCCATGAAACAACATGCTGTGAAGAGTGGGGAATTACTGCAATTATTCTTCAAAGGCTCCTGGTGGAATCACACTTGCTAAGGCTCTGTATGAACAAAAAACAACACACATTTCCACCTAAAGCACAAGTTTCATCAAAACTCACTAGAGCAAGATTATGAGAAAAATGGAGACAAGACTCAACTATAATATGTATAGATGTCTTCAAAATGTCTTATTTCTATTCTTCTAATTAACTGGGCTTCTTTTTTTTTTTAATTGTAGTACTTATTTTGGTATGAAATAGTGTAGTTGTTCAGTAGGGATCTGGCACCTGTTCTGTATCTATGAGAGTCTGTAATTACCTTTAAGAATTTGAAACCAAAATTAATAACTGGGTTTACACACACATTTGTATCTTCCCTGCCCCAAACTATCCAATGATTATGTAGATATATGGGACCACCTGGAGGAAGCTCCCTCACTGAAGCCATATGAAGACTAAGCTCTGAAGCTGTCACTGAAGTTGGCACTGAATTAGGATGTATCCTTGTAAATGGAATCCATTTGAGAGGAACCACTGGGGATATTTGAAGAGAGATCCGGGAGCTCACTCTCTTTGGAGAAGTCATTTAATCCCTTTTCTTCCCATTTGCTCTAAAAAAGAAAGCAAATGATGCTGTCCCCTTCCCTCATCCTGTTTTGGCTTCCTTGGTCTTTCCTTGCCACTTGGCATAATAACCAACAACAGACTTGATTCCAAAAAGAGAAACTTAGATATATTTGTTGTGACGGGAGTTCTGTTTCCATTTCTGCTAGCTGACAAACCCTGAGTGTTTATCTGTCATCACTAAATTCTGTAAAATGCTGAGTGATTGTCAGTGAGGTCACACTTTTTTTTCCTCAGCCTAATGGCATATTTTTAAAGCAAAGTCCATATTAGGGAACTGTAAAGCAAATAAAGACTTTTATAGAATAGCAGATAATTTTCATAAGTAAAGACTATATTCAAGCAGAAGGCTAACTAAACAAAAGTTTGATATGCTAAAAGGAATTGCAGCCAACTTCTTACCATGCTTTGCCTTTTATACTTGTTTTCCCACACATGATTTCATTTGATCCTTGCAGCAACCTTGAGATACTTCATATAGGTGTTATTCCAATTTTACAGCTGAGGAAACTGAGTCTCAGAGAAGTTAAAGTAGTTTTCCTAAGATCGCAATTCTAAGGGGCAAACCTATATTTAAATCTAAGTTTTCTGACTCCAGGATTCAATTTTCCTTTCATTATGTCTTACTCCCTTCAACTAAATACATAAATCATTACATTAGGGACAGACCATTAAAATAACAAACATTTTGCTATTTTTTTAAAAAGCTATTAGCAGCTACACAGGCCTCCAAAGTCTGGCAACCTCAGCAAAAGAGCAGACAGATACAGGGCCAAAACATTTCGTAACTAAAATCCCCAGTGTGTTAACTCCTAAACTTGACCCTACCAATTATAAAGCCTCCCAGTGGTTTTGATTAATTTATCCCATGTAGTTATTTAGGGAAATGTAAATCCTCAGTCATCAAATAAATACCCACTCCCTAGATTCTACAATTAACATTTTACGATACTTGCTTTATTACATATCTACCTGTCTGCTTATCCCTCTGTCCAACCAGCAATCGATTTTATTTTTCTGAACCTGCAGATATCAGTAAACTTTACTCATAAACAAGTCAGCATACATAGCATCAACTTAGTTCAATATTTGCTTTTGTTTTTTTTAAGTAAAATTTGCATGTAATCAAATGCAAATCTTAAGTGTAGCGTTCAATACATTTTGCCAAATGTATACACCCGTGTAACTAAACCTCCATCTAGACACAGACTATCACCCTCACCCCAGAAAGTTCACTTATGCCCCTTCTCAGTCAATTCCCCACCTCTGTTCTAATATTTAGCATCAGTTTTAGCTGTTCTAGAGCCTCATATGAATGAAATCATACAGTATTTATTCTTCTGTGTAAGGATTTTCTCATTCAAGATAAGGCTTTTGTGATTTATCTATGTTGTTTTGAGGATCAGGAGTTAGCTTCTTTTAATTGTTGAGTATTATTCTATTGTAGAAGTGTACTAATTTCTTTAACCATTTTTCTCTTGACAGACACCTGGGCTGTTTCCAGTTTGGGGTTAATCTAAATAAAATACCATGAATATTCTTGTAGAACTCTGTTTGTGAATATGTTTTTATTTCTCTTGGCCAAATACCTACAAATGGAATCCAGGTCATAGGAGAGTGTATGTTTAGCTTTATAAGAAACTTCCAGAACTTTTTAGAAAGGAGTTGTAGATCACTTAATTCCCATGAACAACGTATGAGCATTTCTGTTGCTCCATATCATCACCAACATTGGGCATTATGAGTCTTTTTACAGTTAGCCATTCTGTCAAGCCTTTGTCAGATTATTTTTTGAACTACAAAATAAGAATATTCACAATAGAGAGAGTTTCCATTGTCAAGAGGCAACTTTGTCAAAATCTGTATTCATGTCATCCTCCTCCTACAGCAGTTCAGGTTTCCTAAGCTATATGATTTGGTCATTAAATCCTGATCTGCAAGGAGTTAGTTGAGAGCAGATTTATAATTTGGTCATTATTTTAAATGTTTTTGGTTTCAGCTTGAGCTCTAAAGCACTGAAATTTTGTTGAAGTTAATTCTTAGGGTTTTTTTCTATCAATACTAAGGCTTTGAAATTAATCAAAATGGTTAAGCTCTTGACTTACACTCAATAGAAAAAATAAATAATCACAATCTAGTCACTAACTCATAAAACATATTTGACTGAATTAAATGAATCACCCTCAGGGCTGACTCTCATAGACCTAAACTGATTAATTAGAGTGAATCGTGTTAGACTAAACGTAAGTAACATGTGGCAAAGTTACCTCTAAATGAAGTTACTTCCAGTTCCCGTAGGAATTACACAGGTCCAATTAAAATGTTAATGTAAATGTTTCCTTAGGTCTTGTAATTTATCCCTAGAAAGTTTCAAGCTTTTAAATTGCTGTTTTCTTAGCTCTTCTTTCATTCTCCATGTTTCAGCTCTTACTCATTTGTTATGAAAATAACGCAAATGCTCTTAATGTTTCCCAAAAATGTATTTCAGTTCACTGCTTATAACATCAGACATATGATAACTCATTTGACAACTTGCATTTCAATGAACTTTCAGTAATCACTAACGGTAATAAATCTTAAAGCTCTAAAGAGGGAGAAATAAATTGTACAAGGCCTGAAGTTAATGTAACTTAGTCTAGGCATCATGAAACTCTAACATAAAAGATACCTTAGCTTTTCCACTTTTCTTTAAATAGTTCCTTTCTTTCTCTATATTTCAATTTCCCAAGACATTAAAGGGCAACATATGAGTGTATATGTGACTTTGTTAACCAGAAAATTTATGATGCAACCTTAGCATCAATTACTTTTTGTTAGGCAGATTGAATTTCTGGTGGCACCTATTCAGTTCTTCTTGTAACAAGTTTGAGAATCTCTGTGGGTTACAGAGGCATTTGGGAGATGGCACCCAAAGAAATGTTTTGAATTAGGCATTTTAATCTGTTTTGATGTGCCTTTTCTCAGAAGCACCTAATACATTGCTTTGCCTCTCTTTTTCTAGCTGTAAAATAATACTAAATATACTGGTTCTTAAAATGTGTTAATATAGTAGTCATTTGTTTAAATTACATAAAATGTCATCCGTATATGAAGTTTGCATATTTTTGGAGCTAAGCCCCACTAGGCACATATTTTGCACTTCTGAAAATAAGAATGTGCCATGGCCCGGATGCTACTGTACTGGCTAATTGTCCCACTTATAAAATATACAATACATACAACAGATTTTTAAAAGGTTTTAAAGTTTTTTTAAAAAAATCTGCATATGAGGGTTCAGCATCACATATACTAAAATTGAAATATACAGAAAAGATTAGCATGGCTCCTAAGCAAGGATGACATGCAAATTTGTGAAGCATTTTATATTGTTCAAAGTTACAGTTAGATAGAAGGAATAAGTTCTGGTGTTCTATTGCACAGTAAGTAGCATGACTATAGTTAACCATAATGTATTTTATATTTCAAAATAGCTAGAAGAGAGTATTCTGAATGTTCTCACCACAAAGAAATGATAAATATTTGAAGTAATAGATCTGCCAACTACTCTGATTTAATCATTATACAATATATACATGTATCAAAACATCACACTATATACCATAGTATATACAATTATTATGTGTCCATTAAAAACAAAATTTTTAAAAATATCTGCCTATGAGCCACCGGGCCAATGTTATATATAGGTGAAAATAGGCAGCTGATGTTGGGATGACGAACCAGCATAGAAAAGACCTGTCTGCCTTAAAATACTTTCCCTTTACCCTCCTTTTAGATTAAGATATTATCTTCAGATTTTGCTCTGAAAAGTAAATGTATCAGTAGATAACATACAAGGATCAATTTTTATTACATGAACCATTAATGCCCATTATCTGTTCAGAATCTAGCAGGTCCATGAGGGAATAGGACACAGTCAGAGACTGTGAAGGCTGAAGATGATATGAAATAATCAGAGGGGGGTGTGTATGTGTGTCTGTGTGTGTGTGTGTCTGGGTGTGTGTATGTCTGGGTATATCTGAGTGGGGTGAGATGGGAGAATCGGAGAACAGCTTGAGAGTGGAAGGCACCTATGGGCGGATGCTCTGAAAAAAAACCCGATATTTTCCCCAGAGATACACTTGCTTCCTATGTTGGCCTAGGGCGGCACCCATGAGACACCAATGAGAAAATAACATCTTTTAATTTTCAGATAAAGCCAAATTTTGCATGAAAGATCTTTTGAGGTACTTTATTCTGTCTGACACAGTAAAGACATGTGCAGGCATCACTGATGCTGAGGCTAAGAATTTTGTATTTCCTTGTGTTACATAAGCCATATGGTTAAATCAACTCTTGCTCATCAACTAAATAAGTATTGAAAATGAAAACTAACTATCATTGTAAAGCACTGTGTACATACAAATTCTCTTTACTGTGATTCCAGAACTTGAAGTCATTATTTTTATCTGATAATTACCTCCTGATATTTTGCCACTGACCCACATTACAAAGAAATCAAATTCAAATACTATATTTAAAAATCAGATTTCATTGCATTTTAAATTAATAGGGATGGAAGTAAAGTTAACTCATTAAGACATTTGATAGAGTTCACTTTTAGGCTTTCTTTTATTTCTAATCTATCTCTAAGCTGTATCCCTTTTATTTGATTTGTTTTATTCAATACGTGCTATTTTAGTCGCATATAAAATAGAGTATTGTTTTATCAACTAGTTTTTCTCCCCTTAAAAACAAAAGTGATCGCTCCATGTTTTATCATTTATACATGTTTTATCATATTTAATAAAGACAGACACAAGACTTTAGAATCAACTTTAGAGCATAAGTTCAGCATTTATTTAGCTTTAGATTGTTAAGCATAATTAGTAGAATTTTATTACTTTTTTCATGACATTTTAATTTTTTCGTTAAAAACATTTGGTCTCTCATAAATTAGCAGTAGCAAACAATAAAGGAAGAACCTTTAGACTGAGACAAAAAACCTTGATAAAAATAATTTGTAAATTGCTCTCTAATCATATTATACTAGGGCCCTAATATTAAAGAGCTGTCTTACAACTGGTAATTGAATTGCTCTTGTCAGTTTCTCTAAAAACAAGGGTTTTTAATCTCTTCTTGCAAGCTAGGAGATTCTTATGGTTTAAATATATTTTGGAAATTTGTTCCAACAGCTCAATTGAAGATGTCTGATATTTTCAATTATGTAAAGCATTTATGATTTTAAGCTCCCGGCAGAACTCTGCTGCTGAAGGGGGAAAAAATTAAGAACTGTTAGTCAGAAAGAGACTTACATAAGAACTGTCACATTGGTCATTGGTTTCAAAGCAGGAAGTCCTATATTTTAGAATCAAGGCTTTAAGGAATCTTTATTGAGCATTTTTCCCTCTCGGAGCTGAGACAAATGGCTGATGAGTGAAATCTTGAGAATGTTCACAGCTTTTCTCTTTCATTCTGTTGCAGCCCGGAAGATGGTGAGATCCATCCAGAAATCTGTCGGCTTTACATCCAGCTGCAGTGCTGCTTAGAAATGTATACCACAGAGATGCTAAAATCCATATGTCTGCTGGGGTCTCTTCAGTTTCATCGAAAAGGTATCTACGTTTAATCTTGCCGGAAACACTGAGGAATGTTGAACAAAAGCTAATCTTTGGTAAAGTGTCCATATATACCATATGCCTATCTATATGCAATTAGAATGAATTTAAATGTTCAGGAAATGCTTGCTATATAAATTGGCAAGAAGTCTATATCAGTACTATTAAGTGTATACTAACACTGATTGTTTTGAACAGAAATTAGGGCAGCAACAGTTCTCAAATTTATTATTTTAGCTGTTGTGAACATGACTTTTGTTAGATTCGGCATAAACAGCAAGGTATATACTGATTTTACTAGGGGAGTAAATGCTATCCAAGAGTACTATTTTCCTAAATGAATTAAGTTGCAAGAAGACAAATTACATAGTGTCCCAAAGATTTAAAAATAGAGGGAACTCCATAAATAACAGGGAGGTTAGTAATAGATAACCTCATTTTCTGGCTTAAACCATAAAGGAAATAAGGACTGTACCCTCCAGAGGTTAGTCATGGCTTCAGCATGATTTCATCAGACTTCCAGCTCCCATTCTGAATGATGCTCTGCCTTCTGGGTATTGGCTTTACCCTCAAGCTGGCTTCCCTCACATTAGCAAACTGCAACAGTTGCAGTCATCACATCTGGCACTGTCCACTAAGAGAGAGAACTTCTCCCAACTACAGAGAAAAAGTTCTGAGCTTCATTCTGATTGGACCAGGTTTATGCCTAAACCAATCACTGTAGACAGTGGGGAGGAATCCACTGACTGGTTAAGGCAATCAAGGCCCATTCCTGGAGCTAGGGGGTGGAGTCAGCCCCACCCAACCAGTGGATATTCTGTGATGGGAGACAGTGGAATGGCAAGGATGCCACAGAGGAAGTCAAAAGTATCCATCACCAGAAGATTCAACCTGTATTTTCTTCATCGATTCATTGAACAATAATTTATTGGGAACTTCTAGAATACAGTGTTTTTGTGCTTGAGCTCAGGAGAATGGTAGAGGGTGGGCTGTGCATAGAAGGTAATCCTTGCCTATGATTTAATTTCAGAGATAGAAAAGGCCAGAGAACTTAGAAATACTCGGGGAAAATCTTAGGATTCTGAAGTTAGGGTTCAGTTAGGGAAGGAAACAGAAAGATATTTCATATGAAGAAGCAATTAAAGATTTGAAATCAAATAAGCATTGCAATTTGGAGGAAACTAAAGGACATGATGAAATACTTGTAAAAACCAAATCTTGACCGGGCGCAGTGGCTCATGCCTGTGATCCCAGCACTTTGGGAGGCCGAGGCAGGCGGATCACGAGTTCAGGAGATCAAGACCATCCTGGCTAACATGGTGAAACTCCGTCTCTACTAAAACTACAAAAACAAAATTAGCCAAGTGTGGTGGCCGGCGCCTGTAATCCCAGCTACTCGGGAGGCTGAGGCAGGAGAATAGCGTGAACTCGGGAGGCGGAGCTTGCAGTGAGCCACGATCCCAGTGCACTCCACCCTAGGTGACAGAGCGACACTCAAAAAAATAATAATAATAATCTTGTGTACACATATACATATGCACACAGGTGAACTAAAAACAAGATCCTACTACATTGCTCCAGAGACAGGAGAACATTTTTCCCAATATGTGAATATTATGTCTTTCTCCTTTTGCCTTCTGAAGGCTGATTTTGCAAGGGTTTCCATCTTTACTTCTGTTATTAATATATGAGAGATTAGCTCCTTGATACTCCTAATGCCTGATCAGGAAATTGAATACTCAGACACACTCATGACATCCAAACTGATGTCACTGACCTGATGTCTTTCTCTCTCTGTCTCTCTCTGACACACACACACACAAACATGTACATGCATTCACACATAAACACACATACAGAGCAGTATTTTCATTCTCTCTAATGACTGAGTAGACACAGGATAGGTAGTTTTATTCCCAGGTCTGCACCAGCTGCACCTGAAGGATTTCATGCCTTGTTGCCACTGGGATCTTCCTTGCTGACGGCATGTCCTTAACACCCGGTGATCTCTACTCCCACTCCTGCTGTAGCTCCTCGATTTGCCACCTGGTCTCCTTCTGCCATACACGCCTACTTTTTGTCTTTTCACAACTGATTTTTGAAAAGGCAATAACAGCTCTTCTCTGCTAACTCTCTGTTTATGAGTAAAGGGGATTTCCCCATCCAGACTGCTTTCTTGTTGCATTTGGTCATTTCACGCAAATGAAATGCAGTCACCTCTTAACTGAGCAGCTCCTTCCGTCTTCACTGCCTCTTGTCTTCACTGTCAGTTTCTGCTCTGCTTCTTCCTCTGCCTATTTTTTAAAAATAATCAAATAAACTGCTGCCCCCTGCTCTAGTGCCTAAACTTCCGTGTACAACTCATAAAAAGAAAATACCTGATAGTGTCTTTGATTTCTCCCCCATGTAGGATTAACTGTCCACTTGGATTTCTATCTTCTAAAATCATTATTAGTTAAAGTGTAATCCTTAGAAAACATGCTTCAAAATTATCCAGGATGCTGAATAAACATGCAGATGCCTGGATCCTCTCCAAGGACCTACTGAATTGAAGTCTCTGAGGGCACTCCAGGTGGTTCTGAAACTCATTGAGGATTAAGAACTGCTCCTCTACCCTTTGAGACCAAAAAAATGTAAATCACACCCCACCCTCCGTAAGAATAAAAGGAAAAACTTCCAAGCCCTTACCATGCCATTCTGCTTTGCTACTGTCTACTCCCCGAAGTGTACACTTTCAATGTGGCTTTATGTGTTCTTCTTTCTCCCCCCATGCTGATGAAAAGCAAATACAAAAGGGGTAGGTGCCCCTGATGAGTGTGATCTGTGTGATGGCTCATACAGTGCGTTGTCTCCAGGAACTGGGGATGTGACCATTGAAATAGGCAGTGGTTCTCAAAGTGCAGCCCCTGAACTAACAGTATTGGTGTCCAAATCATTTGTTAGAATTGCAAATTCTTAGTCCTCACCCCAGACATACCAAATCAGAAACACCTCTAAAGTTACTTTTTTTACTGCTGGAAAAAACTAAAACAAGTCATTGAGATAGTTCTCCAACTGAATATGTGTATAACCCTCGATCACCATCTGTAGCCAGCAAACCATAATTCTTTACTCTTTTTGGAAGTATGCACATACCCTACACTCCTGGCAAATCTCTTGTGTTTCCAGAAGGCAAGTCCAAGAACTAGCTGTCCTATAGACCGTTACCTTTCTCTAGGTACCAGTTGAGTTAAGGCAATGAGGAGGAGGAGACTGCTTTATTGGTGACAAATTATCAATTAATACCGGAGTAAAGAAAATAGTAACATGTAGGCTTAAGAAATATATTGAAGGCTGGGCGCAGTGGCTCACGTATGTAATCCCAGTACTACAGGAGGCCGAGGCAGGCGGATCACAAGGTCAGGTGCTCGAGACCAGCCCGACCAACATGGTGAAACCCCATCTCTACTAAAAACACAAAAATTAGCTGGGTGTGGTGGCGTGTGCCTGTAATCCCAACTACTCAGGAGGCTGAGGCAGGAGAATCACCTGAACCCAGGAGGTGGAGGTTGCAGTGAGCTGAGACCATGCCACTGCACTCCAGCCTGGGCAACAGAGCAAGACTCCATCTCAAAAAAAAAAAAAACAAAACAAAACAAAACAAAAATATTGAAGGTGGAGATAAGTCACTAGCAATAAGCATGAAAGAAAATATCATTAAACTAGAGAAAATAAAGTGCTAGCAAACATATGCATGAAAATATACACTAGACAAATTTCCTGAAAATTTCTGGAAGGACAAATAAAATATTAGCTTTGGGGGAGGGATGATTACATTAAAGAAATCATTTTTTAATTTTTTAGTTACATATTTGTGTGATACATCCTTTCTATTTCTTCTCACCATTAATCTCTTTATTACACCTAAGGGATTAATACTATCTTAATACTTTGGACTCCTGGCTTGTTTATATTGTGTGCTGATTCATATTCTCACCATCAAGATGGCACAGAAAATGTCAGCTGGTGCCACTAGGTTTTGTTCATTCTTTGATATCATTGGAAACTGTAGAGCAACCTGTCTGCCCAGGAACCTCTAGTTAATACACAAGTATATGACACTTTGGGAGGCCGTGGTTAAAAGAATAAGAATACTTGGTTCCAGTGACCACGAATAGCCAGAAATGAGTTGAGGTAGAGATAGGTCCATAGACCACAACCCAAGAGTATTAAACTAGAACAGAAGAGTCAGACAAATTAAGAGACATAACATGTATCTTGGAACCCTTGAAGCTTGGAGCACCTACTCATAAAAGTAGACAGAAAGGAGTCAGGTAGCCTTACTACCAATAAAAAGTGAGAAAACTTACTACCACTGGAGAGAAAGGCAGACAAATGCTTCATCTTCATAAAAACAAGAAATGGGGAAGGAATGGGAAGGAAGGCTATGCTAATATGACTTAAGGCCCTGAGTCAAGATGCATGATTAAGGAAAAATATGTATAGACTCAAAATGAGCAGTGCATTAAGAATTGAGATGTAGGTGATTCCAAATTTCAAGCAAGGTGGTGGAGGTAGCAGGAGAAAGCATGGATCAAGAAATTAGTCTCCTTCCCCCAGTACTGATATAAATCCATATAAATAGGTATATAAAATATAAATATACATATATTGATTTAATTTTATATGTCATATCTTAGCAAAAATGACCATTTCCCCAATGGAAAGAAGACTTTTTACTGAGATTTAAGATGCCAGACTAGTTTTTACAAGATAATATACTCATAACCAAACAGTGGTACCTCTGGTGTGGCCTCAGGCTAGGGATTGAGTCTGTCTGGCTGACCTCACTAAATGCCTTCCTTTGAGAAATAAAAGTCCCCTGAGTTTTAGGGGAATTTATGGCTCACATTCTCATCTGTTACACTTGAAATCTCTTTCTGCATAGAATCTCTATCTGGTTTGTTTCTTGTAATGTTATAATAGAAACTGGAGGCCAGGTGTGGTGGATCATACCTGCAATCCTAGCACTTTGGGAGGCTGAGGCAGGAGGATCACTTGAGCCCAGGAATTTGAGACCAGCCTGGGCAACATGGTGAGACCCTGTCTCTACAAAAAATACAAAAATTAGCCAGGTGTGGTGGTACGTACCTGTATTCCCAGCTGTATTCCCAGCTACTTGGGAGGCTGAGGTGGGAGGATTGCTTGAGGAATCCTCTGTGAATTGCTACACAGAGACTGTAGCAAGCCAAGATCACACCACTGCACACCAGCCTAGGTGACACAGCAAGACCCCATCTCAAAATATAAACAAAATAAAAACTGGTATTTTAATCCCTTATGCAAGCTACACTATTTTCCCTCTGTGTGAGTACTAAAAGTTTGCCATTCCCCTCTTCTTCAGCATTTCTTTTCCATCAAGAAAAAAAGGGGGGGATTGCAACTGAGTCACTAAATTTGGCTCTATATGAGCGTCTCTAGTCAATTTTTGATTAGGATGAGATACTGAAACCAAACTGTTTCACATTTATCTATACATTTAATTTGTTTTTATGTCTATCCACCTCCCTGGCTGCCACCAGAAGTTCAGATAGAATTGTGTATCTCACTTAGTTGTACTACTGTATTGAGTAGTCATGACATGAGTTTACTCTTTGGAGAGAAGGGGCACACAAGGCCACTGCAGGGGTTAAGAATATAGTTTCTTTCTGGGAAAAACGAGCCTCAAATAACTTTAAAGCTCCTGCAGTGAGCCTGAATTTAGTAATGAAGATTTTCCTTCTCTCCCAATTAAGCAACTTATAACTATCTTTCTAGTCCTTAGCAAAATCGTCAATGGATTTTCATGTTTATTTCATGCACCATGCTTCTGAATTTTTGCTGTCTCATAAGTCTGATTGGTACAATCTACTTGGAAATCTTTTTTACTTTGCAAGATGATCCTGTTGCCAAAGAAATGAAGAAAAACATTACTAAAGTGATTTTCTTTTTTTATGGCCAACAAAATGAAAGTACATTACAGTAATGTGAGGTAAAATCTACATATAATAAACGCTACTGAGTTATATCAGGTAGAGAGTGGTTCCGAAAAACTTTGTTTGTTTTAAAAAGGTGACAGATGGGAATAATTTTAGTCGTCTTGTAGTTTCATATTCTAACACTTTAAGTTGTAGATTGAAGCATTACTTGACAAAGTCTAATTTCTATGTTTATGGTGAAAAATAGTTGTTCTCACTTCTTCACAGTTAGTTAGGTAGGAAATCTTTTCCCATTACTGAGTCCATGTATCACATTGACTATTAATGCCTGTTTTCTGCCACCAGATGAAAAGAGATTGCAGGTTTCATTCACTTTATTGGCAGAAAGTGGAGCCAGGTTTCTAAGGGAATTGAATGATCCTGCCATTTTGACCATGGCTTTCCTCTCTCTTGCTTTCTTTTCCCCATTCAATCAGTTGTGGCAACAGCCCCATTCTGAAAAGAGCAGAAATGACAGAACACTCCAGTCCAGCTTCCCTCCACATGTGAACCTGCCCTTTCTATCTTTGTTCTCATTTTACCTTGCTCTGTCAGTGGTCCCCTTTGACTCTGCTTGTCCTCTCTGCCATAGCTTACAGCAAAACTGTCCCCAGGCCCTTTGAGGGTATACCATCCTCCCTCCCTCTCCCAAAGTAAGATGGGTTCTTTCCCCTAAAATGTGCTACCATGGTAAATACAGAGATAAAAATATGCAGAGGAGATGTAATCACAAAAGGGAAATTATAGAGAAATGTTAAAAGTTGAAAAATCTCAATTCAGAATCTGCTGGGAGCTAAGAGCTCAAGATGCGCTAATGAGAAATTAATGAGCCATCTTCCAGCAAAATACAGGATGAACTCAAGAGAAGAATAAAATATGAGCAGTAAAAACTCCAATGTATTCAGCATCATATTAAGAAATGTAAAGGAGGTGATCCACACTTCAACAAAAGAAGCCAGCAACATAAAGACAGAAATAGAATATAGCTGCCTTATTTCCTAATGGAATGAGGCAATTGATACTAAAATAGAACAATGGATTAGAAGAAATAAAGCTGAATAAATCTTAGACATGATTCAAATTCTAAGTGGAAACGTGTTCATTATTTGAAGAAATATTTATTATCTATCATATGTAAGGCACTGTTCTGAGTGGTAAGAGACTGCAATGATTAAGACTGAAGAGGTAGGCCAGGCGCAGTGGCTCACTCCTGTAATCACAGTACTTTAGGAGGCCGAGGCAGGCAGATCCCTTGAGGTCAGGAGTTCCAGACCAGCCTGTCCAACGTGGTGAAACCCCCATCTCTAGTAAAAATACAAAAATTAGCCAGATATGGTGGCGGGTGCCTGTAATCCCAGCTACTCAGGATGCTGAGGCAGGAGAACTTCTTGAGCCCAGGAGGCAGAGGTTGCAGTGAGCCACGATGATGCCACTGCACTCCAGCCTGGGCAAAAGACTGAAGAGATTTCTGTTTCTTATGAAATATATATTCTAAGCCAAAGGGAGAGAGGAGAAAGAGAGACAGACAGAGCAGAGGTAGGGGGAGGGAGAAGAAAGAGAGGAGTGGGAAAGAAAGAACAGAAATAAACAACTTTTCTAAAAGTTCCAAATACTAATAAGTGCAATGAAAATAATTGAAATAGAATGGATGATGATGTAATAGAAAGTGACTGGGTAGCTACTTTGGAAGGGGTGATCAAAGTTCTCTAAGGAGATAAAATTTAACCTGAGACCTGAAGGACAAGAAGGAAACAATTTCATGAGCATTCGTGTTACAAATGACCAGAACAGGCATGTAGTGTTTGAAGAATATAAACATAACTTACTTCTGAAACCCAAGGGTAATCTAAAGCCTTCTTCTACTCTATCTCCAGGTCTTCATATACCAGTGAGTAGGACATTATTTGTCACCTTTAGTCAATGTAGATGTTGGCTGAAGAATAGGATAATAGCAATGATCATAGCTTCCACTTACTGTGTACCTTCTACTCGCCAGGTACATTATACATATCATCTCATTTTATCCTCAAGTATATTTTCCCCATTTTACACATGAGGAACTCAAAGCTCAATGAGGTAAGTTGCCTGAGGCCACATAGCACATTTGTCTCACTACAAAGTTTGTGGTTGTTCCACTGCACTAGACCATTCTTACTAAGCTACATTGGAGAAGGGCAGGAGGACATATCAAATGGAGAAATAAAGGATAGTAGCACAGTTAGCTGAATTTTATCTTATTTAATGATTAGTGAGCATATTTCAAAACCATGCTTAATAGCTAAAATACATTGTGTATTTAGTTTCTTACCAAAATAACACTTAGTTCGGAGAGGTACTTTCAAGACTGGAGAGAATTTTAACCCCATATATCATCTTATTTACAAAATATATTACCATGGGTGAAAAAGTTTAATTCTAAGAAACTATTATATACAGTAAAAGTAAATAAATAAAATGAAACATTTATGTGATCCAAAAGGCATACAAGTTAGCCATGACACCCAGTATGGAAAAGTCTGAATTAATTAACTATAGAGTGAATACATCTTAGACACTGTGCTGCTCTCACTGTGTTAGGGGCTGGAAAGGGAGCAGTCAGAGCCCCATAAGGATATCCTTTGAATGTATCTTCTATTGTTTGCTCTCCTCCTGTGTTCCAAGGGGGCTCTGTGCTTCTTACAAAGCTACTTGGCACTACCATGAAGGCTGCTACTCTGGGGGCCATGATGGGACAGCAGTGCCACAAGGAGCGCAGAGGAGGCCAAAGGGCAGGAGGAGAAAGGGATAGTTTTGTATCTCTTCTGAACTGGAAAATGTTTATCTCCCAGTGCATGGGAAGCATGGAGCTCCGGGTATGGTATAATTATTAGTTTTTGCCATGTGTTTTACGACCCTAAGAATATCTTCTTACCATAGTGTGGAAAAACCTTTGAAACTACTTTTTCATATGGGTAAATGACTAACTGAATTAATATAATTTATTTCTATTTAAGTTCCAGGCTTTTTAGAAACACAAGAGAGTAAAAGTGGATTATTTAAAAAGCAGCCTACATTTCCCCAGTCCTTTTCACAGTGCATGGTGTTAAAAAGCACCTAGCAATTATGAAAATGCATGAGAGTTAGTATAACTATTTGGATTCATAAGCATTCATGAATCTGATATAAGCCATGTTCATTTTGTTGTTCACATTCAGTCAGTATGAAAACTGCCCTGCAAGCCTCTTCTGTGCATAGTGTGCAGGTAATGTGTCAGGAGCACAAAGGATGTAGGAAATTTACTCCTGCCACCAAGGAAGTGATAGGGCACTGATACAGTATTATCCCAGAGAAGACTGGTTTATTTTGTTTTGATTCCTGGAGACATTTACTCAAATGGATAAATTGACTTTACTGGACAATAGAGACCAAACTAAGGACATCCAAAAAGATACTATGGCAGTGCCTCCCATTGTCACTGGCAAACTGAAGACAGGCAGGAAAGCAAGAAGGAATGGAAGGGGGAAAGAAAAGAGGAATGGGGAAAACACAAGTGGAGGAGAAAGGATGAGAGAAATAAGAGATGAGAAGGAAAGAGGTCTCTAGAGTGGGTGTGATAAAGGACTCCCAGCCCACTCCTCTGGTGCCTGTGCCGAGGACTCCTAAAGCTGAGAGTGCTCTATTGCACCCTTGAGACTGCCCCACAGTCAGATGTGTTTTTGTTTCTCGTGAATGACCAGCAATTTCTCACGAATATAAGAATAACCAGCCTTTCAATTTGTTATGTGCTTCATGGGTGGTTTCCCTTAAATTTTCCTCAAACATGCCTATTATATTATCCATAAACAAGCTAAAAATACATAGAAATCCCCAAGGAGCTGAAGGCTAAAAGCTTTTCAAGACTCTAAGGAAAGTGGCCAAGTTTTTCATGTCCTAGTTCTAAACAGTGATGTAACCAGCATGGTATGGTTTTAAGGTGCTCTAAGGGTTCTCTTCCTCCCCTACCCCATCCCCTCCTGAGCAAATATTTGTTCACTGAGGCCTGAAATTGATTTTTCAGGGGACAGAGTTTTTCATTTCATAATAAGAAATGATTTTAAATGTACAACAACTCCCTTGGGCAAAGCAAAACATTGACTTGAAGTCACCATTTGGAAACACATGTTGACCTCTTTTCCAGGAAGAGGGCAAGGAGCCCAACTGATATGTGAAAACAAGTACTGAATTCTGAGGATAACCTGTCCAAGGGGGTGATGCTGGGGATCAAGAACTCAAATTGGCCACTTTCCAGGTTTGGATGGCTCTGCTGACTCCTTAATGTGGCTCAGAAGAATATCTATGAACTGACCCTGAAAACCTCTCCAGTCTCATATCTCACCAGTAATCCCCACCTCACCTGCCCTTATACCCTGCCCTACCCACTTGAATCATCTTGAACTACTTTGAGGAACATCAACTTGCAAGTTCCTTCCAGTTTTGTCCTCTGCCTTGGACATATGACCCATCCTACCTCACCCTACCCCTGTCCCTTTCACTTGGCCCATCCCTATACTTTCTTTGGGTCATAACTTAGATAACTTATGAAGGCCATAACTTTCTTCACAAAGATTTTCCTGACCCTCCAAGCCTGACCAGTGCCCACTCAATGTGTCCCTCAAGCATTTCCATGACTCTAATAATGGCACACATTACATTGAGAGTTGATTGCCTGGTTTCTTCCCTATTGTCCTCTCTAGACTTTGATCACCATGAGTATGTTCACCTTTGTATCCCTAGCACTTAGCAGAGTGCCTCAAGCAGAGTAAAGTTTCAATTAATGGTTATTGAATAAATGAATGAATTGCTTTAATTCTGTGTCTGTTGTCAAAAGAAGGAGAGTATAATTAGAGGAAAAGTTTATCCAGAGATATTGGGCTGAACTTATGCATATATTTTCCTTCCTGGTGAAAATCCACTGAAATAATGGAAAAACATGTAATGAAAGGTATAAATCCATATTAGTTCCTGTATTTGTCAGGGTAGGGTAACTATTGTATGAGATAACACCAAATCTCAAAGGATTAAAACAATAAAAATTCATTATTCACCGATGGCATAGTCCAATGCCAGAGCTGGGTAGAGTGAGCAGTGTTGCTGTTTCCATTCTCTGCATTCATCAAATGGTCAAGGGGAAAACAAGGAAAACCTGGGGGATCCTATAGGAGGATTTTCAGGGGCCAGTCTGGAAGAGGCATGCATCACTCCTGATCAGAGTCCATTGGCCATAGCTCTGTCATTTCTAATAGTAAGAGGAAAAGAAAATAGAGGATGACAAACACAAAACAGTCTCCCACAACCTTGAAAAACAAGGAAGGATGACTTCAACAAACTAGAAATTTTGAGGAATCTGTCAAAGCTAGAAAGCAATTGGGATTAGATTGGTGAAAATAAAACAGAGGAAACCCCCTAGAAGATAAGAAACTCAAGAAGAAATTCAAGCAGGAGAAATTTTCTGTGAAAATGAGATCAATTCCAGAGATTCTTCAAACTCAGAGTCAACAAATACAAATCATGGGAAACATTGCTGGAACTGCTGTCAGGAAATTTCATGTTCAAAATTGCATTACGGAAAAGCTGGGCTACCCCACACTGAGCAGCACAGACCATCAGTGCTTGCCCCAGAAGGACATCTTGTGTGAGGGTCAGGACTGAGCAGCAAAGCAGAAAAGAGTATAAAATAAATCTGAGCCTCCACAAGGACAGCTGCAGAAGAAAAAGACAGTGAGCACATGACTACAGTGCTTTTTCCAGACTAAATTGCTCAGTATATCTCACCGGAATAAGAGTGGTAAACAGGAAACTTAGAGCAGGCACAGGGCCAAAAACAGGCAGGGTACCCAGGTATCCACTGGAGATGGGAAACCCTCACATCCATAAGAAATGCTTTTGACACATATTGTCCAGCCACACACCCTGCCCCTTCTCCATCATCACCAGAAGGAGGACACTGTTATTAACAGACAGACAGAGGTCCTGAAAAACAAATTTGAATAGACATTCAGGAATGACAAGATTTTTAAGAAAAACAAACACTGTAAAAAGGAGATACCAAATACAACAAATGACTAATACTTGAAGAACACATTTTAAAAGTGATAAAAAATTTAAAATATATGTGATCAATATATGCAAAGAGATTTATGAGTCTGCATATTCTTAAAACAATTTTTGTCTGCAACATAAAGGAAGCAGCCAGATTTGTTGGAAGTAAAAATGTGATCAATCAAATAAAAATAGATGGGTTAATCAGTGTTGGGAGACAGTTCTCCACTCGTCTCTCACATTCTGCACATCTTGCAAACTGGGGCACTGACTGCCCTTTGTTTTACCCTATCTTCTCAAGGATGTTTATTTAGGAAATGCCTTGGAAAACAGAGACAGTGTTTCTTCCAGAGCAAGGCATACTTACTATTCAGTACAGTGAAAATGTTTCCCTCTTCAGCAAAGGGCAGACGCGCTTATAAAAGACACAGAATCCCTGAGCTCAGGGTTCTGCCCTCCTGTCACGCAGCCCACTATGTGTGCAGGTACTGTTTGGCCCTTTTGCTCCTCACTGTGGGAATTAGGACTCAAAAAACCAGCACAAATGCTAATCCTCTGGCTACTGCTTTCTGTGAGTAATAAACTACCTTTGTATCTGACCGAGAAATCTCATGTCTTCTTCCAGTATCCATGAAACTACAATAGGCTAATTTGCAAGTAAGGTAAAATCTCAAACCTTTCACAGTTCTTAACATTATTATAATGGAAATACTGAGAGCCTAAAATGGTGAACTGAAAGATGAAGTCAAGGTATTCTCCCAGAATTCAGCCCAAAAGATCATTTGAGTATGGAGAATATTTAAAAAATGGGAAAGATTGAGCCAGAGACTCCAATATAAAATAGCAGTTCTGAAAGAACAGAGAGAATTGAGAGAAATCAATAATCAAGAAAAATAGAAAACAATTCCCCAACCCTAAAAAAAAAAAAAAAAGAAAAAGAAATATCTAAAGTTAAAATATTAGACTATCTCAATGAATCACTTGGTAGATTACTTAATAGTTACTGAGGGATAGGTGGGTACGGTGGCTCATACCTATAATCCCAGCACTTTGGAAGGCCAAGGTGGGCGGATCACTTAGGGCCAGGAGTTCAGACCAGCATGGCCAACATGGCCAAATCATTTTTTTCCCACAAATACAAAAAATTTTCCAGGCATGGTGCTACACACCTGTAATCCCAGCTACTCGGGTGGGTGAGACACAAGAATTGCTTGAACCTGGGACACAGAGGTTGCAGTGAGCTGAGATCACAACATTGCATTTCAGACTGGGCAACAGAGACAGACTCTGTCTCAAAAAAAAAAAAAAAGTTACAGAGGGGAAAAGGGGTGCATCTACTATGCACCTTGTACAAGCTGACAGAAACCACATTAAACAAACAATTGATAATACTTAGCATCATGAATAAGACAAACTGACTCACATTCTTTCTGGTGTGATGCACTAAGGACACAGTATCACCCCTACAATATTCTTGCCAAAAAATGTTTATTCTGAATCTAGGCATGTGGGACCCATCAGACAAATCCAAGTGGAAGGACACTATATAAAACAATTGACCTGAACTCTTCATTCAAAAATATTCATGACAGTAAAAATGAAAAAGGCAAGGATGCTGTTCTAGATTAAAAGAAAATAAAGAAACATGACAGGCCATGCACAGTGGCTTATGCCTGTAATTCCAGCACTTTGGGAGGCTGAGGTGGGAGAAGTGCTTGAGGTCAGGATCAGTTTGGGCAACATAGTAAGACCCCATCTCTACAAAAAATAAAAACAAATTAGCCAGGCATGGTGTTGTATTCCTATAGTCCCAGCTATTGGGAGGCTAAGGAGAGAGGATCACATAAGCCCAGGAGTTCAAGGCTGCAGTGAGCTATTATCATCACTGCACTCTAGCCTGGGCAACAGAATGAGACCCTGTCTCAAAAAAAAAGAAAAATAAAAAACACAACAAGTAAATGCAGTGCATAGTCCTTAAATGTATCCCTCAATTTAAAGAGAAATGATAAAGTATTTATTGAAACCATTGGGGAAATTTAAATATAGACGATACATTAAATAATAGTATAGAATCAAATTATATTGAATCATATTTAATCAAAGTTTAAAAACATTGGTGCATTCCTAGGTACAGATAAAAGAGAAGAGAACAGAGTCATACTAGTTATTAGAAAAACTTAGTTTGAACATGAATTTATATAGCCAGCCAATTAGAATCTAAGTGTAAGCACCAAGAGGGGGAGAGAGAGAGAGAAGAAAATGTATTTGTGGTCATGTAAAAACTAATGAATTTAGCATTCCACAGATCTCCTCTGAAACAATTAGTCAAGGATATGCTCCCAAAAATGAAAACTGAATTCAAAAAAGAGGAAGACATGTTTGAAATCCAAGAAAAAGTGGTATTCAAAGAAATCAGGAGCCATAAATAAATAGCATTAGGGTATGAAAGAGTTCCAAGAGAAAACTGCATTCAACTTTATACTATTAAAAATTTATTCAGTGGATTATTTTCTAGGACAAATGAATTATCAAAATTAACACAAAAAGAGAAATAATTTTAAATAAACCATTAAACCTAGACAACACTTAAAAAGTAATCAATGATTCACGCTTTAATAAAGGTCAAAGTCTTACATGGTAGTAATTTATAGTTTCATTTGCAGTGGATTCAAAAATTTCAAAATTCAAAAATGTCAGTGGAAAAAGTACAATGAAGGAGAACTTTCTGTAATGAATACTAAAAACATAATAATTAAAATATCATGGAACTGCCACAGGATAAACAAATAAATATAAAATAAAATAGTATATCCAGAAATAAACCCACATTTATATGGGAACTTAATATATTAGAAAGAGTAAAGTCAATAGAAAAGTCACTAGATGCTGTTGGGGCAATTGGCTCTTCATTTGAGCTAAAAATTTAGATTATTATATCATACCATATATAAAAGTAAATTATAGAACTGAATATTTCAAAACTGTGCGAGTATTAGAAGAAAATATAGGCAAGGCATAATACCAAAAGACATAAAAGATGAACAGCTTTGACTATACAAATTTAACTTTTCACAAAATACATTATAAACAAAATTCAAAGACATAATAGAGTAAAAGATATAAGCAGTATATATAGCAAATGTTCAGTGTCCATTCTATGAAGAGAACCCTTACAAATCAATAAGAAACTCAACGCATTGTTTAAATGGGCAAATGATACAAATAGAAAATGTAAGGAAGAAACAGGAAGAAACACAAGTAGTCAATTAAAATAGGAAAATAAATGCTTACCTGCGTAACAAACAAACAAACTTTTAAAAGTTTTTTTAAAAAGAAAGTAGAAAACAAAAAAAAGAAAAGAAGTTTAACCTCAGTAGTAATACAGGAAATGAAAACTAAAAACAAAAGGGCAATGAGATTCTATTTCTCCCCATTAGATTAGCAAAAATTAAATGTTGATAATATGAAGTGCTAGGAAAGGGGTGGGGAAATGGGCCCCCTGGATTACCACTGGTGGACGTAAAGTATAAATTAGCATAGCCTTTTCAGAGGCCAATTTGGCAATATATATTAAATTTTAAAATGTGCATACATATACTTTGTCTCAATATTCTGCCTCAAAGGATCTGTTTTACATAAATATTGACATATTGTGGAAAAAGAGAACAATTACAACCTAGCTTCCTTATTATGGAATACTGCCCATCCATTAGAAAGCATTCCATAAATTAAAATGCACTAACAGGAAAATATCTCTAAGCCTGACTACAGTAGCAAAGTAAGTTGTATAACAACATATATAGTATAATTACATTTTTTAATGCTGTATATCTATTGAGATACTACTATGCGTAAGCCTTGGTCTTCGGTAGTAGGCTTATAGAATTGAAGAAAACAGATAAAATTATTGGCCTTACAGAGTTTACCTATGAAGTTTGGAGATGAGAGATGAGTGTGGGACTGGGGATGGCAAACAATAAACTAGTAAGCAAATACATAAGCAAGATCATTTCTGATAGTGGACTTTTCTAAGAAGGCAACATGTCATGTCATGGAGAAGAATCCTAGCATAAAGTCGGTACTATAGGTAAATACGAGCAATTATAATTCACTTGCAGAGTAAACTTGACACCACATACATTCTGGAATTGAAAACCCCTTAAATTCATATTGATCTTTTCTGTCTTTTAAGACATGTTAGCTAAAGAAGATACTATATCAAACTTCTGCAGGGATTTTGTAAGCTGACAGAAAGCCCTAAAGTGAGGGCCAACATTCATGGTTTCCATTCTGGTTCAGCTACATTAGCAGAGTTAGACCTAAACGTCCCCAAAAATAGGAAAAGTAGGTTATTACCTGCCTTTACAAGCCCATAGGGCTGTTTCAAGATCTTTGAAATCTTTAAAATGATGTTTTAGTTTGAAAAAGTTATGGAAGGGCATTTGTCTTGTAAGTAGCAGAATAATCACAGGTATTAAGTATAATCAAAGGTGTTGTCAACTAAATTCCATTTATGGCTTTGCATGTAAAAGGTGTAATATGAGGGAGGTGGAGAGAGGACTCCAACAAGGAACATCACATTTCCTGGTGTCCTCCCTTTTCCTCATTGGAATAAAAGCTTCAGTCTCTATAGTCTGGACTTCAGGACAGGGAATAATATGGCCCCAAAGCTAGACAAAGCCCATAAGCCAGAGAATTCTGATGAATCTTCTTCCCCTCCCCCTCTTTGATGCCCAAACCATACTCCATTCACCAAGACATTTCCAATACACAGGAGTGTAATAGAAGCCTTCAGGTTTTGAAAAGCAGAGACCTGTTTTTGGGGGAGCCCTCATTTTGCCGCTTCCCCTCATCTCAGCTACCCCTGCTCAGACTCACATCCTAAGGCTGACCCTGCCTAGAGATACATGGCTGGTAGACTGACCGCACTCGCCGCACTCTGCCAAGAGGCAAAATGCAAATGCTTTTAAGAGGTCAATGCCCTCCAACTGTGAAATGGTAATGTGCTAAATTATGTGCTTAATTAATTTCCCCCCAAGAGCATACCATAAAATTGGAGAAACAATTCCTCAGGCAAGTCCCATCACCCAGGATCAATGTGCATAAAGTACACAGGAAAAGATCGAAGTTTCTCATCAGTAAATGTGTGCATGTGCTCTGGCTGAATGTTCAGAGGTCGATTTCTACTGTAGGTTGGTGAAAGGCATACAACCAATTAAATTGCTTCGCTCTTTCTCCTTGTATTGTTACCACATGGGTTAGAAACTTCAGGGATGAGATTTTTGCTACTTCCCTCCAGCAGAAATCCAAGGAAAAAACTTCCTGTTAGATTTTACCATGAGCAGGCATCCTCTTCACAAGTTTGTAGATTTTGTTTTTTATTAGTTTTCTTGTTAATGCAAAGCAATCACAGTAGGATTAGGGAAACTGAGCTAAAAGATAAGGTGATATAGCCACTAGCTTATGAATATTCAATGATATGGGCTGTAACAATCACTTAACTAGTCTGGAGTTATATCTACATGATAAAAATAAAACTGGATAAAGGAGGCAAAAACACTATATATAATAACTATCCTTTTTTCCAGACTACATAATGTTATACAACAGCTTTGTAATTATTTGTATAATGTTTTCATTGTTTAACTCCAGCACTGTAAGCTCCATGAGACTTACAATGCTGGAGTTTTCTTTCACCTCCATATCTCTAGCAGCAATCCCTTTGCTGGTAGCTGACACTCAAGATATATTTGTAAATAAATGAATGAATGAGTGAGTGAATGAATGAACACATGACTAAGCCAGGTTTAAAACCCAGTTCCAGGCCTCATTGATCATTTCCATGGTACCAGGATACCCCTCTGTGGAGGCACAAATTTTCAAGAAAGAATAAAAGACATTAAGAGATTATGCCTAGGCCATACACCATAACCTCCCATTTAATTTCATATAAATGTATGGCTGAACCAGTTTGGAGATTTGTTTCCAGAAAGTACTGATTTATTCACTTGAGATCAATCATGGTAAAGACAAGTCTTCGTGGGTAGGCAGTGCATTGCTGTGGACGGCTACCTAGTACATCGTGTTCACATTTGAGTTGATGGTGCTTTATGGTCTTAGTGGTGTAAGTCTGGATCAAGGTCGGGCTCTCTCCTCATAGAAGGATGTGTTGGAGGAGGCTGGAGAGCCAAGGAATTGGAAGGCAGCTGCATGATCCCTGCTGCATGCTGAGAGGGCCAGTGTCTAGAATCAGAGAAAACAGCAGGAGCTCTCATTCTTTCTGCTGGGTGTCACCTGCTCCCGGCCCTTTTACCTGCACCAAAAGCCAGTAGGTTTCACAAGCTAAATCCCTCCTCCTGAGCTAACTTAATCTAATTCACTAAGAATGCATTATAAAACACCAATACTCTATCAAAGACAGGGGCTTTAATTTGATCTTGATCTTTAGGTTCCATTGACCTCAAGCTGTCTTTCCCGGAATGTTGTGAAAACATGCTATACACACAAACACACACACTCATACATGTATATATCTAATTATTTTATTACTCAGAAAGCTATTAGGGTTAATGGAACATTTGACTTAAAGCATAAGCAACCTTTGCACTGACATCCTGCATATAGAGCCTGCATTTATGATTTCTTATTTCTCTTATCTTTACCAACACCCTCCCTCCCTTAGGAAAGGAACCTGGCGGGGGAACCAAGAGTTTGGATTGCAAAATTGAGGAGAGTGCTGAAACACCTGCCCTAGAAGACTCCTCATCATCCCCCGTAGATAGTCAGCAACATTCCTGGCAGGTTTCCACAGACATTGAGAACACTGAACGGTAAGTGGGAAGTTACCCTGAATAGACTGCCAATCCTCCTCCCGTTAATGTTCTCAGGGGCCACAGAGAGATGAGGTTTTCTAGTTCAGATTCAGAAACAGAGCTTTCTTTGGTCTGCCAGAGGAGCATAGTGCTGGCAGAGACCCTGGAGATTGCCTAATCTGCAGACAAGAAAACTAAGACAAGAGAGGGTAAGCAGTCCAAATGCTGCAGAAGAACACTAGCAGCACCCACAGTAGGCACAGGCTCCCAGGCCTCTGCTTCTCCCACTCTAACACATTGCATCTCCGTGGAAAATGAGAATAGTGTGCTGCCTTGGAGGGGAGAAAGTCTACATGCTGTCATAGTTCACCTACTGGGCTGGTGCCCAAAATTCTCATTTGTTTAAGGGAGAAAATCCAAAATTACACAAAGATGCCTCCAGTAAAGTCTCGGGTTTCAGGTATATGGAACAGTCTGCTTAGCTGCCATTTGAGGGCTGAGCATTCTGTCCAGTTCACAAAGAGCTTCTCCCAGGGCCCCCTTCTCTTTCTCTCCATAAGGTGGCTGATGGCCCCTCAGTGGTCAAAGCAAGTTAATGCATTTTCGTAACTTCAGTAGCTCACTTCTAGAGAGGCAGTTTCTTTCTTGAAAAGAAGAGACTCTACAGTGATTTTATTTTATTTAGGAAAAAGGAGTAATAATAATATTATTATAATAAATACCGTGTCCCATCTAGATGCTAAAAATGACATTTTGTGAGGCAGAAAGATAAGCCTCTTGTTTATTTGCCTTTACACTGATATCTGTGCCCTTTGCTACTAATGTCCCCAGAGCTGGCACCAAGTAGCTGAATGAATACTGGGCAATTCCACTGAGTGTTCTGTGTGTATGAGGTTGAGTCACTGACAACATAATGAACATTTTATTTTATTTTTTTATTTTTAGAAATGTAACACACAATGGCATTTATAGCCATTGTGGTTCTACTTTCAGATTGTAACATAATTCTAAAGCTAATTACCGAATTTCTGTGTTTATAGAAAATTGGAGCATGTGGTAATTATGTGCTATTAATAAAACTTGGATTTTGTATAAGCTTGGAAATGCAACAATTCAAACAATAAAGCTGTTTGGCACAGTTTGATAGCACTATAGACAAATGATGAGGGAGTGATTTATCTTAATTTATAAAATAGAAAATTCTTAGCTCTGTTCCCAGGGAAAAAAATATCTGCTGAAATGCCATATCAGGGCATAAACCATCAGTGAAGCCATTTCCTTTGCAAACCTTAGACAGCAGCTATATTCAAGCCTTATAAGCTTACAAGAAGGGATGGCAGTAACAGTACGATAGCTATGGCCCACAACGTTGGCAATGTTTCCGTTCAGCCTGAAAGCCCAGATTCTGGTCAAAGGAGATGGAGGTAGGCACAGTGGACCTGGTCCAGAATGTGGCTAACTCCATTCTCCCTGGCTGTCTGCCTTGAGAGATCATGGGTCTCAAACTAGGTTGCACAGTTAAGTCATCAGGAGGGAATTTTTTAAATACTGATGGCTGGGCCCCACTATAAGCCAGCTGAATCAGGCTCTCTTGGTGTGAGACCTGGGCTTAAGGTGATTCTCCTCTGCAGCCACCAAGGTTGAGAACTGGTGCTTTATTAGAGGAGACCTTGCCTCAATCCCCATGTTGCATTCCTAGCCCTTTCTCACCCATTCCATCTGTCCTTGAGATCTTACATGAAAACAGACTGTGCCTTGCACTCGTGGAGATGGGGCCCCGCTTCCTTTCTCCTGCCCTCCTCTCTCACTTGATCAGCATGCAGATCACAGACACTTCCTCACACTTCACACCCATGGGAGTGGATTTGGAATGTTTTTACAGGCATATTTCTGCAGATCCTCAAGGCTGCTTTCCTTTCCTTTTCCAATCAATTATTACTGAGATTTGAGTTCCTCTTCACATATCAGTCAATACTTGAAAAGGAGCTCCCATGAGGTCTTCAGAATTACCCTAAGAAAATGGTCCTCAAACCATGCTCAACAGAAGAGGGGTGTTTTGTGAAGTGGACTGAGAGGTTTCATACCTAAAATTAAATGGTGACTGTCTTTCCTCAGATAACAAGAAAAATAAGTGGATAGAATTTCTTCAACTTTAGGATGATCTTCCGCCACAAAACTTTCCTAAACCCATGGTGCCTACCAGTGCTTGCCTATCCTCAGTTCATTAAAAGATACATCTGCTTTTTGTACCAAATTATGTTCCTGGCTATTTCAAATGAAAGCTGCCACTATGTCCTGGGGTTTCAAGAACACTTTCTCCAATGCACAACCACCTAGACGTGTATAGGGACCATTGTCCCAAGGGTTTCAAAAGATCAGTTCTCCCCTACCTTAGACTAGAAGCCTCCTAAGATGGCTTCCTGCTTTACAGTTCTGGGGTTTTATGACCATGTATGCTCTGAGATGAGGGAAGATATTTGATGTGTGCAGTGGCATTGCATGCTGTGCGCTGAAGTCAGGAAGTGTGGAAGGATGGTCAGTGCTAGAGGAAGGTCCAGCTGTCCCCAGGTAGGGCTATTTTCCCTCTTGTTCCCATACTGCGCCCTTTTCTGTTCCATCCATTGTAAGGAGCTCTTCTCTGGAAGTTTTAGAATTTGTTACTCTCTCATTATTCCAAGTCAATATAATAAGTGTTAGCCCTGGTGAATGCTTAATACCTGAGTTATACTGAATTCCAATCATGGTAACAAGGGACTATTAAAACCAAGCAGAAGATGGAATTGGAGGCCATTGTCTTCGTGAAACAACTTAGAAAACCAAATAGCGCATGTTCTCACTTATAAGTGGAAGCTAAATGGTGGGTACACATGGACATGGGGTATGGAATGATAGACATCAGAGACTCAGAAGGGTGGGAAGGTGTGGGGGATGAGAAAATACTCAGTGGGTAAAATGTACATTATTGGGGTGATGGATGCCCTAAAGGCATAGACTTTACCACTATGCAATATGTCAAAGTAATAAAACTACACCTGTACTCCTTAAATTTATACAAATTTTAACAAGCAAATAACAGCAAGTGAACGTACACAGCCACTATAGTCCTCTGACCATAAAGTCTTGATAGCACCATCACCCAGCCTCAAGTTTGTTCTGGGCAACCCTGTTGTTCCAGTTGTACATCCTTGGCCTCTCTGTAAATCTAAAGCACTGTCCTCATGACCAATGGCTCTTCTCTGATCTTAGCCAGGTTCGACTGGAGGCAGAGACAAGGGCTTCTGCAGGAGAATGCCCTGTAGAAATGTTTGGCAGAGTAGCTCTCATTTTTTCCTGAGCCAATCTATCTCAGATTTTTTTCTTGTAAAAGCAAAATAAATTCAATATTTGCCTACTGGAAACTAGAGCTAGTGCAATTAGACACAGACTTTCATCCTTCAGTTGTCTCATAGAACAGATTGTTTGAGATTTCCTTTTGAAAATTTACAGCTGATTATTCTGTCTTTTTATCAATTTTACAGAGACATGCGAGAAATGAAAAACCTTTTAAGCAAACTCAGGGAAACTATGCCTTTACCACTGAAAAATCAAGGTGAGTCTTGTCACTTCTCTTTGAGGCAGAGGATGTTTTTAATGGGATAACCTTGGGAATTGTTTCTTGGAAATTAAAGCATATGTCTCACACAAACAGTAGATGGCATTGAGCATTCATTTGTCTTTCCTCAAGAAGATACCAAAATGAGACTAGAGACTCTCTGGTGAACACAGTATGCTCTGAGGGGGCCTGAGATACATTCTGACCTTAAAACAAACTCCTCCTCTACTGGTCCTGTTACTCACTGTGGAAACACCATGCCAGGCACAGCAAGAGACTTAAGAACACCTTCAAAGGAAGATCTCTGCCATCCACTTGTGTAATTCTCTTTAAAAAGTAATCCAAAAAATTAACATATATTGAGAACTTACAGCATGCCACTATTCAAAATACTTTGCATGTGTTAACCATATTCACTTATTTAATTCTAAATAACTTTGAGGGAAATGCTATTAGTGTTTCCCAATTTACTAGAAACTGGCACACAGAGACGTTAGCTAACTTGGCCAAGGTCACACAGACTGTAAGTAGGAAAACTGGGATGTGAATTCAGGCAATCTGTCTCCAGGTCTATCCTATGGGAGTATATGCCCCAACGCAGAAATGAGAGGGAGATGTTCACTAGAATGCGGGAAAGTCCCCTGTATGCCTTTTAAACTATTGTATCCTCAGTATCTGGAGCCTGGGACATAGTAGAATAACACCTGTCACAATCGATGTTGGTTAAATCTGCACCTACCTTTGCAGCCCCAGAGACTGACAATGTGTACAAAGGACCAATAATAAGGGCTTATATTAAGTATACGTGGCTGGAGCAGCCATAGTTAAAGTATCAACTTCAGAGGGTTGTACATAGAGGTGGAGAAAGGCTTCTAGGAGGCAAGAAAGAAACTCCTCTTGTTTTCACTGAGCAAAGCCTGATGGGAGGGAAGACAGGGTGCTGCTTGCCTTGAAGCGAGGAGGAGGAGGAGGAGGATTTGGCAGTGGAGCTGGAGGCTCCTCTTGGCTCCAGGAGCAGCTCAGCAGAAGGTGGAGGGGTGGAAGTGAGAACACCAGATGAAGAGGCTGAAGAGCAGCGTGGCCTGAGCTGCACAGGGGCGGAGGTCAGAAAATAAGAAGCAGGGGCTCCAGCACATCAGATAACTCGGAACAGACCCTGAAGGGCCTGGTCGCCAAGGCCAACTGGCTTGAGTCACAGGTGTAGTGTTTTGAGAAAGTAGAAAACATGCTGTAGTGATGAGAGACTGCTCTGACCACTACATGGAAGATTATTGCCAGAAATAAGCATAGTGTTTAGAACAAGGGCTTTGAATTAAGGATAGCCTTGGGTTCAAATGCTGGCTCTGCCACCTACCAGCTTTGCACCCTGGGAACAAATTGTTTAACTTCTGCAAATGTATTTCCTCAGCCCTGCAAAGGGGATAATAGGATCACCTCCTTTAGAAGTCTGTTGTGGGGATTAATTGAAGCAATGTGTCATGTGCCTACTACCAAACTTAGAGAGCAAACACTTGACAAACACTTTGTTATTATTATTATTGTTGTCACTGTTAATATTATTTACAAGCTGGTCAACCCAGCTTTGCTCAAGAGAACCCCAAATCACCATCAAATAGAGGAATCCCTGCTACCACTCACTCTGCAACAGACCATGTGTAGTGTACATGTGAGGCTGGTCTTGAGCCTGCAATTCAAAACATTGGCCCCAGGACTTTAGATCTGCAGCTCATGTCTGAAGCTGTCCTCAGTGTCTTAATAGGTTTGGCAAGCCTCCTTCATCAGTAGCACCCTGGCCTCTCGCCCTCCCTCACATTCAGCTTTCCAAGAGGATGGCTGCCCAGGGTCCCCCAGTCTGAATTTCATGGGTGCCATATAACCTATATTTTTAATCACATCATCCTAAACATTCCCTCCCCATTTAGTGATTGTTCATCCAGCAGTTTTTGACTGTGTGTTAATAGAAAGACAGAAATTTTGTTTTATTTAGTCATTTGTAATCATAAAGAATATCATATAAATATTTTATGTGACTTGAAAAAATAATTAATTTTAATTACATTTTTAAATGTAATAATAATAATCAAAGGTTGATACTGTGAGTGAAAACATGAGTGAAAAGGGAATAGTCATCAAAATCAATTATACTAAGGACTTGAACCTTGGATCTATCTGGGGAACAAAAAGGAAAAAGCTAGAAAGGAGATACAAGGACTTATTCAGAAGGAGGTGGTGCAGTAGGATTTTAATAATCAAAAATAACTAACATAAAGGATTGTGAGAAATTTGAGTTTCTTCACTGAGGGAAGAAATGGGAATCCTTAGCATGAAACAATACATCTCTGTTCTCTATGTGTTTAACATGACTTCACAGCCTACTGAGCTGACCAGTGGAGGATCCAGAGGGGACCTGAAGAGTCTCTCTGGGAACATTGTGACAGATGCATATGGCACCATTTTAATGAACAAATCATATAGATTCTTCCTGCTACATAGACTGAGATAGACCATAGAGGCTTCCCCAATTCCTTTCTGGAATTCTTTTCAGGTGGTTTATTTATTATAGAGGTCTAATATGTACAGGAAATGGTGCAGGGTAAAATGTGGAAAAAAGTATTCCAGTTCTTTTCTGTGGACCTTATTGTCAAAACATGATTCTAACGGGATGAAAACCATTATAGAAAGCCATCTGTTTTCTTTCTGCCTTCTTATTTCCTTTCTCTTTTCATTCCATTTACATGGGTCTTTAAATCAGAAAAAAAAAAGGGAAAAGATACCACTCCTGGTCCCCATCTTTCCTATCTCAACCCCTGACCACATGAAAATGCTGCTGACTGAGTCCACTATTCTCTAGGCTCTAACTCGGCCCTCAACTCCAAAGCTGTTCCATGTTTATTTCAGCATTTAAAGATTTAATCATATCTTCTCCGCTTTCTACTACAGTCAAAACTCGGCTCCACAACAGTTTACTTTAAATCAACTTTCAGTGGAGAAGAAAGGAAGGTGGCCAAGGACAGGAATTTTAATGGTTAGTGATTATGCCTTCATTTTTAGACAGCCTTTTCTTTCCCATCCATCCAGTTTCAGACTGGAGGCAAAGAGATGCAGAAAAGAAGAGCAAGCCACCCTTGCACTGCTGAGTTCCACCGTGGGCTGCAGACAAGGGCCAGGTCTCCTGGCCCTCAGCCCGCTGTTCTTTCCACTGCTTCAGCACCCCTCCTGTCCTACATTCTAGGTCACTGGCAGTGCTGTAGGGAGCTTCATTAATTATGATAGTCTCGCTGTGTCAAATGGATTACAAATGGAACCACCTGTGGGGAGCCTACAAGGTTACTGACAGAGGCTAAAAGGAGATTGGAAAGTGAAGAACAAGCGTCTTCTAAATGCATGCTGTTATCAAACAAAACAAATCAGCAGAAATAAATTAAGCCTGAAAGACAGTTTCACCTCTTCCAAAATTCTGATTTAGTGAATGCTGTGGGAGGTGTCGGTATGTTCATTCTTGCATAGAATTCGGTCGTTGATGCCATGCACGAGAATCAGTCTGGAAGTAGGTAAGTCAGGAATTGACCTGGGCTAGAATGAGTCCCCTCTTGTGAACAACACTACTCCAGACTAACGTGGGCCTAGAGATGGTTCTCCCAAACTCATGGCATCCTCCTCCAATCAGGACCCCCACATCCAGAACCGAACCTGGCTGTGTGAGGCAGAAGAGTTCTCAGATATCTGGCTGAAGAACACTGGGCAGTTATGCCACCATCTAGCGTAGAGACGACCTTTTAGGTCCTTCCCCCAAGAGCCTCATAAAGACTTTCTATGTTTCTAGCTGCTGTCTGAAAGTTATTCTGGGCAGTTTTACCAGTAGCCCCATATCCTTTGCAATTTCTGCAATCTCTTGTCCAAGATTCAGTGTGACATATGTAAACCAATCTGATTTCTTAATGCATTACTCTATTACATTGAGCTATGTCTACTCACTATCTACTGAAGGAAGAACAGACCTCTCACCCCAGCAGCCTTTGTCCCCATCATCATCCAACATATAATGGTCACCAATGATGTGCCAAATTCTGTGTTAGGTGCCGAGGATGTCTCTCCTCCACTAAAACCTGTCCCTTTCAACAGGCAAAACTTGGATGGGAATCACCTAGGAAACTTTTCCAAATGCCATATGCCTCCTCTCGCACAGATTCTGGTAGAGCCTTCAAGGTTGGGCTGAAAACAACTATTGCATATGCAGACAGACACACACACACACACACACAAACACACAATTGGAAAGACACAGAAATTAGTGCTCACAATATAATAATGCTGTAACAGTTAGACATGGGTTGCTACAAGGTATATTAGATTCTCACCTAGCCCAGGCTTGAATTCAAAATGGGGGATTATTAGAGATTGCTTTTTAGAAGGTGTCTGTGCTGAGAATTTTTAGGATGAATAGCACTTAGCCAAAGAAATAGAAGAAACATAGTCTAGGCCAAAGATTCTGGATGTGTGAAGGCATACGGGGAGATGAAAGGGGAGGGGATTTTGATAACTACAAGGACTTAAGTAGTTGGGAAAGTGTCTAGACAAGAGGCTTAAGAGAGACAAGAGAGAGACAAGAGCTGTATCATTAAGGCCCCTTAGGCCATGTTAAGAGGTTTGGGAGCCACTGGAAGGATTCCATGAGGAGGCAGGTGTGGTCATCCAGGTGAGAAATGCTGAAGATCTCACCTAAAGCCAGGGGGTTGGAAAGGAGGACAGGGACAATTGGATGTGATGCATAAGGAGAAGCAGAATCAAGGAAGAAACCCAAGTTCAGACTTGGAAAATGAAGTAAATGACGATGTTGGTCACCAAGTTAGAGAGAGCAGAGGAGCAGTAGTAAAGCCAGAGAACAACAACTTTTGGACATGGGGGGAACCTTCTGGAGCAGTGCTCAGTGAGACATGTGATCTGAGAGGACGGAAACACAGATTTGAGCATCATCAGCGTAGTGGGAATTGAAGCCCTACCAATAGTGTGCACAGACAAGAGTCCTGGAATACCAAAAGGGAAGGTTTGAGAGGAAACAAGATCAGACTACAAAGGGGACTGAGATGAAAATCACAAGAGCATGATTAAATAAATCAAAGAAGGTTGCAAAGAAGGAATGGCCAGTGGTGAAGCTAAATATGAATTGGAAGTGTCCACAGGATTTAACGACAAGGTGGTCACTTGTGGTGTTGGCACAAGCAGCTTTCTTGGAATTTTGGGCATGGAAGTCTGACTAAGGAGGAGGGGAAGTGAATGGCAGATGATGAGCTGGGGCAGCCGGGGTAAATTCATTAAGACTTTATTACAGAGCAGTGGGAAGATGGGATTGGATGCAGATGATGTGCCAAGAGCTGCAGCAATTGTTTATAGAAGCAATGGGAATGTTAAGGAATGCAGAAGCCTGGAGCAGTCAGAAAAGACTGCAGGAAAAAAAAAATGTTTAAGCTAATCTTTGAAGGAGGGCTTGCCAATTGTCTAAGGAGGGAGGACTTTTCTGAAACGAGAGGTGGCAAGTGCAAAGGCAGCAGACAAAAGAAAGTACAAACATCGTTAGGGAATTCTAAGTAGCTCTGTTTTGGACTGTCTCCTCCTTCATAAGCCCTTCATTCCAGCCAGACTGGACTGTTCACTCTCTTTTACGGCATTTTTCACGAAGCCTCATTGTTACTCAAGGAAAGGTCCTTGAGGCCAGGGACTATCTTTCTATTAGGACCCATCTTGGTATTATCCTCAGTACCCAATGTAGAGCCTTGAACTTAGCAGGCTTTCTGTTAATCCAGTGGTTCTCAAAGTGTGCTCTTATGAACAGCAGCAATATCTGGGAACTTGTAAGAATTGCTGATTCTCTGGCCCCACCCCAGAGCTACTGACTGAGAAACTCTGGAGTTGGGGTCAGTAATTTGTGCTTTAACAAGCCCTAAGATGATGCTGATGCAGCTAATATTTGAGAACCACTGGCTTAGCTGAGGGTCTCTCTCTTTTTTTCCCTGGAATAGAAATTTGTAACTGCATTTCTCATCACCTATATAAGAAATCTTTTATTAGCAAAATAAATTTGAGCAATAGAGAAGTGGTTTGGGGGAATTGCAGTGTCCCTGGCTTCAGCAGCATTCAAGAACTAAACATTGAGGCTGGGCATGGTGGCTCATTCCTATAATCCCAGCACTTTGGGAGGCTGAGGTGGGAGTATTGCTTGAGGCCAAGAGTTTGAGACCAGTCTGGGCAACATAATGAAACCCTGTCTCTCCAAAAATAAATAAACATTTTTAATAAATCTAAAATAATGAAACATTGAATGACTGAGGTTTGAACTTAATGGTGGCCAAATTTCCTACTCTCCCTCTTTTTTTTTCACTTTCTCCTATGCTTTACTTACTCTGCTTCCCTTTCCACCTTTCATTTTCACATTTAAAACTGTCTTAGGTTATAGTTTTCTGAGAGTGAGTACTTTGGAGAAAAAATGCTATAAAAGTCTTAATTATAAGCCACATCTAAATAAAAATTTGCAATAAAAATCAAAGATTTTCCAACAAGTTCAAGTGCATTTTTCCAGAAAATTTAGAATGACTGGGGAAACATTCCCTTTTGCTTACATTCTTGCAGCCCTTCTGTTTATTCAGTGATTCTCAAAGGGTGGTTTTAGGACTAGCAGCAATGTCTGGGAACTTGTGAGAAATGCTGATTCTCTGGCCCCACCCCAGAGCTACTGAGATAGGCCTTCAGAGACACAATTTCAATCAATGTGGAGAGACACATTTCCTTGGAGCTGAATTCACTTCATACCATCCCAGGAATACTTACTGCTTGGTAAATTTCAGCATTTACTGCAGGTGTCAGCTCCCCATGGTGTAGAAAGCTGCTCTGAATTTCTGCCAATAAGTTTTTAGCTTTTCTATTACCTCAGCCTTAGGTGATGGTCAGACAAGCACTAAGCAAGGCAAAGGTCTCACAAATGTGCAGCAAAGACGACCCAAACCAGCAGTTGTCCTTAATAGGCAGCCTCCCCTTTGCTTAATGTCTGAGCACTTTCTCATCAATCGTAACAATTTATTCCTTTGTGAGAGAGATATATAGTACACATATATATATGTGTATATGTGTGTATGTATGTGTACATAATATGTGTATATTTGCTATATATATGTATATCTCGATATAGATAGATAGATAGATAGATAGATAGATAGATAGATAGATAGATAGAAGGCTGAGTGAGAAGAATTTCAATAGCACAAAAAGCTGTGCTATTGAAACGTTTTTGGGGTTTTTTAATCCATTGTAGTGAATGCATCACAGATATAAGTATCAATCTTGATACAAATTTCATGATATCTGTGTATATTACCTACTTGCTTTTAATATATACAAAAACAAGACAGTGGAACTAAATATATGACCACAACATACACGTACACATTTTCCTTTGTAAATACAGCATTGTGGTAGACATTTCCTCATGTAAGAGGAGCAAAACACGTCAAAGTTGCATACTGTAACATATAAAGACCATTTCAGTCCCTCCCCAAATTGGGTAAGTATTTGGGGAAAGGGAAGGAGATACCAGAATTTAGAAAACAGATCTTCCAACTCTTAAATAAACAGCACTATGAAGATCTTTCTTTCCCATAAATATCTTTATAATTTTGGTGACTCTGTTTTAGGGAAGCATTGAATTCCAGGTGAATTTGAGTTTCAGAAAGTGGAGTTAGAGTCCAAAGAGGTACTGAAAGGTAAAATTCTTTACCCCTCAGAATTTGCTATATCTTTGCCGTATCCAACTAGGTTAAGTACCTTGATCAATTCATGGTTAAAGAAGTAAGAGTCCTAAAAATGACGAGAAAATTAGTTATTTCTTTCTGCTCCAAATATTTCATGGTTTATCTCTGAGATGTTCTCCTGAAAACTGAGGCTAATGTTTAGTATCTAACATTGTTTTCAGTTTCTTAACTATTTGGGAGCAAGTTAACTTTAAAAGAAAGATATCCTCTTTTTAACTCTCATAATGTTGACATTCAGATTATAGTAAATTATTTTTCACTATGGAAAGGACAATTTAGTCCTGTTTTCCTCCATGTTAACAGAATATGAGCTTTAAGAGAGGATTTTAATCTCTGGAGACTGGGAGGGTGGACTATGTTTGATTCATTTGATATGCCCAGCGGGGGCGCCTGTTTTCTTCTCTGGCTTGGACTTGCTACTCTAGCTCTATCTAAATATATAACATAGTGCAACATTCCAAGGAACACTGTCAACCTTGGTGGGTGATACTAATTTACAAATAAGTGTGACACATTAGAGCCTTTGGGAAGGGGAGGAGAAGCCCAGGCACTCAGATGACACTTTATGTAAGAGGACTGGAAAGCCAGGATCTATTTTTGCTCTCAACAGTTTCCTGAGCATTGTAAACCAAAAAGTATCTGAGACAAGTCTCAGTCAATTTAGAAATTTAATTTGCCAAGAAATAGTACATGCCTATGACACAGCCTCAAGAGATCCTCAGAACATGTGCCCAAGGTGGTCAGCCTACAACTTGGTTTTATAGGTTTAGGAAGACATAAGACATTGATCGATACACATAAGATGGATATCAGTTTGGTCTGGAAACGCAGGACAACTGGAAGCAGGGCTTCTAAGTTATAGGCAGATTCAAAGATTTTCTGATTGACAGTTGCTTGAGTTATTATCTGAAGACCTGGAATCAATAGAAAGAAATGTCTGGGTTATTATGATAGGGGGTTGTGCAGACCAAGGTTTTATCATGTAGATGAAGCCTCCAGGTAGCAGGTTTCATTGAAAATGGATTATAAATGTTTCTTATCAGAACGAAAGAGTCTGTTCTATCAGTCTTAAGGTCTCTGTGTTGATGTTAACTCTAGTCAGCTTTGTCTGAATTCCAAAAGGGAGGATGATATAATGAAGAATGTTCAACTGCCTCTTCCCAACATGGCCTGAACTAGTTTTTCAAGTTAACTTTGGAATGCAGTTGGCTGAGAGGAGGGGTCCATTCAGGTGGTTGTGGGACTTACAATTTTATTTTGGTTTGCAGCACCTGGGCTCAGTAATCAGGAAAAACAAGCCCTCTTCTATGAATCAGTTCGATTGAGGTGGGGCACATTTTTCACTTTAGCTATCTCTTCATCTAACTTCTGCTTCTGTGCCCTTTGCCAAGCTTCCATCCCCTTTAAGGTTAGGACGGGGAAAGGAGGGAACTCCTTAGCCCCACTCTGGAAGGAAAGTGCAACTAGTCTTGGCAGAGCTTAGGTACATATCAGTCACCAACGTCAATCAACCATTTTGTTATTCTTAGCTCCAGTCTGAACATGTCCTAGCACTGCCCTAGTTGGAAAATTCTAGATTATCCCCTCATAGTCCTTTGCCTCTGGGACCCACTTTGGCCAATTCTGCTTCAACAGGGTATTTCTACCCACCTTCTCTTTTGGTTTGCACTTTTATAAAAAACGCAACTCTTTAAACCAGATTAGGTTTACTGGTTTATTTCTTCCTCTACTTGTCATCACCGTAAAAATTTCAAACCAAAATTTATTAATTCAACAGCTGGCAGTCTTCTCTGAATGCCCTTGTGTACAGAAATCTACAGAAAGTGCTGAGAAAAGACTCAATAGGAAATAGTTGAAACATGAAAAGACATGAAGTCGATGAATGAAGGCATGATAATGATCCAATGGAAAGGAAAATAGTTAATAATAGCTATTTTAACTAAATGCTTCCTCTATGCTAGACAGTAAGCTACTCATCATGGCTAAATCTTTTTCATAGATTATTTCATGTAATCCTCACCTGGGCTAAGTTTTATTAAACTCTATTTTACAGACAGCTTAGCAAGCTTCAGTTACATGTTCAAAGTCACAGAACTGGCAAATACCTGAGGCAGGTTTAGAAAAGAAGTCAACCTTACTCGTAAGCATGGGTTCTTTCAAATAAGGTGTATACATTTCCCAACTGAAAGACTGCCTCTAAGTAGTTTCAATTCAATTTTAAGCAGTGGTTCTCAGCCTTGAACTATTTTACCTCCCCCCCACCAAGGAACATTTAGTCATAGCTGGGGATATTTTTGGTTGTCACATATTGTCATACAGTGCTACTGGCATCTGATGAATTGAGGGATGCTACTAAGCATCCCACAGTGCTCAGGACAGTACCCCACAACCAAGAATTACCTGGTCCAAAATGCCAACAGTACTGAGGTTGAGAAATCCTGATTAGGAGGATGGTGGATTTTTAAAGCCACTTCCTAAAAAGCAGGTTGTTGTGTCTACACCTCACTTATGTGCACATTATGTCCCATCACAGATGACAGCAGCCTTCTGAATCTAACTCCCTACCCCCTGGTGAGAAGACGGAAGAGAAGGTTCTTTGGGCTGTGTTGTCTCGTCTCAAGCTAGGTGGCTCCTCCTGGAAACCCACTGAGAACATCTAAAAAAAATCACAAAACCTGAGGACCTCCAGACAGCGGAACCACACAGTTACTGGTTTTTGACTATGTTTTCTATGCTTCCTTATTACTTTTATCTGCCTCCCCTTGCCCTTTTAAATGATTTTACACTTGAAAGCAGCTGCCGTCGAGAAAAAAAAGAACAGATTCAAAAAGCAAGCTGTTTTTAAAAGGAAATTTTAAAGCTGACATTGTGCATGTCTGCTCCAAACCATGCCATGACAGATGCAAGAATTATGATTTTTAAATTATTTAAAGATTTTTTTAAATGTATTATACAGAGGAAAAATATTTCACATATAATAGTATATCTATAGCTCTTGCTGATCTCATGTTAAAATGTATCGTATATGAAAGAAGTCTTTAAACATAGAAATCTATTTAAAACTGAAAAACTGTGTTCAAAAATCCAATCTATCAATATCATTAGAAATAATATTATAAGCAAACATATACCACCTCACCTATTGCTTTCTCGGCACTCATTTACATTTAGTCTTCCATTCTGTCAGCATTTAAGAGCTTCAACATGAAAGTATCTTAATTTATAATGCAAGAAAAACCACATACAAAAAGTACTAAAATTTTGTAAATACACAATAATCCTAATACCTTCGTACAAATGCATATGGGCAACTAATTTCTTTTTGATCCAATGATGTCTTTTTTAGCTTCTTGGAGAATGAAGTAATCCAGTTAGGAAATGGTGTAGTAACATATACAATTACCCTCAAATGTAAAATCAAATATTATTACATTTTGTTCTAATTGAAATCTGAAGCATGGTGTCTGCACATCAGCATAGTTTTAAATCTTATAGGGCATGCTGGAATTAGCTCAGATCATAAAAATATTTAACATTTTACATTGTTAATAAAGTTTTTTAGTTAAGCTAAGCTTGTCTCATTTTAGATGACTATGCAGATAAGACTTTTCCAATGTGTAGTTGGTGTCTTGTCTTACGTTTAGACTCTTGAAAGCAGGACACATTAAGCAATACTATATTTTAGAAAGGAGGAAGCCACATGCTTTGTTTTTCTGCTCACAGCTTTGTTGTGATCTTCCTTCACTAAACTTGTAACATGGTACAAATTTTGTTATACCGTCCCCTGTTCTTCCTTTGGCCCATTTCCCAGACAGAATTTCCCATGGGCTGAGAGATCAAGTCTTTGCATTTCTTTTCTTGTTTTCCATAGTCTGAAAAACCTTCAAGTCAGACAGGAGGCACCAGTGTCTAGTACAATAGGAGGATGAGCTAGATGTCGATAAGTGGTTTATTAAAGACACAACTTTAATCCCAACCCTGTTCTTTCCCAATACTTATGTGCACAGGCGTTTATATGTATACCAATATTTTTACCTAAAAACTAAATATATTAAGGCCTTTCGCTTTAGTGAATGTGAAGAGAGGTACAGATGAACTACTGTAATAATTACTGTATTAGGTTGAATTATATGAAATTTCTTATATTTGACTGCTTTGACCTACAAAATGGCAATTTCATATAGTTCACCCTAATATCCAATGTGGAAATTATACTTGGAATTGTCTTCTAGCTCTTTTGATTGAAAGTGAAAGAATTAAAGGGTTGGAAGAGAACGTTATACAGGTCTCTATTTAGATCATACCAGCTGGTTTTTGGCCTTATTCTTTGAATCTAGAGTCGTGTTCCAATGAACCAGTAATTAATGCATGGTTATAGGTATACCTGGCTTCAAAAAAGAAGTAGCCACGGAAAGCTATACGAGAAAATCACAATTTTCTGAATCAAATATTTGTAAAACAATTCAGCTATTTAAAGATTCTTAGGGTGAATACTCCCTGGGAAAACAAGCAACCCAGACTTACCTGGTCTGCAAACCTTGATTTAAGCTTAATATCCCTTCCTGAATGTAATTCATTTTCACCCCCTAAGGTCATTTCACTTAAGATCCATTGTTTTTGAAATGTTGAAAGCCCAGTTTGGCAGCTCTCAGCACCTGCCTATCCCCTCTCCTATACTTCAACTATATTGAACTCTAGCTTCAGTCTAGTTCCTACTAATCCATGCAAAGTTATTAACTGATAAGCCCAATCTTGTTGTTCAGCACGTTCTTCTAAATGCCTGACCTGAATAACTTCTGCTTGGTTAACTTGTGTTCATTCTCGCCTTAGTCTCAGTGCGAAAGTAACACTTACCTTCTGTGCAATTGTCCTTTTTACAACTGAAGACTGTTAATAAATTCAGGTCTCACCTCCATGTCTAAAAAGACTGTAGTAGATATTCATGGAGATGGGAATGTGTCTAATTACCTAGCCAGACTTTGAATATTTAAGGTAATATATTCAACTACCGTATATTTTATTCATAGTGCCTGTTTTCCAGCCTTTGATCAGTTTTGTAGTTCCCGCAGATAAACTCCAAGATCTAAAGACCCTCTTTCAGTAACATATCCTAAAATTAAGTTTAGTGCTCAAAATCCTGGTAACCTACACTGGCCCATGGTTACAGTAGGTAATTCACTGTCTCCCATTAGACAGGCCAATGCATCCCTTAAGAGCTGCCCCGCTCTCCTCTCACCTACCAAAGGATTTTCTCAGGTGTGGTTCCAAGCGATAAAGTTCTACTGTCTTGGCTTCCTGCTGGTAATTTGCTTTCAGATTAGCAATAACACTGAGCCGATCTTTAAGGTTAAGAAGAGAACATTGAACTCATTTTGTCACACATACCCACATGCTTGAAACAGAAAAGGATGTAAACTTTTGTGGCATACATTCACCCGTTTTCCCACCATATCTTTAATATCCTGTGGTGATTTTTTTTTTTTTTTTCAGATTACAAAGACAATACATGTTCTTTGTGGGAAATCTGAAAAATACTACCAAATAGAAAATAAAAATCACCTGAATTCCACCACGAGCACATTGTTTAAAACCACATTTCTGGGTTTTAAATCAGTCAGTGGCTGGGCCCAAAGGCACTTTTGGGTAAGATAAGAAATGCCCACAAAACCAAGGTGTCACTTAAAAACACAAAACAAAACAAAAACAGCAAAAAAAAAAATTCTGTCCACTAATGTTTTGCACGCATCTAGCAGCAGATTCACTGCAAACCTCTGGTTATGCCATTATTCAGGGGTACAAAGAGTGTTTTAGAAGTAGCATAGTCCTGATGCCTCCTCTAATGAATTAAAGCTCTTGGGGGAAATTCTAAAATTGCCGGACCATTTTGTTTCTCTGCGCTTCTACGAAACCAGCTGGGATACTGAGTGTTTGGCAATACTGCCACCTACTGAAAGCTATGCTTCAGAGTGAGGGGAAATAAAGACAGAGAATGTAAAAGCATCTACTTTGTTTTAAACAGCAAACAAATGGACCAGATTAACAATGATCCCATCTGGAATTTAAAACTCTGAAAGTGTCAACATTGAAAGGATTATGGATATCATCCAGCCAAACTTCCCACCTTACCCACACATACCCAAGCAATGTCTATCATTTCTTTGTCTTAGGAATGTCACCAAATACAAAATGCTCAACTTTCAGGTAACCGTAGGTAGGATGACAAAACGCTGTGATACTATTGGCCTCAGGATAAATTATTAGAATTAAATATATAGACCATAGTAGACCTAAGAATATAAAAGAATTGAGTATATTATAAAAATGACATTTCAGATCGATCAGAAAAGTTAGTTTGGATTATTAATTTATATTGGGATAACTGGTTAGCCATTTCTTGAGAGAAATATTAGATCTATACCTCATAATTTTTATCAAAATAAATTCCAGATGAAATAAAAGTTGACATATTCAAGCACATAAATAAACATACAACAGGACTAGCAGGCAACATGAGTGGATATTTATATAATTTGAGTGTGAAAGAAGTCTTTCTTTGAGTGACACTAAAGGAAAAAAACAGAAAGAAAGGATGAATGGAATTTGACTTATTAATACTGCTAAACTCCTATATAGTGAAAAATAACAAACCAATTTGAGAAAACAATATATGCAACAAAAAGTATAGATCTCAAATACATATTAAGAGCTTAAACATCACTACTTTGGGGACATTTCCATGATCTACAACTCCCTTCTCAACCAAATGTTTCCATTTCATTCTTTCCTTATTGAATGTTTTCATTATTGCTTGTTTAATTGCCTGTTTACCCCTATTAAATTGGAAGTATAAGAAGGCAGCAACCATGTCTATTTTGCTTATCATTGCATCCATAACACATAACACAGTGCCAGACACAAAGCAAATGCTGAAAACATACTTACTGAATGAGTGAATAATGAATGAATGAATGAATGAATGAATGAATGAATGAATGTTATTTTCTCATTCAAGGAGAATCAAACTTTCCACCAGAAAATTAGACCAAGGACACAAACTGGCAATGCACAATAAACTAAAATAACCTACTAATAATAAATATGAAAGTGTTAAAGTGTTTTAATACACTAGTAATAAAAAATGCAAGTTAATATTATATACTCCTTTTTATATGTCAGAAACGCAAAGGGTATAAAAAATTAAAGTTCCCAGGGACAAAAAGGAAGTATAGAAATAAACATTATCTTACAGAGTCAACAGGAATGTAAATTGATTCCACCTTTCTGAAAAAATATTTTGGTAATGTATTTTTCCTGCATGCCTAGTAATTCCACTTTAGGGAAATTCTCCTTTAATGGGTCAGAAAATAAAATGAGCTAAGATGCATTTATTCATTATTCAAAAAGTATATGCAAGAAAAGATGTTTATAGCAGCATTATTTGGATAAGTAGAAAAATGTAAATAAGCCTACTTTATAGGGTTGGTTAAATATGGTACATCCTTTCAATGGAATACTGCGTACCAGTTAAGAATAAGCACCATATGTGTATTTATTGAAATGTACAAGATATATTGTTAGATGAAAAAGGAAGTTATAGAGGAATATTTATAGTACGATCCCTTTTTAAAAATATATGCATGCATGTGTGCATTAAAGAGTCTGAAAGGATACTTGCCAAAGTGTAACAGCATTTATCTCTGGGAGGTGAGATTTGGAGCAATTATATTTATTTTCTTTTTGCATATCTGTAACTTCTAATTTTTCCACAATGAGCATGTAGTATCTGTATAATTTTTCAGGGAATAAACAATGATGTTCACAATATATATTAAATGAAAAACACGTTATAAAACAGTATGTATAGTATGACACAATATTTGTAAAAAAGAAAATTATATATAAATATATCTATGTATGTATATATATGCATAAGAAAGCTAGGAGGACATAAACTAAAATGTTAATAGTAGTTATGGGTAGTGGGATTATGGGTGATTATTTTTTCTTTTTGCTTTTCTGTGTTTTCTAATTTTTCTACAATGAACATGTATTACTTGTGTAATAAAAACTATTAATAAAAGTTTTAAAAAATGAATATGTGAAAGGGACATTTTTGACTCACTAATTGTCTTCATCCTCTTCCCCACCCTATTTCCATCCCCTCCTTGGCTTATTCTTTGTCAAAATATGGGCAGTGGGGATATAGAGAGGAAACAACAGGGCACCAGAGTTTTGAGAATGGAAGAGATAGAGAGGCACAAAGAGGGATGAGAAGGAAAGAGAGAGGAAGGAAGCAAGGGTCTGGAAAAGAAGGTAAGAAAGAAAGAAAGAAACTGCTAAGTGAAGTCAGTGGAGGAAGGAGTAAAACAGGTTTAGAAACTTTTTCACTAACAAGAGCAATGTCTTTAAATTTAGCTCAGAGTTTCTGATAGCTACAGCAAGAAAAAGAAATACACTAAGTTATTTTGTTTTCTAATAAAAGGAGACACACACACAAACACATGCACCCCTACATTCCTGGAGAGATATCTAGAAATGAAATTCTGACAGGAATGTATCCCAAGAAGGTTTTCAAGGGGCAAACTGTTGTGATCCAGCTGGGTGCCAAGGGCTGTACAGTACAGCTTGGAGTTCATAGACTTTTGTTTGAATCTCAGACATGCTGCAACCAAGTACATGCCTGTGGCTAGCAGTTCCAGCATCCATTCTCTCCTTTTTTTCTTTAGTAATAGAGAACCCAAAGACACCACTAGTCACCTAAAGTAAAGACTCCCATTTCCCAGGCTCCTCTGGATGTGAGTGTGGCTGTATAACTGATTTTGGCCAAAAGTATATGAGTGGAAGTGTGCAATTTCCAAGTAACATTCATTAAATAAAAGGCGTGCATTTTCGTGATCTTCTTTTCTTCCCTCTGCGATAAGAACATGAGCATGGGAACTGAAGCAACCATGCTGGATCCAGAAATGGACACCAACTGAGGATGGCAGAAGTTCCCTATGTCGACCTAAAATAATCAAGATCTAACGTAAAGAGAGTTTCTTCAAGCCCAAGTGGGAAGATGGACCACCCAGAAACACCATCTCCAAAGGAATAGAGTCGGTGTTCGAAAGTAAGGAAGTTAAGATTTCATTTCTGTAGGCAGAGACAGAGGAGATTTTAGCAGAATTACATTATTCATACAAGGTTGGCACATATAGCAATTTGCTTATAGGCAGTGTTTCTTTCTGGGAAGGGCACACTTAACACATTCTTACAGATGGTGTAATAACCATGGGTTTTCTGTCGTCTGAGCTAGGCAAACCAGGACAACAAAGGAAAAATTAATCTATTATAAGAGTCATTAATTAAGAAGGCAGAAGGTTTTGTTCCTGATGTTTAATTCTCTCTAGCCATTGAACTGAACTAGAAAAATAAGAAAGAAAGTGAGTTAATCTATAATCTAAGAACAGATGTAACGACATTTGACTCAGATCACAGTCATGTCTCTCTCGAGGCTTAAAGTGTTTGGTGTTTAATTCTCTCTAGCCAATGAACTAAACAAGAAAAATAAGAAAGCTAGTTAATCTATAATCTAAGAGCAGAAATTGTAACCATATTTGACTCAGATCACAGTCATATCTCTCTCAAAGCTAAAAGTGTTTGGGGGATTCCAATAGCTCTTAAATTTTATTTATTTTCATATCTAGCAGCCCTGGGCCACCTACCTCCATCCTATTACCCACTAAAATAAATAAATAAAATAATGTCTATCTTGTTTAAGGCATTATGAGGTGAATCTTTGTACAGGAGAGCCTGTTCACTAAATTAATTTCCATATGCCTCAGTTTCCTCATAGTAAAATGTGGATAATAATACCAATATCATAAGAGGTTCAACCAAATAACTGTTTAATTACTTGCTTAGAACTAAAGCTCTTTTACGGAGAAAAATCAAACAAACAAAACATTGCATGATACCATATTGGAGAACGTTGGGGAAAGGAAAATCTTTTAAATAGTGTTTTAAATCAAATGTTCATTGATTTCCACATGGAAAAAAATGTAAACTTGACTGCTGCCTCATGACTTACACGAAAATTAATTCCAAATTGATTACTGATATAAAGTTAAAAGGTAAACAGTACAGAAGATAATATAGGAGAATTGTGAAATACTTCCTAACAGGACACAAACTACTTTGGAAAACTGTTTAACATTATCTATTATCTAGAACATTTGTGTGCCTTCTGATCTAATAATTTCACTCCTAGATAGAAACCTAACAAAATTATATGTGTGTGTATTCAGACAGGTAAAAGAATATTCATAGCAACATTATTTGCAGCAGCCAAAAACTGTAACCAATTCAAAGATCCATCAATAGAAGCATGGAATGAGCAAATCGTGGTATATTCATACAATTGAATGCTATAGAGCAGTAAAAACAAATAAATGGACTACATGACAGCTACTTACAACCATATGCAAGAATATAACCATAACAGTGATGAGTGGACAAAAGCTAAGTGCGAAAGAATGCATATGCCACAGCAGCCAACATTTACAGCAGCTGAGAGATGATGTTATGGCCCCATGACACAAATCTGGGCAAGCACCACAGCATTTATGACAGTTCACCCCTTGCATTGCTCAGATTCACTTGTTCTCACATTAAATTTGCTCCATCCAGATACAGTTTCTTCTGAATTCTGTTGTCACAATTCCTGGAGCCATAAATAAAAAGAGGGATAGTGGGACAAACCACAGCCCCCACTTATGCATTTGGTCCCAAGACTGTATAGCTGATTCTCTTCATCTCCCTACTCTACCAACCATTCCAGAACCCTTCATTCTAGGCTGACCCTTCTGGGTTGCCCAGTAGAATGGCTAGACCCTCACCAAGGGGTATGAGGTTCTGAGGGTTACCATGCCCTTATTGGACTGCGCTTGCTGTTCTTTTCGACTTACAGTTAAACCTTGATATGAGAATACCAAGAGATGATCCATCAGGTCACCTGCGTGCCAAATATTTACCTGCATCATGATTACTTTGCAGTAGCTCTCTTACGCCATGATGATTAGGGCCAGCCACCCCTGTCTGTATGATAACTCTTTTATTTGCCTTCAAGTTAACTGGCATAAGGAATCTAAAGTGACTTGGTAACAGCTGTAGCTTAAAGTTTAGTGGGACTCATTTTCTCCCCTCTAGGACCCAGTATCTCTAGAACCACAGACTCTAAAGTTGTAGAAATGGGAAGCATACAGGGGATTACTGAGGCCACTCCTACTTTCAGCCCTTGATTTTTGGGCCCATATATTCTATCTGTTGGAGACACAACCATATAGCGACCATTGGTTTAAGAAGAATAGTGCATCCTGGAGCATAACACCCAATGTTGCAAGGTGTCCTCTCCTTTAAGAGCATGTCGTCACTCCATCAGGGTGGAGTATGTCATAGGAACAGTGAATCCAGTAGTCATGTTTTCACTGATAACCTTTCCTATAAAATGGGACCCTTGGTCTGAGGCAGTGCTATGCAGGATCTTATTTCAGTAGATCACACGTCAGTGAGTCCACAGAGAATGGTGCTGGATGAAACTCTGCAGACAGTAAAGACAAACCTACATTCAGAAAACAGGATAACCCTAGTCAGGTAGATGCAGTCAATTTGCCATCAAGTGACAGGTAGTTCCTATCGAGAAATGATATTGTATCATGGACACAGTGTCAATCTCTATTACCAACAGGTTGGACATTCAGCAGGCTGAATGTCTGCGAGCCTTGGTGAGAAAGGCTTGTATTCGTTTCCTGTTTTTGCTGTAACAAATTACCACATACTTTGTGGCTAAAAACAATGCAAATGTATCAACTGACCATTCCAGAGGTCAGAAATCAGTTTCACTGGTCTAAAATCCAGGGACAGCCAACCTGTATTCCTTCCCAGGGCTCTAGAGAATGATCTATTTCCTTTCCTTTATAGCTTTTAGAGGACTCCTGCATTTCTTGGTTCATGGCCCCTCTCTCCATCTTTAGGCCAGCAGTGCAGCATCTTCAATTCTCCTCTCTCTCTGCTTATAACTCCCGCTTCCATCATCACTGCTTCTTCCTTGACTCGGACCCCTCTGCTTCCCTCTTGTAAGGAAGGGCTCTTGTCATCACATCAGGCTTACTCAGATAATCCAGGGTAATTTTCCCATCTCAAGATCCTTAATATAATCAAATCTACAAAGCTCCTTTTGCCATGTAAAATAACCTATTTGCAGGTTCCAGGGATTCAGATGTGAACAGCTTTGGAGGAGTCATTATTCTGTCTACCACAAACCAATGCTGTTGGACTCAATCATAGCCTCATCCCTCCAAGGAGTTGTTTTTTGAATGGTTCAGAATTTTCTGCTGTAGATTGCATGGCCTCACTTCAAAACCCTAACGGTCTCTGCTGTGATTCTCTTATAGGAGTTTGCCAGAGTCTCCATTAGCATCCTCAAATACCCAGATACCTCTAGTACCATGACCTCTGCCAGATATAACCCAAGTGACAGGGCTGCTAATCCAGTGCCCTAAACCTGCTGCAGAACCGCTCCTTGCTCTGGGATCCGGTTAAAACTAACATTCTTAACATCATCTGATACACAGGTCAGAACTCTATCCCCAAGGGAGATGATAAAAATTAGCTATATCGTCTTGGGACCAGCTGCATCCCAAGTGGAAATATGCTGCCTCAAGCCCTGAAGGGGAGGACCAAGCTTCATAGTTCTTTCTTAATGATAGGAAATGCAAGGCACAATAACTTGTTTTCATTTTGGAGGGGATGTCCCAGCATCCCCAAGACCATGGGACCCCTAAAAACATCACCGATATAGTAGGTCCCTTAATCTTTGCAAGGTTTATTTCCCATCCCCTGGAGTTCATGTGTTTTACCATGGCATTCATAGTACTTCGTGGTCACCAAGTCCACTTAATATGATGCCATCAACTTAGTGGATAGAGGTGATGTTCTCTAGAAAGAACCCTCAAATTAATAGGCTCAGACTGTGCTGTCATGAGGCATGGTGAGGCTTTCTACAGATAGAAAAGCCTGGTTCCAAAAGGTCATCTGAGGACATGGAGTTATGCTATGTCCAGGTACTCAACCACTCAGTGATTAAAAAGTATATTATGAAAACATAGTGTGCTGTGGACATGTGAGGTCTACTGGAGATGGAGAAGCTGGGTTCCAAAAAGTCATCTGAGGACATGGAGTTGGGCTATACCCCAGGTACACATCTGCTGAGTAATAATATTATACAATGAGAACATGGAGTGCTTTTTTCATTGTTAGATAAAAGCCCATAACATTGTGGCACAATTTGTAACAGTACACACGTACTTTCCTGTTGATAAAACTTAGTACGGGCTTTTAAAGGTTTTCTCCCCATCTCTCCCCTGAAAACCTCTGCTAGTGACACTTAAAGATAGTTGATTTGTTTCAGGGAAGATAAAATTAGCAACCCTATCCTGAATGGTATTACCTAGGTTTTCTTCTAGCATCAACAGGCTAGCATTTCTTCTAGCATCAACAGGCAACCTACAGAATGGGAGAAAATTTTTGCAATCTACTCATCTGACAAAGGGCTAATATCCAGAACCTACAAAGAACTCAAACAAACTTACGAGAAAAAAACAAATGACCCCATCAAAAAGTGGGCAAAGGATATGAATAGACATTTCTCAAAAGAAGACATGCATACAGCCAACAGACACATGAAAAAATGCTTGTCATCACTGGCCATCAGAGAAACGCAAATCAAAACCACAATGAGATACCATCTCACGCCAGTTAGAATGCGGATCATTAAAAAGTTAAAAAGGAAACAACAGGTGCTAGAGAGGATGTGGAGAAATAGGAACACTTTTCCACTGTTGGTGGGATTGTAAACTAGTTCAACCATTGTGGAAAACAGTGTGGCGATTCCTCAAGGATCTAGAACTAGAAATACCATTTGACCCAGCCATCCCATTACTGGGTATATACCCAAAGGATTATAAATCATGCTGCTATAAAGAGACATGCACACATATGTTTATTGCAGCACTATTCACAATAGCAAAGACTTGGAATCAACCCAAATGTCCATCAGTGACAGACTGAATTAAGAAAATGTGGCACATTTCTTGCCACGGAATACCATGGAATACTATGCAGCCATAAAAAAGGATGAGTTCGTGTCCTTTGTAGGGACATGGATGCAGCTGGAAACCATCATTCTCAGCAAACTATCGCAAGAACAGAAAACCAAACACTGCATGTTCTCACTCATAGGTGGGAATTGAACAATGAGATCACTCAGACTCTGGAAGGGGAACATCATACACCGGGGCCTATTATGGGGAGGGGGGAGGGGGAGGGATTGCATTGGGAGTTATACCTGATGTAAATTACGAGTTGATGGATGCTGACGAGTTGATGGGTGCAGCACACCAACATGGCACATGTATACATATGTAACAAACCTGCACGTTGTGCACATGGTACCCTAGAACTTAAAGCATAAAAAAAAAAAAAAAAATTAGCAACTCTTATTGGGAACCCATAACATCTCTAGAATCCTGATTCTCTTAAAACTTCTTGCATCTTTTTCTGTAATAATTTTTATTATAATTACAATTAGTAGAGATCCTTTGAATTGTCTTAAACTCTCATAACACACATACCTGTGGTTGTATTAATCAGTTACAGTAAAAGTACCACATTCAGCAAAGCAGCTACTATTGGAGCTTCTTGGGTAAGCTTGTGGCAGTCTACTCACTGCATCTGCCATGGTTTGTCCAGTTTGTGAAGAAGCCAAACTAGTGAATTAAATGGGGATATGATAAGAATCAACATCCATGAATTTCTTCCATTATCCTTGATATGTAATAATGCTTTTGATTAACTATCTTAATGAGGCTGGAAGGTTTGAGGAACTACAACTAGGCCTTTTCTACTACAATAGCTCTTCCTCTACAGGTCAATAAATCAATGTGATAGTACTGCCAATTGCTAAGTATATCCATTTCAATGATATATTTCAGAACAGAAGAAATCATTACTAGGTGGGTCCATGGATGCCGCTGACCCACTGTGAGGCCAATATGGGTCAGGACTCCACTTGTTCTTCCTCTAACAGATGTTGGGCCCCTGGATATCAGTGTCAGCTCAGAACCTTTATCCAAAGCCCTTGAAAGAGTTGAGTATTCCCCTTTTCCCATTATTCCGTGTCCTGAATAAATGGCCATAGGGCCATTTGGGGAAGGACTAGGGGAATCATTACTGCATAAACTTTGCAAGAGGAAAGTTTGCAGAGACCATCTTAATGGACATGTAGACCCCCAGTCAGTAGATGAGGAGAGAAAACTGGCTCATATCTGAAAACTGGATAAGAGATTGTGATGTCAGCCTTCTGCTCATCATTTTTGCTCCCTTCAAATTATATTTTAAGTAATACCTCTGCCATTTATCTTACTTATAGGAATACATGATGACCATTATCAGCCATCTCCAAAGATCCCTGCAGGTTCAGCTCTCCTCCTACTATTCTGATCCTGCTGCCCCTTATAGCAATTATGCCCACCTTCTTCTGATGATTAGATGATTCCCCCCAGCTTTTGTTAATCCAGGATCCTACCATCTCCGTTGCTAGCAGGATCCCAGTTCAATAACAGCCTCTTCTACTATCAGCCCTGTCCTACACAGGATGGACACCACAAAACTCATTATTAATACTGCTACTCCCTCACTAGGACATTCCTTATTGTCTTGGAAAATAAAGTGTCCTCTGCATCCTCCCAAGGAAGAGAGTCAGCTGGTGGGTTTTCCAGTCTCATAGTAGATCTATGCCAGCATGCTTACTTCTCTGAGTCTTCTAATCCCTTCCTCTGTATTCTGCATGGTCATTCTTGTATCACAGCTTTAGTTAATGTGGCCCATCATTTTTTTCAAGCTTCCAGGTGCCGGAACTGCTGTTTAAACCATCTTCCAGGACCCTTACCAAAGTGTTAAATCTTATGTTACAGAAGAGTGTTTCTTATTCAGCTTTATATTTTGTCACCCCTTGATCCAGCACCCTTAGGATCCACATTCTTGTGGTTTCTGCTGGTACACATAAGTCAGCTCCTTTGGCGTATAATTCATCACCTCCTTTCAAAAGCCTAGGATATGTCCATTGTAGATCTCACCTTAGTTATGGGTCTGGCAGCCAGAAAAGGAAACACAGGCAGATCCTGTTTCCTTCCTATGAGGAAGACCTGCATTGTCTTATAAGGCCCGAGTGTCATTTGAGGTGTCTGCATTGTCTTCAAAATGGAGGGGGTAGCAGCTGTATCTTCCACAAGGTGCAATGAGCCATTTCTGCAGGTTTGGAGGGTTTTGGAGAATCTGGGCAATTATCAGGCTCAAGGGAAAATACTTAGAAGTTCCCTTTCCAGAGCTCCATCTCTATGGGGACCCTAACTCTAGTATCGTGAATTCAGACTGCTTTGAAACTCTGCCCCTCTTAAAACTAAATCTAGTGTGTCTAGTCTTCAGGTATGTCTGTCCTCCAGCTACAGAAGATGAGGGTCTCTTTATGTTCCTCCTAAAAGGTCCACTCACTCTTACAGTTTTCTTTAGATTGTTGACTGATGCCCAGAGCCTATTTTCCCTTATCAATGACCATCCCCTGCCACAACCCTCCTAACTGGTAGTTCTCCTATGCTAGAGTCAGTGCATCCCCTCCTACCTGTATCCTGTCCAAATTGCAACAGGATAGGTGAATGCCTTAGAAATTACACTGCTAGAACATGCCAAAGCTCAGCATTGGGATTACTCAACAGACAGATGGCAGTGAGGTTCCTAGCCTGCTATTAGGTCCCTGCTGTCAGGCTAGGAATCTCACTGCCATCTGTCTGATGAGTAATCCTATCCTTAGAATCAGCTTCCTAGGACCATTCTGGTACCAAATGTCTTAGGCTGGGTTTCATAGAAGCAGATCCTAAGATAAGGATTTGTATGTATGTATTAATAATATTTTTGAATGAATAATCTTCTCCTTGCTCAGCTCTTTCCTCTTTTCCTATCCTAGAGGAAAGAGCTGAGCAAGGACGTTGTCTCAGGTAAAATCTAGGCTTAGCCTGATCCACTGTTAGGGGTGGAAGGGACAGGGTTTGGGGCATAAACTTCATTGTCTGATTGCACCCCTTTGAGGCAAAGAAGCCAGCTTTTGACCCTCACGCCTGTGGGGCATTGACTGTGGGCCATCTGGCAAGGGAGTTGTGCAGAGTAACCTCTTGAGGAAAGATGGCATATCAGCAGAGGGCAGCTCTCAGGAGAGGGGCGGTGGGCTGTCAGGTGGCAACTGGAAGGTGCACTAGCCCAGGAGAGGAAGCATTCCAGCTCCCTTCCTTGATTTATTTTCCTCCAGAGAGCTTATCAGTTTCTTACATGTCACAGAATTTGTTTATAATCATGTCTCCCCCTACTGAAATATAAGCTCCATGAGGACAGGGTTTATTGTCTGTTTTTAATCACTGCTAGATCCCCAGTGTCCAGAAGACTGCCTGGCACACAGTCATCTCTGAAGAAATATTTTGAATGAATAGGTTGTTGATATTACTGTCTGATCGTCTGACATGTCAAACATATAAATCTCTTTTGAATCAACAAAACCATCATTCTCCACTCTGGGCTTTCATCAGAGTACTTTACTCTCAAATTGGCAATTACCATTTTCCTATCAAAAGTGAGGTTGAGAATGCCCAAGAGACTAACTACGCTTTCTTCTAAGTTTCTAAATTCTGTCTTCATCAACATATGTTGGCGGAAAATAATCCAATAGACATAAATTAAAATAGATGCCAGAAAATACCACTATTGAGTTATAATTTTACAATGCTTGGGTCTCAGCTGTTACCCTTTGACTCCGCAAGATAAACTTTCCTATGAAGAAATTCTTCCACAAAACTCCACATGGTGAAAGTCTATATTATTTTTAATGCAGGAAACTGTAACATGGTGAAGAGTGCTCTAAGTTTGGCTTCATAGATATGAAGTATTATTCTAGCCTGCGCATAACTTCAGAAGTCAATTTATCTCTCATTCTATGTGATCCTGGATCACTATGCCTGTGATCTTGGGTCCCTGTGCCTTTCAACTTCCTGTTTAAAGTGAAATAATATGCCTAAGGAAAAGCTGTCACAAACCCATCTACTGCATTAGAAAATTTTCCCATGGAGAATTTGTTTCCATTCCTTTTTTTTTTTTTTTTTTTTTTTTGAGACAGGGTCTCACTCTGTTGCCTAAGTTGAAATGCAGTGGTGTGATCACAGCTCACTATAACCTCTACCTCCCCAGGCTCAGGTGATCCTCCTACCTCAGTCTCCCAAGTTGCTGGGAGTATGGTCACGTGCCACCATGCCCAGCTAATTTTCGTTTTTTTTTTTTTTTTTTTTTTTTTTTTTTTTAAGAAATCCCCTTAATTCTCCTACTAAAATTCCATCTCTTAACACAGTACACTGTCTGTCTCTAGGGATTCCATTCTGTCCCTTATCTATATCATAATCCATCCTCCATATGGGTAAAGAGAAGAGTACTCACTCCAAGTGAGAGAGTGAAGTGTGGGGCCAGCATTCACATTGCCCCCAAATGTTCAGAAACCTGACTGTGGTACCTGATCCAGGTTTGCCTCTTCCACTTCCTTCAGCGGCTCACTCTACTTAAAAATAACCCTCTTCCCATTCCCAATTCAGAAATCAACTTCTTTTGTGTTTTCTTTTCTAAGACTTAGAAAGGATTTCTAGAAATTCATTATAACATTGGTATAATTGCACATTTCTTTCAAATTTTGATCAAGACAAAATTTTTATTTTTGCTACATATTGCTATGGTGAGTCTCTCACTGAGCTAAGCCAATTGTATGACTTATTACAGAGCAGGATATCATCTTCTACTGGGAGATAAAATGCTTAGAAAACATCAAACCGAAGCAAAAGAAAGATTATGCACTTACTGGACATATAGTAGCTTTGCTTCATGAGTATGTAAGAGAGAGGGGTCATGGTACTGAACAGTTCTTCTAAAAATTGGCACAATGATAAAGGACAACCTGGTGGATAGTTCAAAAACTATTATGCCACAAAATTCTAATGTCAGAACCTATTCTGTGCTCCTCATATATTTACCCAAAGATGAAGCCATAAGTCAAATGACAATCAGCTTTAACCAGCTCATTCTTAACTACGAACAAACAAGGATCACTAGATATTTGAAGAGCATCTACAACTTGAAAGAAAAAGACTGTCAAACAAGCAAATCAGAAACACTGACACTGGAGAAAACAGAAATAGTTCTAATTATACTCTAATACATTTGGAAAGATATTGCATCCTCATCAAACAAGATAGAGTATTCTTAGAAAAACGACAGAATAAAAAAAAGAGCTAATGAAATTTCAAAACAATCGCCAAGAGAGATATTCAAAAGGATTGTTGAACAAAACACTAGTGAGTAACATACAACTAGATAGATAGATAGATAGATAGATAGATAGATAGATAGATAGAGATAGATACATACATACATACATAGATACATACATACATACACACACAGACAGATGACAATACGGCCAGACCAAGGGGAGGATTATGCCAGGAATGCATGACTGGTTCAACTTTCAAGAATCAATGTCATTCCCTATATCAAGAAAACAGGGAGAAAATAATATAATAATCTCAGTAGGTTGGGGGAAGCATGTGATAAAATTCAATATCTATTCATGATTTTTTTTAATGAACAAGCTAGGAATTAAATTTGAATTCACAGCAACTAGGAGTTAAAAGAAACTTCCAAAAAAGGATAAGGGACATCTACAAAAAGCCTATAGCTGATGTAACACTTGATGGTGAAAGACTGAATACTTTCTCTCTAAGAAGAGGAACAGGTAAGGATGTCCACTTTTACCATTCCTATTAAAATTTTATGGGAGCTATTATGTAAGACAGAAAATAACACAGTTGGCTAGGATGTGGAGAAATTGAAGCTCTAATGTACTGCTGGTGGGAATGTAAAATAATGTAGCTGCTTCAGAAAACAGTTTGGCAGTTCCTCAAAAGATAAACATAGAGTTACTATATGACTCAGCAAATTCACCCTAGGTATATACCCAAGATAAATGAAAACATATGTCCATACAAAACTCTGTGCACAACCATTTATAGCAGTATTATTTATAATATCCAAAAATTAGAAAAAAACAAATGTCAAGAAACTGATGAATGGAGAAATAAAATGTGGTATACCTATGCAACAAGATAATAATGACAATAAAAAGGATTGAAGTGTTGATACATGCTACAACATAAATAAACCTTTAAAATATTATGCTAAGTGAAAGAACTCAGCCACATATTATATTATTCAAATTATGTGAAATATCCAGAAAAAGCAAATTGTAGAGATAGAAGGTAGATCGCTAGTTGCCTAGTACAGGGTGTAGGGAGGTTGCAGGGCAAATGGGAAGTGAGGGCTAATGGGTATAGGGTTTCTTTAAGAGTGATGAAAATGCTCTAAAATGGATTATGGTAATAGTTGCACAACTCTGTGAATATACTAAAAACTACTGAATGGATAAATCATACAGTATATGAATTCTCTCAATAAAGGTATTACATGTACTTTTTGATGTACTGGTGCTCCCAGCTAGTGAAATAAAGCAAGAAAGGAAATTACAAGCATACAGGTTGAAAAGGAAGAATTAAACTTCTCTGTTTGCAAATGACATAATTGTCTATGTAAAAGATCCCAAACAATTTACAAAAAGGTACTATATCTAATAAGTAAATTTAGCAAGGTCATAAGATACAAGGTCAATATTTTTCAAATCAAGCATATATCTACATACTAGAAATGAACAATTAGAAATTGAAATTTTAAAAAGTATCATTTGAAATAGCACCAAAAATTGAAATACTTAAATAAAATTCAACAAAATATGCATTAAGATCTATATCCTGAAAACTATAAAAAATGATCAAATAAATCAAAGATAAATTAAAGATCATTCATCATGATCAAGTGGGATTTATCTCAGGGATGCAAGGATGGTTCAATATATGCAAGTCAATCAATGGGATTATATCATATCATCAACAGAATTGAAATGATCGACCATATGATCATTTCAACTGATGCTGAGAAAGCATTCAATACAGTTCAACAATGTGTCATGATAAAAAAAAAAAAAAAAACACCACCTGAGTATAGAAGGAACATACTTCAACACAATAAAAGCAGAACCACAGGGTCTGCAACACAATATAATAGACCCACACAGGTAGCATCTTACTAAATGAGGAAAAACTGAAAGTCTCTCTTTTAAGATCTGGAACACAACAAGGATACCCACTTTCATAACTGTTATCCATGTAGTACTGGAAGTACTAGCTAGAACAGTCAGACAAGAGAAGGAAAGAAAGGGCAACCAATTAGAACAGAAAATGTTGAATTCTCCTTGTTTGCAGAAGAAATAATCTTATATTTGGAAAAACCTAAAGACTCCACCAAAAAACTATTAGAATTGATAAACGAATTCAGTAAAGTTGCAGGATACAATATTAACATACAAAAATCTGTAGCATTTCTATGTACCAACAGCATACAATCTGAAAAAGAAATCAAGAATGTAATCCCATTTACAATAGCTACAAATAAAATAAAATACCTAGGAATAAGCTTAGCCAAAGAAGTGAAAGATCTCTACAATGAAAACTATAAAACATTAATGAAATAAATCGAAGAAGACACACAAAAAAATGGAAAGATATTCCATGCTCATGTATTAGAAGAATCAATACTGTTAAAACATCTATATTACCCAAAGCATGCAAAATTCTAGCAGGATATTTTGTGGAAATTGACAAACCTAATTCCAAATTCATATGGAAAAGAAAAGGAACTGGAATAGTCAAAACTATTTGAAAAAGAAGAACAAAACTGGAGAACCGCATTACCTGAATCAAGAGTTAATATACGGAGGGGGTGGAGCAAGATAGCCAAATAGGAACAGCTCCAGTCTCCATCTCCCAGCGCGAGCGGCACAGAAGACCGGTGATTTCTGCATTTTCAACTGAGGTACTAGGGTCATCTCACTCGGTAGTGCCGGACAATTGGTGCTCGTCAGCTGCTGCAGCCTGACCAGCGAGAGCTGAAGCAGGGCGAGGCATCGCCTCACCTGGGAAGCACAAGGGGGAAGGGAGTCCCTTTTCCTAGCCAGGGGAACTGAGACACACAACACCTGGAAAATCGGGTAACTCCCACCCCAATACTGCGCTGTAAGCACACCGGCACACCAGGAGAATATATCCCACACCTGGCCGGGAGGGTCCCACGCCCACGGAGCCTCCCTCCTTGCTAACACAGCAGTCTGCAGCAATCTAACCGCAAGGCAGCAGCGAGGCTGGGGGAGGGGCGCCCGCCAT